>NW_024720584.1:287500-362917 GCF_018991925.1 Homarus americanus
GCACTGGACCCTGCTGGTTTGGTTTGCAGTTGTCTGAGGCAGATTACATAACCCTGTGTTAACGTTTCCACCTTATTTATCCAATTTATTAATTTTTTTTTAATTTCTATATAACACTGTGTCTTCAATTCTTATAAAAATTGTACTGCAAGTGTTGTTTTTTCTTATATATGTAATTTATCTTCTTGTCTTTCTCTTCCTATGTCTCTTATTCTCTCTATCTTATTCTCTTGTTTATCAGTAATCTTAAATGTCTCCCCCAAAACACAAAAAATCGTGTTTTATTAAATTTGTATATATTTTTTTTTTATTATTGGATTCCCTTCATTAACGTGGTATTCGCAGAGATGGATCCTCCTACCTGTCAAATTTCTCTGTCTCACACCGTTATTCCACAATGTTTTAATTTACTGATACGTCTTTTCTACTCCCTGTTAATAATACGAGTGACCGTGTTTGTTGCAGAGTCCTGACACTTGTTTTGAGTTATTGGGTAACTTTTATTCATCTTGTGCCATGACGAATTTAACTAATCTTTTTATTTATGTTACTACTTCTTCTTCTTCTTCCTTTCCGTCAAATTGACTTTTTTTATTTATTTTTTTTAACATGTGTATCTAGTTGATAAGTGTCACCGTAAGTTTATAATATTTTTTACAAATGTTATTATTAATTCTTATCTATAATATGTATGCTATCATGTGTACAAAATATATCATGTTAAAATGAAAATTATTAAAAAAAAATATTACATCTATAGACAAACAACAGAGATAGATTTTAGAGTATACATAATATTGAGATTTTTTTGAAGTGTGTCTCACATATTCTGACGTCTTAAGGCACTCACCTAAACTGAACTCTTCTTCTTATGGTTTTCAGGATGGTGTTAAGAAGTTCGGTTCAAAGGGAGGCGATAAGGTGAGTGTTTGTTTAGTTCCTGATTCTCCATAATGACCCAACCTAACCTAACCTAACCCGCTTTCAAAACCTCAAATAACCTCTCTCCAACCTCCAAGAATCTCAAATTACCTCTCTCCAACCTCCAAGAATCTCAAATAACCTCTCTCCAACCTCCCAAACCTCAAATAACCTCTCTCTAACCTCCCAAAACCTCAAATTACCTCTCTCTAACCTCCCAAAACCTCAAATAACCACTCTCCAACCTCCCAAAACCTCAAATAACCTCTCCACCTTCAAGTTATTTCTCCATCTTCAAAAAATCGACCTCGTCTAACCATTTTTTTCTCTCGTCAGCTCTCCAACATCCAAGCGGCCAAGGGCGAGTTGGGCAAGACCCGCGAGCAGCTGGCCGAGGAGAAGAAGATCGCTCTTTCCATCCGAGTCAAGCCCCTCAACGTTGATGGCATTGGTTCCTCAAGCCTCCGATGCAAGGCTGACGAAATGTGGAATCTCATCATTAAGCTGGAAACTGAGAAGTACGACATGGAGGAGAGGATGAAACGCCAGGACTACGACGTAAGTCTTTCTGGTGGGAACAGTAACCTTGGGTAAACAAAGAGATGGGGGGGCTAGTTGATCACTTGTTTGTACTTGATCCAGTTTACGTCGACTTGAGTTTGTAAATTAATGGTTATTTCTTGATTTAGGGGGTTAATTATTCCAGTTTTTAATTATAAATGTATAGTAATTAGTTTAATCTATTTCTTTGAAAAAATTCTTTGGCTTTCGACTTAACTTATATTTTGACTCAGTGAAACGTTACATCAATATATAAACACCTGACATTTCTTTTGTAAGCTTATTTCAAGTAGACCTAAATATTTTAGTTAGTTAAAAATAAAATTTAAATGTATATATAGTAAGGACTTTGCTCACTTAAAATTAGCAGTATTGGTTAGGTTAGGATTTTTCCATTGTAATTATAGATTGTATTTCTTAAGAGATCAACAGGTCTAATTACACCACACACACACACACACACACACACACACACACACACACACACACACACACACACACACACACACACACCTGGATAAATACTTTGCTTGATAATTTACTTTAAAAATATAAACCAAAATAATACAAAACCTTTATTATCTTTCAAAAACAAAATTGCTTAATAAAGGAACAAAGACCAAGTGAACGTTGATTAAAGGCCCGGGCCATTAAAGTCCATAAAAACAAACACAACGAGAGAGACTTCTAAAAAATCGAATCTGTCAACACATGGTTCCAATAATATAATTATTCCTAGTTAAATTTCTTCTCCATTTTTAGACTTTTAGCTCGTAGGGTTAAGGATGCTTTTAGTATTTCTCACAGGGATTTTTACTAACTTTAGCTGGTAGGGTTAAACAAAAGCTATCAGTATTTCTTATAAGGATTTTTACTAACTTTAGCTGGTGGTAGGGTTAAACAAAAGCTATCAGTATTTCTTATAAGGATTTTTACTAACTTTAGCTGGTGGCAGGGTTAAACAAAAGCTATCAGTATTTCTTATAAGGATTTTTACTAACTTTAGCTGGTGGCAGGGTTAAACAAAAGCTATCAGTATTTCTTATAAGGATTTTTACTAACTTTAGCTGGTGGTAGGGTTAAACAAAAGCTATCAGTATTTCTTATAAGGATTTTTACTAACTTTAGCTGGTGGCAGGGTTAAACAAAAGCTATACAGTGTACCTTAAAGATTAGTATAGACAAAATTTCATGGTATGTTAATTAATTCCTCCTATTTCAGAAAATATTACAGATTATAACATTTATTAACTTTATTCTATGCTTTATCCTCCTTATATTTAACCCAAGTTATGTATCCCATAAACCAACATCACTCCAAAACCCTCAAAAAAAAAAAGTAAAAAAAAAAAAAAGATTTATGAGTGCCACTGTTGCATGTTTTATTATTTAAGTTAAGGAGATTTTCGCTGTTTTATCTTTTCTATTTCTTTGGTTTAACCTTTTATACTATATTTATGCATGTTTTTTTTGTGTTTTTCTAAATCATTTGGGGATATTTTGCCTTTTTCAGTTTCCCTTCTCCTCATCTCTCTCACTCTCTCACTCTCTCGAGGTCCGCATTTATAAGGTCAAAAACTATATACAACAAAAGACTTGAAATTTTTATCCAAAATAACAAAACAAAAACAAATGAAGAACAGTCATGAGATGTCTTATATATCAATAATATCCCACATAATTTTTTGATCTAAAAGCAAATTATTATTATTTTTTATTCCCTTGATATAATAATTGAAAGATGTAACTAGTATTCCTTCCTGTTCCACCAATAATGGTTTTTTAATCAAGTTTGGAGTCCATTTTTCTTAACTCCCAAATAACGGATGCAAAATAATTCAATCCTCATTAAATTGCATAAAATTTGACCCAAAGTTTGATAAATCCAATTGATCCTCCAACCAGTTAAGACATCCAGTCATCCACTCTGGTAACTTCCCTCATTATTAACTAAGACAAATAATATAAGGCGTCTGGTCCTCAGTCTATGGCATCAGAGTGTTGAGCCGAAGATAAAGTATCCGACTCCCTTAACGATGTACAGGTAAACTTCCCCCCCCAACGAGGCTGAACGAAAAATAAACACAAAAAATCTTCAATATTAGTAATTCAAGTTACTAATGACTGTCCTCGCTGTCGGCCATCTGCAAGTTGCACAGCTAGGCATTGGATTAATTCTGGAATTGCTATGTTGCAGCTGAAGGAACTAAGAGAACGACAGAAGCAACAGCTCAGGCAAAAAGCCTTGAAGAAGGGCCTTGACCCCGAGTAAGTTGACCTTCTGTGTCTCGCCACCCCCTAGTTCTGTGTCGTCGTCACCTCCCCCGTGTCTAGTGTTTCACCTACAGTAGAGTTCACTGCCCTAGTTGCAGTCACCTAGGTCCTCTACATTACGTTTCACCGCCTGTTTTGACCAGTTTGTCTCCTCCTCAACAATTTGTCTCATAATCCATATTCGTCAAAATTAAAAATGACCTCGAGACGTAGGTGTGCAAGAGAGCTTCGGGTGGCGGGTGGGGGGAGGCGGGAGGGGGGCAACAATGCTTCGGGGCTTCTTATGTTATACGCTTTCAACTGTTCTATTTTATTTCGTTCTTATTCTCAATTTCGTCGACATTTTATCTTTATTTTAAGTTCGACTAACATCCACACGTCACCACAACTACTAACTTGCTCTCACTCCCGGAATTCTTAAGTTGTCGATTTTTTCTTTATCTGGTGCATTTATTCCGAGCTTCTCCTCTCCCTCCCTTCGCTTTGGTTCCGTTCTCTCGCAGTCTGTCAGTCCGTTCTTATTTTGTTACTTCAACCATCCCTCTGTGAATCACTGGTTTATACCTGACCCATTAAATGCCTTACTAAATAACTATAAAACATACCAGGTGATATTTACCCAAAAAATCACACTTGACTTGTCTTAATTTTTGTTTTCAATATGCGCGATTTAAGTTGTTGATCCCCATAGGAGCCGTCAACACTCGTTTAAGAACTCGACAAGGTTCTTATACACATGTATTGTGCTATGATTTTACAGTTGAAGGAGCTCAAAGAACGCCAGAAGCAACAGCTCAGGCAAAAGGCCTTGAAGAAGGGCCTTGACGCGGAGTAAGTTCATCTTTGTTCCATTCTGTCGTCTTCCCCCCCAGTTCTTCAGTGCTTTTGTCTCTCACACGGTTTTTATCATTACTTCTCTCTGCATGGGACTATTATACTTCAGCCCCCCCCCCACACCCTAAAGCCGTTTATTCTCTCGGTGCCACTGTCCCAAGATTCACCGCACCAGAGCACCTCAACACAACGTCTGGCTGGTGTTGATCTATTTTAAGTGTGATTGGATCTTGTTGAGTCTCACAATACTCTTGAGAGATTCTTAATCCCTGAGTCGAGATTCTTAAAAGATTCTTACGGTGACTAGTCAGCGTACGAATACGCTTAATTGGTCGACTTAAACTAAAGTGCAAGAATAACGTTCAAATTGACCACCTGATTTAACCTGAGACTCATTCTTCCTTAGTCAGAAACGTTCACTCAGTACCGGACAACATTAAAGTACAAATTCTCTCCCCAAGATCTTTTTACCCACGTCTTCAGTAGTGCCAAGTCAATAGGTATAATCTCAGTGTAAGATTTATGGTATAGTTGAAGGTAACCGGTTGATGCCTTCACACAGATTCACTCTCAGGTAATAGTGTAATAATCTTCGAAACTCATTGTCCTCACCCTTGAGCTTCCACAAGATGAAACGTGAAGAATTCCTCTAGCTGGTTAACTTGAGTTGAATCACAAGTTTACCAGATAAGATCCACAAACCTTAAAATGAACCACGAACCCTAAAAGATCCACGAACCCTGAAAAATCCATGAACCTTAAAATGAACCACGAACCCTAAAAGATCCACGAACCCTGAAAGATCCATAAACCTTAAAATGAACCACGAACCCTAAAAGATCCACGAACCCTGAAAGATCCATGAACCTTAAAATGAACCACGAACCCTAAAAGATCCACGAACCCTGAAAGATCCATGAACCTTAAAATGAACCACGAACCCTAAAAGATCCACGAACCCTGAAAAATCCATGAACCTTAAAATGAACCACTTGCCAGGTGTTGAATGGAAGGAGTTAGCTCAAGCTTTGAACACATGTGGTTCAGGTGACCCATTCAACACCACATGTTTTGGAATCTTGAGGTTATGTCTTGGCTCTGTAAGATCACAATTTTACAAATATCTTTTATTTTTTATAAATTTTGAGATCTCGACAAGCCAAGGGTCTGCTAAGGTCTGTCTCTATTGAATATTGGGAATTTGGTCTAATTTTACAAGAGGAACCACAACCACCACGACAAGGACATTCTTCTTCACTCTATCTCTATCTCTCTCTCTCTCTCTCTTTCTCTCTCTCTTTTCCGCGGACTTAAGTTGAGAGTTAACTTACCCGGGTGACAAAATGGTAACACCCAACACAAATACCCAATAAACCTTTTTTATTTTATTTTTACCTTTATTGTTAATGTTAGCTCACGTTCTAAGACTAACTAACTCATCGTCGAAACCAAAGAAGATCAAAATATTCTGGAGGTTGTTAGTGTACACACGTCGACGAGGTGTTTGTTTTCATCTTTCTTTCTCATTCCCGCTGCCATCCCTTCGTCTCTTCATCTTCTTCTAAAAAAAAAGGGGAACTACTTTTGGGTGATTCGTCTTCCCTCCACAAAAATAAATAAATTTCGCTTCAGAAATTTCAAAAGTGTCCCACATTTTTACAGTTGAAGGAGTTGAAAGAACGGCAGAAGCAACAACTGAGGCATAAGGCTCAAAAACGCGGGTTGGATCCCGAGTAAGTTGTGGCAGGCTGGAACACAACCACCATCCCCTTCTTCAATCACTTACTGCTCTAGCTGAGTTTATTTTGAATTCTATCTCTTTTTTTTTTAATATTTTAGTACAAAGTATTTTTTCTACTGTTCTCTATTATGTGAGTCACGATCGTGTTTTTTTTTTTGTATATTTAATTTTATTTGTTTGTGTTTTCAATGTTAATAATTTGATGAACATTTTTATTAGTTCTATTATAATTGATGTTACTTTATTATATAACATTATTATTATTATTATTACTGTTTGTATTTTTGCTTCTTTAAACCAACGTGATGCGCTCTTTAGAAATATTGTTCTCATTTCTATATTTTTTTTTGTAATATTGCACAGTTAATACCTGGACATAAACTGCGCTACTCACACCTACTTTAGTTTTCACGACTTTTTTCGTCTTCTTGTTTTGTCCTTTTCAATTATAGTTGCTTACGTTAATATTGTATCTATATATTTATATTTGTTTTCCTTTAGAAGAGTAAGTTTTTTTAGAGTCAGCTTCAAAGTGAGAAGGTGATTGGTGGTTTGTGCGTCTTGGCAGACAAGCGAGCCAATAGGGCCTCGGCAGCATGAGCATGGCGGTGTAGGGGTCGGCCCGGTATCCCTGTGAGGGGTTCCCGGTCCTACTCCTCTCATCATATGGGAAAGCATTGCATGGCCTGGCCTTTCTTTGAGCCACAGCTTTTCCTGCCTGCGACATAGTAATAATGACAGTAGTGCTAAGCGAAAATATTATATTGCTCTCGCCACCAGTGTCCCAATTCCGGCAGACGTATTTGTGGTTCCAATATTTTGTGAACGTGTAAACCTGGACTACAATATGCACCTAGAAAGCTTTAGTTTCTCTGTCTGCCCATAAAAAGGAATATATGTATTGTATTAGATAATATTGTCTATTTGTTCACGTTTCCAGTGTTATTTCTCTGACAATGTTGATGATACTCAGAGGGAATCACGAAGGTGTTTTAGATAAGTAAAATATAATTAATTTCACTACACCAGGAACCGATCTCTCCCGATAATATACCCGATATTATACCAGAATTAATTTACCGATAAAATATAATACTTTTAAACGCAGTAATTCAGATTGACGAAGATTCAGACGATGATTATTTTCTTCTTAAGCGTTGAGCAAATTTGTTTCAATTCCTTTATCCTCTTCACCATTGATCGGCCTTTACTGGATCAGAATTAAATAGTAGCATAAAGAGTAGCCGCCATAACAGTACAGTCTCCCCTATACCGTGACGTCACAGCCATCGGGACGGTTAACGAAACTATATTATTTTCTGACAAATAAAAAACAAAACCAAATTAGTTGAGAATTTTATGATTTATATTTACATGGAAATTTATCAATATTATTAAACTTGAAATCACTGAACGTCACTATAAAAGTAAATTTTCCTCATTAAAGTTGTTGATTAGATTATTGTGGCTGTACATTATTCAAAAGAGAAGAGATTATACCGCTCTATTTGTCTGGATATTGCTGCTGTTATTACTGCTGTTATTACTGCTGTTGCTACATCATTTACAGCCCCTTTGATATTATGTAACTTTTTAACAACGCCAGAAAGTTCACCCCCCCCCCCAACCACGTTGATTAGCTTACTCCCTCACGTTTAAGCGCTAAGTGTGGGTTGATATTCTTCTTTTTCTTCTTCTTGTGTAATCTGTTTGACTGACGTGCTTCTCTCAATGCTGTGTTTGATGTTGAATAATTTATGGCAGTGTGATGTTTAATTACAGCTTTGATGTTGTGTTTAACGTTCCTCTTTCATTGTTTTCATAGTTATTTTGACTGAAGTTCTTTGAAAGTTTTACTAAAGTGACGACAGCTATTTGGGCTTTTATTTTCTAACTGCTCTCTAACTTTCAACGCTTGTGTGACAGATGTATAGCTTTCAACGCTGTTTTTTTTTTCTCAAGCATTCTTATGAAATTTCTACACCGCTATCTTCTCTATTGTAACGTCATGTATCACTTAACTCCTATATCTTCACCGCTGTTAGTGTTGTTATCAGTAGTGTTGTCTTAGTACTGTTTGGGGTATTCGATCCCTTCTGACCTATTCGATTTTTTTCTTCATTTATTCGAATCTTTATTAAACATTCGTCTAGCTTTCAAGGGGGGTATTTGATTCTCTGTAAGGTATTTATATCTCGATAACCTTCCTATATGGTTTTGAATCATTATAAGGCATTAAGATTATTATAAGGTATTCAAGATCATTATTATAAAGTATTTGATTTTTTTATGTGAGTCATTTAAAAGTATCGGAACCACTTGAAGATGTTTGAATAGTCTTTAAACAAATTCACTCAATGTAGAATCTTTTTTAAAACACAAAAGCATATTGTAAAAAAAAAAAAATCCTTTCACTAGCACGTTTACTGGGTCAATATATCTAGTGTGTGGAGCTATTTTGGTGACCTCAGAACTATAGGTCAAAGGTCAGGGGTCATTGTTGTGATAAATAAGATGAAAAATACGTAGGTCAGACTCACTATTCATGTAATTTCGAACATTCAAATTCCGGGTAGTCAATGTCTTACGCTGGCAAATCTTACAATGTTTAAAAAAATACAACGAACGGGACCATTTCAAAACTTCTTTGTTATATTTTCACACGAGATAAACTAACTCAAACCTAACCTAACAACCCTAGAGTAGTTTAAGTAAAGATAGGTTAGGTTTAGCTTGGATCAAATCTTTTGCTTAAAAAAAATGAACCGTAAATAAGATAAATAACTTAGTGGTCATAACGGTCGTGGTATCTCTTTTAAACATTGGTTCATATTTGCCTCTCGCTTGCATGTCGGCTTTCTTCAACTCTTAAAAAATAATCATATTTTCTTCTTCAATTTATTTAGAGCACATTATACGTGTATATATATCCTAAATCTCACTCACAAATTGATCGCTTCATCGTGTTCATTCTATGTTAATGTTTAGTTGCCTTTGTATATCTGATATATGTTGATGGTGTTATATGACTCGATATAATGATATATATTTTTTTTTTATTAATGCTCCACTTTGTACCTCCATCACAGGGCACTCACTGGTAAACATCCAGTAAGTATTATATCACGTTTTAGTATTATTATATTATTATTCTATTCGTTCTATATAATAATAATTACCTTTATTCTCCATAATTATCTTCATTCACTATATAATTCTTTCTTCTCTTATATAATCCTTTACTTCCTGCTCAAAATTATCACCATTTTTATCATGTTATCTTTCACTATTCATCATTATTGTACTTGTTTATTTTTCCCCTTTTACTTAAGAGTTTACTTTTTGTGTTTATGTAAGTATTTGTATTTCCATATTCCATTACTTAAGAGAGCCCATTATAGTACTTATACGCCCTTTTAAGTCACTTAAGAGATTCCTGGAGCAATATTACGCCCAAATTATTTATTTAAGTAATCCTACGCCCACAAACAGGAATATCACGCCCATATCACACATTTTAACATTCCTACGCCCACAAACAAGAATATCACGCCCATATCCCGTATTTTAACATTCCTACGCCCACAAACAAGAATATCACGCCCATATCACACATTTTAACATTCCTACGCCCACAAACAAGAATATCACGCCCATATCCCGTATTTTAACATTCCTACGCCCACAAACAGGAATATCACGCCCATCTCACACATTTTAACATTCCTACGCCCACAAACAAGAATATCACGCCCATATCACCCATTTTAAGTATTCCTACGCCCACATCTCACACCCAACCGTCTCTACTTACAGCCCAAGATCCAAACAGCTTCCAAGTTTGAGCGTCGTACAGACAGAAGGACTTATGACGACAAGAAAAAGCTATTCGAGGGTGTAAGTATCTCACTACTACACTTTATAAGTAAACCTAGACCATATAAGTAAGAAATAGGACACTTTAGGATGATATAAGGATACCAGGATATTGAGGATATAAGTGTTTTATAAGTAGGAGGAGATATAAGTAAACCAGTTACACTTTTACGACTTTGTGATAAGGGTTTAAGTATTTATAAGTAGAAGATAGAAGTACAAATTTAGACTTTTAACTCTTTATAATGAGGATTTAAGTGTTTATAAGTAAAAAAGGGAATAAGGACTTAGTTCGTAAGTCACTTCTAAGTATACTATCATAAGTAGCAGTAAGAGGATTTAGAGGGAAAAGTGTTTTCTAAGTGAAATAATGGCAGTGGAGTATGATCCCAAGCTAAGATAAGTATTGTAAGTAGAAATAGGAGACTTTAAGCCTACAGTTAAGTACAAATAGGAGAATTTAAGTGTTTATAAGTAGGGAAGAAATAGGAGACTTAAGTGTTTATAAGTAGGGAACAAATAGGAGACTTAAGTGTTTTATAAGTAGGGAACAAATAGGAGACTTAAGTGTTTTATAAGTAGGGATGAGGAAGTATTAAGTAAGAGGGTTTAATAGTAAAATAATATCATGTTTAAGTAGGAGACCAAGACTTTTTACTTAACGAGAGGACTTTAAGTTGTTCTCAAACCTTAAGTTACTTTACACTGGTTTTTTTCATGTGACAATTTTTGAAGGATTTTTTTTAAATAAGTGGTCCTCTTTTTTTTATATTTTAAGTTAATTTATTTCACCTTATTTATCTAAAAGTCCTAAGTTCAGTTTTCTATTTTTGCATTTTTGTCTTTTTGGGTTTTTTACTATTTTATAATTGTCCTCATTTTGAATTTTTATTTTTTTGGTATGAGGATAATAATTTCTCCCCAAGTTTTGTCAAAATTCATTAATATATATTTTTCTTTAACTATTTGGATAATTTTAATTATTATTTATATTTCGTTTTAATCCTGTTATATAATTCTCCCCCTCCTTTATATTTTTCTCTTAAAGCTGCGTCAGCAAACTCCATGAATCACAGCTTTGATTCACCAACTGACTGACAGACTGACAGAATGTTTATTTGACTGACACTCGTTGACGCAGCTTATAATTATTCTTACCAATATTAATTTTTGGTCACTTTTTTATTTTTATTTATTTTTGGTCTTTTACATCTTCCCCTTTTACTCCTTCCCCATTATTACGATCTCGGTCACCCATTTATTCCCCCTTCCCCCCCCTTATCCTCTCTCTCTTTCTCCTGCATTACGGACGAACACGATAATGAAAGGTTAGGTTAGACAGAACAGCATTTGGTCATCATCTTACGTTACCTCTTTCAGAAAATAAATAAACAAAACAAATTCTCTTAACTCATAACTCAAGCTTTTGTTTTTTTCTTCGTATTTTATTTTTACTGGACTAATTTCTACTCCAACAGATTCTTTTAACGTAGTATTTCTCTTTTGTTTTTTTTATATACTTAAGTCTTTCTAACTCTATTGTTTATACTTCGGTAAGGTTAACTTTCTACCTCAAAAAACAAAAGGAATTAAGTACAATCAATAACAAACCCAGAGCTTCATATAATAATAATAATAATAATAATAATAATATTACTAATATCTACGAAAACATCTTCATTTTTCACTCCCAAGTTGAAGCCAAATGTTGTAAAGTTAAAGTCAGGTGTTGTAAAGTTAAAGTCAGGTGTTGTAAAGTTAAAGTCAGGTGTTGTAAAGTCAAAGCCAGGTGTAAAGTCAAAGCCATGTGTAAAGTTGAAGCCAGGTGTAGTAAAAAAGCCAGGTGTTGTATAAAGAGTAAAGGTTGACTACACCTCCACCTGGCTTAGGGTCTCTCAGTAAGGCAACCCCCCACGGCGTGTTTTACCTTACACACAGGGTTGGGATATTGTTGTCAAGGAAGAAATGGAGAAGATCTGGAAAGATAAATATGAAGAATTTATGCAAAGGACAAAGTGTGAGTAGAGACTGTTGGTGAAAAGAGACACACACACACACGCGCTTGAAGTTGCCCTACGACATGGGGAGTAACCGCCTCTCCCCTCTCCCTCCCTTCCCTCTTGTATTAGTAAAGATGTTACCCAACCTCAGCAGTGCCCCCTCCCCTTCATTGTTTTTCTATGTGGTTGGTTGCGAGTTACAGTACCTTGACCCCCCCCCCCACTCCTCCCCTCCAAGCAGGATTTTGTAAGTATCTCACAAATTAACTGATTGTGCTTCCTCATGTTTACTCGGTGTACCGTTTATTGTCAGGGATGGGATGTTGTTCACAAAGAGGTTCTTCAAAAACTATGGGAGTCCAAGTACGAGGAGTATATGTCCAGGAATAAGTGTAAGTACGGCTCGCTGGCTTGGTGGTTTCCTCTGGTTGGATCCCTTAAAACAACAAAATGAGACCTCCGGGCGAAGCGGCTAAATAACTCGCAGATGCCGTTCTCGCCCCGCTGATCTATTAAAGAAATGTCCCCCCCTCTTTTTTGCCCCCCTTCCCCCCCTTAATGTGACTTCCAACACACTTGTACCTCCAGGGCTGGGATGTTGTACACAGCGAGGAGATGGAGAGGTATTGGAAGGAAAAGTACGAGGAGTTTGTCAACAGGACCAAGTGTAAGTACGGCCGACTGCCGGAACTTGTGTTCGACGTAGCAGTAAAGGCCTCTGTGATAGGCATCTCTCGCTGGTAGTCTTGATTATAGTTGAGCGAACGTTCCCCTTCCACACACATACACACATCGGAGACGCACACGCGGCTGACCTCGTCTACAGCTCTTAGACGTGCATCTAGACGAGGCTGGGGACTTTTGCAGCCACTCTGCCGTGAGTCTGAAGGCACAAGCGTCGTGTAGAGGTACGCCGTCCTGCTCTAACTTACTTCTCGACGATGCTTGGGGACTCGGATCACTTTCGTCATAAGTTCTAAGACACGAGTATTGAGACAGAGGAAAGTTCTGCTTCACTGTACTCCTCCACAAGGCTGGGGAGTCTAAGAAAGATATTTATAACTATTCGAAGACCCAACCACTGTGGAGGGGTGCTGGACTTGGTCTCCAACAGTACGTCAAGTCTCGGAAAGATTCCTTTAAGTGTTCGAAGGCAAAAAGCATCGCCTGGAAGTGTTGGTGTGCAGTAGGTGGTGATGGACGACGGTCAGCCGCGTCTTCAGTACCCGGTGTTTGTTTAGCTCCATGAAAGAAAGAGAGAACGAGCTACTCTTGTCCTCTGTTGTATTAGAATAGCCACCTTGGCATCTGCAGCTGACTTCCAGTTGAGCGGGAGAGTGCCAGAGAGCCTCACATGGCGTTAGTCCTCCTCCTAAGCTAACAACCACACCGTGTTTAAGATGCAGACTCTTGCCTGCTGCTGCTCGAGCGTCTCAACCCTATTGTTTGTTCTCCGTGAAAACAAAAGTCAAAACAATCTACTGGGCTTCTATTTTTTAAACATCTTTTGTAGTTCATCCATTTTTTCACTCCAGTTCCTCACCGCCATAACTATCAATCCTTTATCAGTTGTTTCTTAAAGTCTCTAAAATTACAAATATAAAAAAGTTAATTTTACGTTTTTTTTTAACTTTTTAATTTTTTTCTAGTTAATTATTTTTTGGAGTAACAAAACTTCTACGTTACATCCACCATTAATACTAACGTCATCTCGATTTTTATTTTGAAACTAAAACTAAAAATCTTTTAAGTTTCGTTTTGTACTGAAGTCCTCAGTTCCTTAACCACACACACACATACTGTACTGTTTGCTCCCCCACTTACTTGTTCCCTACCCCCCACCCCACCACCCTCCTCGTCCCCTGAAGTGTGTGTTAACGTGGTGATGGTGGGGGGTGGTGAAGAGTGGGGGGGATGGCAGTGTATGGACCGCCCCCCCCCATCACACCATGACCTGTTTTTATATGTTTATCAGGAGTTCAAAGTTGGCACCATACTGCTTTTAGAATCTGTGTGTTTGTGTCTATGTATGTATGTGTGTGTGTGAATGTCATGTGTATGTGTGTGTGTGTGTATGTATATATAGCTATGTACGTGCTTCATGCCAACTCTGAAGCCCTGAATTTAAACCATTTATCTCCCCTGACCCCAACACTCCTGAAGATGCTCGACCTCCCACACCGTTCACCTGACCAGACTTAACTTCATTCTTCCACCCACACACTCTACCTCTACCCCCCACCCCCCCTCTGCAGTGTGTGGTGATGTGATGTGTGATGACTAAAAATGACCCCCAATTTCCTTTTATCTGACGCATCCTCAGGGTATTGTTGCGATGACTAAGGAGGAGAAAGAGAAGAAGTGGTCAGATCTCAGGTCACAGTTCGATGCTCGCGCGAAGGGTAAGGGAGAGAAAAAATAACAATAATAATAATTTCTCCATTGTTTAATACCGTATATTTATTTATTTATTTGAAATCTTTAATTGGCTATAAGTTGTATTATTTTTTTCTGCTTAAATTTGTTTTATTTTATTTTTTCGGAATTAATAATAATCACCGCTGCTTCTTTTTGTGTTTATGATATATGCTGCGATTATCATTTGGTTTTTTTTTGGGCCAATTTCAAAGCAGGTTTTTACTCACTGTCTCCAGATTCATGAGGCAGGTTCATATTTATACTTAAATAACATAAGCTTAACTTGTGCATTTACGCTGTCTTTAAGCTGCCAACAGATAACAATAATATATATTTATGACTTCCTGGTCGTGTACAGCTGCTTGCTGCCACGGCGAAAAAACTGTTTATTCCGCGCCATTACAACACAAATAAAAAATATAATTATTAATTTTCATTTATTTTCGTTTGGTTCGTGTCATTATACTACATAGATTATTAATCCTTATTTTAAAACATCTTAGATTGGGTTTTGTCTGCCATCAACACTACTTACAATATGTTGTGTGTTATGTCGGGGTTGTGAAGATGCCTCGATACCTTCTTGGCGTGTGTGTGTGTTTGTGTATGTGTGTGCACGCATACACCCACACACACACCCACCTTCCAGCCTCTGATATAAACCTCCACTAAAACATGTTTACATAAGTGTTGTTGTGATCAGTCTCATGAAACCTCACACAGCCAACAAACAGATCCTGGCGTTCATTCTAATAGCCGAGGACACTGCTATATATTTCCCCTCATCACTATTCAACGTTTATTACTATTATTATTTGAGTTTATAGTTTATTTTCTCTACGGTGCAATACACGCGCTCTCTCCTCTCCACTCTCAGCATGTTTCCTATAACAATATTTATAAGCTAACTGACCTCACGATATATCAGGGAGTCCTATATCATCTTTGGGAGTAATATAAACAGGGATTACTATCAATATATCTAGGATTTACCAGGATATATTGAGGATTCTTGGTATATATCTAGGATTATTATTATCCCTGGGATATTTTTCGCATTCCTGAGTTCAGAGTTAAAAATAAGGTTTGTGATTTGTTAGTGTTTTTGTGTGTTTTCCCGCCGTTTGTGTGTTAACAGTACTATAGTTGGCTTTTATATCAAACACACCCGTCTGTTTTTTCTTGTGTGGTGTTGCCTTTTGCATGTTATTAAAATATGTATCAAATATATACAGTATATATATATATTTTTTTTTATGATTTATATTTAATTTTACTTCAAAGGACATCATTTAAGTAGACAAATATGTGAGTATTTACGTTGTTTGACATATTATTAAATTGTTTCATTGTTTATATTGTTTACCGGTTTAGTTTGGCTTGTTTACAATCAACACAGCCTCTGAGACTGTCTGAGCCATTGAGTTGTTTGGTCATTGAAAAGGTTATCTAGTGGAGTGAACACAATACCTATGTTTATATACGACACCCCACACACACACACACACACACACACACACACACACACACACGCACACACACCCACCCACCCACCCACCCACACACACACACACACACACACACACACACACACACACACACACACACACACAGAGTGAAACAAACATTCATAATACAAGCATGAGTCTCAATCAGCTGTCAGGAGTTGTGTTGAAGACGTAACTGTTTATTTAAGTGACGTAATAGAGCTTTAACTTGTCTATGTCTTAAAAGAAAACATTTAGAAAGTATATTTAATTTTCTTTAGTCTGTTGCTGTGTTTCCCTGCCAGGTAAGAACTAGGAAGAGTTACATTATTATTGTTTTTGCTCGATAATAACTAGGAAAAGTCACCTTATTATTGTTTTTGCTAGATAAGAACAAAGGAGAGTCACTTATGGTTTATGCTAGATAAGAACAAGGGAGAGTCACTTATGGTTTATGCTAGATAAGAACAAGGGAGAGTCACGGTTATTGTTTCTCCCAGGTAATAACCAGGAATAGTCACTTTATTATTGATCTTGCTGGATAAGAACGAAGGAAAAATCAATTATTAATCTTTGTAAACAGGTGACAGACAGTAATTAATTGTTCGTAGTTGATTCCTAACATGGCAACGGACCGGGCGCGAGTGTAAGTTAGGTTTAACATTGGTCTATGGAGCCGCTGAACTAATAACACCGGTTCATCCCTGTAGCCAAGTTGCCCAAGTGGTTCGGTGAGCGTCCAGGCAAGAAGGCCAACGAACCCGAATCCCCACAAGAGGAAGAAGTTGAAGAGGAGCTGGAACCTCCTCCACCACCAGAGCCTGAGGAGGAAGAAGAAGAGGAAGAGGAAGAGGAGGAGGAAGAAGAGGAAGAAGAAGAGGAGGAGGAGGAGGAAGAAGAGGAAGAGTGATGAGTAAGTCAGTCCGCTTCAAGGGTCTTCTTCTTATTTTTTTTTCCTTATTTATTGTGGAGAGAAATTTTATGTTATTTAATAAGAAAGAACATACAGAAAAAAGTATAATATGAATGTTGTATTTGTGATGAAATAAATGATTCAAAATTTTCACCACGATTCATACTTTTCCCCTTAAATTAAAAAACCAAAAACAGGAGTTAAACTTTTATGTATGGATAAAAAAAAAGTTATTAAAATTTTCTTATATTAACAAAATTAATTAATAGAATTCAACTGTGTGGAAAAAAAATTTACTTATGTAGACAAAAATATATTGGTTACAAAATTCTTAAGTGGACAAAAGAATCAATTTTACTTGTGGATGATAAATTATTCTCGTGTTTAGACAAAAAGAAACTTATAGTAGGGACAAAAAACTAATAAATTTCATATATGAATTAATTTTTGGGGTAAATGTTTCACGATTTATTGAATACATAGAGAGAGAGAGAGAGAGAGAGAGACTGACACCAACTCTTGTTCTCTGTTGCAGGTCGTTGTCTCTCTCCCACCACCACCTTCACCCACCTCTCATACTCACTCTATCGCGTCATCTGTTTGTCACTGATAAACAGCAACAACAATACCTTCTCTGTCTTCTATGGAGTCTCCAAGGAGTTGATTTTTTTAGTTATCATTATTATTATTGTATCATTATATATTATTATTATTATTATTATTCGTTGGCGGTTTGTAGTATAGCCTGTGGTTGTGGGGGATTATGTTAGGGTTATTGTACTACCTGTCCTGGTAAACTTAGCTTTGGACGAAGCTTTAAGATGTATGGTATCTACCTGGTGTTACCTGGTGATGCCTGGTGACACTGGGGAGATACCTGGTACCTACTCGGTGATGCCTGGTACCTACTGGGTGATACTTGGTACCTGCCTGGTGACCTGGGCGGCGGCAAAAGGCCTCTCCTATATCCGCCGCCTCCGTACAAACGTTGAGTCCCTCCCTCACCTCCTCCTTGACGCTACCAACCTTCAAAGGCTGTTCCATCCCTCCCTCCCTCCCCCTTGGGCACCCGGGAGGGGCTCGGCGGCCCCCCAGCCCTCCGCGGGGCCCCTCCCTAGGCTCCTGAACCCGCCGGAGAACCAAGGAAGGAAGGGAGAGTCTCCACAGCAGCCACCAGAGGCTAGAGGGGCGTCAGGGAGAGCGTCTGTCCTAGTTACAACATCAACACTGTATAAAAGAACGACTTTGAATTGGTCTCTAATTTATCTCTCCCGTCTTCGTGTTTTCTGTTGATCGAGAATATTATTATTATTATCATTATTATTATTATTATGTTCCTTCTGCGATAATAGTTTCTTTCAAAATAAAAATGATTAAGCTGAAACGACTATTTAATTATCCTCCTCACCTGGTCATTAATTATCCTCCTCACCTGGTCATTAATTATCCTCCTCACCTGGTCATTAATTATCCTCCTCACCTGGTCATTAATTATCCTCCTCACCTGGTTCTTTCTCCTCATTTTCTTCTCTTATTTTCTTTAGTCTTACTCTTTTTGTTGTCTCTTCTCTTTACGTGTTTACTGTTCTAGATTAAGGTTAAGTTATTGACTATATAAAGAATTGTCCTAATTGTTAATGTGTCCTGAAAATATGTCCTAATTATGTGTCCTATTGTGTGAAGTGTCCTAATTCATGTGAGTACAGTAGAACCGGGAAATAACACGCTTTTAAGGACAGGATACACCCCCATTATGACCCGGATATAACTTGAATTTAAATACACCATCTTCTCTTTCCTACGACCCGGAGATAACAGCAATTCTAGGACATAATTATCGCTTTACCATAACTCTGAGATAACAGCAATTCTAGGACATAATTATCGCTTTACCATGACCCTGAGATAACACAAGACACCATTTTCTCTTTACCACAACCCGGAGATAACATAAGACATAATTTTCTTTTTACCACGACCCGGAAATAAGAGTAACACAAAGACACGATTCAACCCCCAGAAAAACTGTTCATAACCTGTATTTAGCTCCACTTAAAAGTTCCTTCACGAGGGAAAGAAGAACTTACGCATTAGTAAAGGAAACAGAACACGAGGAATTGGCAAGAGAAAGGAGGAGAAAGAGGAAGAGAGGAGGAAGGGGTGGAGAGAGGAGAAGTAGAGAGAGGCAGGAGGGAGAGAGAGAGAGAGAGGGAGGAGGGAGGGAGAGGTGAGAAGGAGGAGGAGAGAGGGAGGGGTGAATGCCCGAATTAGTGTGGTTTGCCGAGTTAATTTGTGTGTAAGACCTCGGTGCATACAGTGATGTACACACACACGCACATACATGTACTGTACACATAACACACACACACCTACCACCTACACACACACTACCACTAACACCACCACTACTACCACCACACTCATTACTACCACCACCGCGTAGTATGAGTCAATATCCTTTAGCATTAGGAGCAATAAAGTGGTCCGTGTAGTGTTATGTGAAGGGGCCGTGTTTACTAAGGGCCTGGTGTTGTCTTATTAGAGAGAGAGAGAGAGAGAGATTCCCCATCAACACCAGTAATATTATCATCATATATTTTTATTCATTCCTGTAGTATAAATCTCGATAACTTATGATAAATGTACGAACACCTGAATTATTACCTGAATACTGAACACGATACTTATAAGGACAAAAAAGTATAAAATACCCCCCACCCCCTCCCCACCCACCCCCCGCCCACCCACCCACCCCGCCCGCGACACAGTACTTTTTTAAGGAGACACTTATACTTAACACTATTTTAAGTGATAATGAGATATTTTTCCCCATGGAATATTTTTTTACCTCGTGTTAGTACGGTAGTGAGCTATAAAGTGTGTTGTGGTGTGGTGATTTATGTTACAGGTTATGTCAGTCAAGAGTCTAGTCCAAGTCAAGTCAAGTCAAGTCAAGTCAAGTCAAGTCAAGTCAGTTACATCTTCAGTTTGCAGACTTAGCCATCGTGTACGAATCAATCTGACACGAGAACTTTAACCTCTTCGCCACCTCTCCCCTTCAGGCGTCGTCGACGAAGGAAGGAGAATTGGGGTGGAGGGGGTAGTGAGGTGGGGTGGGGGGTGGGGAGAGGTGTGGTGGGGGTGGGGGTGGGGATATTTAATGCTTGGCGTGTGAGAGAAGAGTAAAGTAGACCGGACGTTTGGTACACCTCAGCTTGAACAGATGACAGTGTATTCTCAGCTTTAGTTTATTGGCATTTGATTGGATGGTCTGGAGCGTGTCTGAGAACGGTATTATTTTTCGTCATAATTGATGGGTTATGGAGGTGGTGGTGTGTGTGTGTGTGTGTGTGTGTGTGTGTGTGTGTGTGTGTGTGTGTGTGTGTGTGTGTGTGTGTGTGTGTGTGTGTGTGTGGAGAGAGAACCGACTTTGACCACATGGCAACTCAGCAAAGAGATAATTCACTCCATAATATAATTTCACAAAACAACAATAAACTAGCAAATTATATACACTGATTATATCAAATAAGTAAATAATAGTTACATTATTATTTACTTATTTAATATCACAGGTCGGTTATTACACCAACACGTTGTCGCTGCCTCAACCCACCATATCCCAGAACGGAATTTATCATCCCATATATTATTGCCGTAACACCAGCCACACGCACCACTCTACCACACGCGAGTAATTACAACCATTCTATTCTTTTCTAACTTACATACGCTGTAGTTTTGTAAATAGATGAAAAGGCAGGGAGAGGTGAACTTCCAGCCATAAAAGAGATGGATAATATGGAGAATCGATTTAGAATAGCATTGCACAGGGTTGGCCAATGTTACGAATGAGATTAAAAAGAAAAGGATAGAAAAGTGGAATAATAGATTGAACCAGATAAGTAAGAAACGGTGATTGTAGGAATATTGATAAAAGAGGATATGGAGGAATGAAGGAAGACTGAGATCGAGGTCTTGATTGAGGTAGGGGAATGGGAAGGGGGACAATGGGGGGGAGAGATTAGGAGGGGTGGGAAGGAGAGAGGAAGGGGAGAGGAAGGAGAAGGAGAGAGGAAGGGAGAGGGGGAGAAGAGGGTTTCTTTACCAGCCAGACTTAAAGTACATCCGGCCAGATTTAAGGACAAGCCCGTACGTCTTATCTGGCTCCCGTGCATGGTAGAGTTAACAGATAACACGCTGGGAACACAAGCCTGACGACGAGGAGGAGGAGGAGAGGGGAAGATGGAAGAGGAAGTGAAATAGAGAAGATGGAAGAGGAAGTGAAATAGAGGAGACAAATGAACAGAAGATAGAGGAAGAGAAGGACGATAAGGAAGGAAGGAAGATATGATTTAAGAGATTATGTCGTAAAAACAATAACAGAGCCGTGATTACAGCGTTGTGCTGTCAGTCGTGATTACAGGGTATATGTGCTGGCGGAACTAATCCTTCAGTGTGGTGGTAATGGTGGGATTTTACGATTATATGTTGTAACGCCACTAGCACCAGTATGTGTAGGAACGCCACTAGCACCAGTATAACGCCACTAGCACCAGTATATGTAATAGCACCACTAGCTCCCCTTAGTACGATATAAACATAATATTAGTAAATAACAAAACACATAACACTCACCACAAGATGGCCGACCACACCTCTTTCTCGGATTACACTTCTTGATTGTGTTATCTCTGCCAGGGGTTCGGTTATACAGATTCGACCTTCACAGCACCAATCACAGCACCACTTGATCTGACATGACCTCCTGTTTACACACACACACTCATTGCACTTGACTAATCACTGAACTGACCTCTCGCCCCCCAGTCCACACAGTCTTTTTTCTCCTAACCTAGCAAGGAAATAATAGCACAATAGTAACTCAGACGTTCAAGTGATCAAGTTTTCGATGAACGGTGGTGACGGTGGCGCCGCCTATGAACTGAGTTATACACTACAATAACAAGTTACGATGTTATTATTATGCAGCGAATGATTGTTAACTTTATGTAGACCAATCAGAAGGTCAGTTATAGACGATATTGTGTTTATATAAATAGAATAAAAGGTTTAAAGACACAATAGTTGTTAAATAAACCTTCAATAGCTGTGAAATATTGCCAAATTGTCAACATATGAACATCTCATTAACAGGGCATCCACTACCTGTTCTGGTTTTTAAAATTCTATCACAACAAAGCCAAAATAAGACAAGAATTATGACTTATTATTTTGGATCATGTTATTTTACGAATGAACTTTCCTTTTCTGGTTTACAATAACATCCACTAACTAAAGAAACTTGATTAACGACCACCAACCAGAGGAAGACCAACATATCATGTAGTTCACCCAGACGAGATCAATATCAACAGTTCAAAAGGGAATCACCACCGTCAGTATTCAAAGGACCTTCCAACTACACACACCCAGCCTCGAGGAAATGGAACGCTCTGGTGTATCTGAAGGAACAAATACTAATGGTGTAAAATTAACAGTGAACAAGGTCTTTACACGGAAGATTACACCTTTACACACCAATTGACTAAACGTTTACAACTATTCCACTACAGTGCTGTGAATATATATGTTGAACACGATTGATGACCACAATGAGTGTCTATAAATGGTGTTTGTTTTCTGATGAAGACAAACGTGTGAGAATATGTTGAAGTTTACCGCTATTCTGTGACACCCTGATACCATAAAACCCTGACACCTGACACCCTGACACCCTGATACCAAAAACCCTGACACCCTGACACCCTGATACCAAAACCCGACACCTGATACCATAAAACCCTGACACCCTGACACCCTGATACCAAAAACCCTGACACCCTGATACCATAAAAACCCTGACACCCTGGACACCCTGATACCAAAACCCTGACACACCTGATACCATAAAACCCTGACACCTGACACCCTGATACCAAAAAACTGACCCCTGATACCATAAACCCCTAAAACCTGACACCCTGATACAAAAACCCTGACACCCTGATACCATATAAAACCCTGACACCCTGACACCCTGATACCAAAAACCCTGACACCCTACATCATAAAACCCTGACACCTGACACCCTGACACCCTGATACCAAAACCCTGACACCCTGATACCATAAATCCCTGACACCCTGACACCCTGATACCAAAAAACCCTGACACCCTGACACATTACAACCCTGACACCCTGACACCCTGATACCAAAAACCCTGACACACCGATACCATAAAAACCCTGATAACCCTGACACCCTGATACCCTGATACCATAAAACCCTGACACCCTGACACCCTGACACCCTGATACCAAACCCTGACACCCTGACACCCTGATACCCTGATACCATAAAACCCTGACACCCTGACACCCTGACACCCTGATACCATAAACCCTGACACCAACAAGCACGGGGGGTGATAAGGGGTGGGGGAAGGGGATCGTCAGCAACAACTACTGACACTCAGACACTTGGTGCAAGGTTAGAAGGGCTCAGTGGAGTATGGCCAATGACATCTGATATGCCACGTGACATCAGCAATGACATCGGATATGCCAACGACATCAGTGAAGGAATGTGGACATCAGCACAAACACAAAAACAAAGCATCAACAACAACAACAACAACAACAACAACAACCACAGCAACAACAACAACAACAGCAACAACAACAACAACAACAACAACCACAGCAACAACAACAACAACAAACAACCACAGCAACAACAACAACAACAACAACAACAAACAACCACAGCAAAACAAAAACCAAAACAACAACAACCACAGCAAACAACAACAAACAAATAAACAAACCACAGCAACAACAACAACAACAACAACAACCACAGCAACAACAACAACAACAAACGACCACAGCAACAACAACAACAACAAACAACAACAACAACAACCATCGTCGCCTCAGTCCTTAAAGAGAAGAGAGTTTGATAAGGGCGAGGAATTATGACAGTACTTATGCCCTTATGTCACTGGGGTCGGCGTGAGGGCACTTATTAGCAGAAATAAAAGATTTACGACTCCTCCTCTCTCTCTTGTTCTTCTTCAATATCTCTCCTTTCTTGTCTCCTCTTCCTCTTTCCGAAATTTATCAAAGGAAGAGGATGAGAAGAGAGAGAGAGAGAGAGAGAGAGAGAAGAGAAAAGAGGAGAGAGAGAATGAATTTGGGAATTTTTCATATCTTTCACAAAATTCTTATCTGTTAACTTCATACGTCCATAGAATTTAATATAAAAAATGCTGAAATTTATTAGTATAATAAAATTCTAACATCTCTTGCAGTACTGGGTAGAGAATGAAAGATAACACCAGAATTGAATATTTTCATAACTATCCCGTGAGAATTAAAGTCCCCTAAAACAGATCCAGCCAGAGACTTAAAAATATAACGAGAATTATAAATCATTTCCCTCAATATTCTCAAATAAAATAAATTCTTTCCTAAAATTTAACACCAGAGAATAAGACTTTAACAAGAATTTATGATTTATTTTTAATAGTATCAAATAAATCAATTCTCTCCTCTGCTATGATTAACGACCGAAGATAAATCCCTAACACAAATCACATAACCCTGAGGTGACGGGACACAAGTCGTTCTGATATCTACCCCGTCATCATCATCACTACTTACCTGTTTAACACCTGTTCTCTTCTAATTAAACCTCATCCTGATTACCATAAGGGTACGAGCCATCAAGGTTGTAAGTGGCGAGTAATACACAGGATTTGCAGGTGATTAATTTGTCTTTTAATTAAGATATATGAAGAGGAAGAGACGCAAGCAAATAGAAGCATAGATAAGTCCGAGTCAAGACACACACACACACACACACACACACACACACACACACACACACACACACACACACACACACACACACACACACACACACACACACATACACACACACACACACACACACACACACACACACACACACACACACACACACACACACACACACACACACACATACACACATACACACACACACACATACACACATACACACATACATACACACATACACACACACACACATACACACACACACATACACACATACACACATACACACACACACACACACACACACACACACACACACACACATACACACACACACACACACACACACAACACAACATACACCATACACACACACACACATACACACACACACACATACACACATACACACACACACACATACACACATACACACATACACACCATACACACACACACACACACACACACACACACACACACACACACACATACACACACACATAACTCTTACATGTATATAAGTAATTTCTATCACTTATTTAAAATCTATGTAAGTAAAGATATAGAAGTTTGTTTGGTCTTAATCCTGAATTAAGGACTTTGATTCTACTGAGGAGTCTGTCATCCGCCTCGGTAATTATCGTCGGGAAATACAGTACAGATGAGGTGGTTTAATATGTTTTTAGTGCTTTAAGGCTGACCAGAGTGACGTGTTCAATAAATTAATTATCATACAGGTACAGGTAATAAGTACAGGTAATAGGTACAGGTAATAATATGTACAGGTAATATGTACAGGAATAGTACAGGTAACAGCTTACAAATGTGGATACAATCTTGTCTTCCTCCCCCTCCTCTTCCTGCCCTCTCTTTCCTCCTCCCCTTCCTCTCCCTTCCCTCCCTCTTCCTACCTCACCCTACCCTCCCCTTCCTCCTTTCTCCACTACCTCCCTCCACCCTCCACCTCTCTCCACCCTCCAATCACGGTTCAGTTTAAGGTCTCGCCATAAAGACAGGATGAATCTCTCTTCTGATTGGCCAGTCTGATCTGACAGCATGGAATCTGGTTGAAGTCTGGGAATTATTTGCTGGTCTTACGCTTTTCGGTTGGTGGGCTAAGGGTTAGTGGGTTAGTGGTTGTGTTTGGGCTTGGTGTTAGTGGGTTGTGTTTGTGGGCTTGGTGGGTTTGTGGGTTAGTGGATGGGGTGTAGTGGGGTTGCTGGGGCTTGGTGGGTTTGTGTTAGTGAGCTGGTGGGTTAGTGGGTTGTGTTTGTGGGCTTGGTGGGTTGTGTTAGTGAGCTGTGTTAGTGGGTTGTGTTTGAGGCTTGGTGGTTTGTGGGTTAGTGAGCTGGTGGGTTAGTGGGTTGTGTTTGTAGGCTTGGCAGGTTAGTGGGTTGTGTTGTTAGTGGGTTGTGTTAAGGGGTTGGGTTATGTGCGTGGGTTGGTGGGGTTAGTGTGGTGCTGTGGTTGAGACTAAGCCAATTATCTCTGAGGAAGAGGAGGAGGAGGGGAGGGGAGGGGGAGGAGGAGGAGGAGGGGAGGGGAGGAGGAGGGAGGGGAGGGGAGGGGAGGGGAGGGGAGGGGGAGGAGGAGGGGAGGGAGGGAGGGGAGGGGAGGGGAGGAGGAGGAGGAGGGGGAGGGAGAGGAGGAGGGGAGGGGAGGGGAGAGGGAGGAGGGAGGGGGAGGAGGAGGGAGGAGGGGGGAGGAGAGGAGAGGGGAGGAGGAGGGGAGGAGGAGGAGGGAGGAGGAGGAGGAGGAGGAGGAGGAGGAGGAGGAGGAGGAGGAGGAGGAGGAGGAGGGAGGAGGAGGAGGAGGAGGAGGAGAGGGGGAGGAGGAGGGTGAGGGGGAGGGGAGGAGGAGGGAGGGGAGGGGAGGAGGAAGAGGAGGAGGAGGGGACGAGGAGGAGAAAAGAGAATGAGAAACAAGAACACAGACACACACACACACACACACACACACACAACAGCACACACACACACACACACACACACACACACACACACACACACACACACACACACACACACACACACACACACACACACACACACACACACACAGAAGCAGTTTACGAGCAGCGAAGGAAAGAGGAGAGAGAGAGAGAGAGAGAGAGGAAAAGAGGAGGGAGAGGGGGGTCACACTTAGTACTTAACCTCTTCTTTCTCCATTAAGCACCAAAGTCTTACTGAATGAGTCCTATTAGGGCCCCAATGTTAATGGGCCCCAAGTCTTAAGGCCCCAAGTCTTAATGGGCCCCAAGTATTAGTGGGACCCCAAGTCCTAATAGGCCCCAAATCTTAATGGTCTCAACCTAATGGTTCCAAATCCCAATGGGCCTAACTTATGGGCCCCAAATCCTAATGGGCCCCTAAACCTAATGGGCCCCAAATCCCAATATGGGCCCAAATCCTAATGGTCTCCAAATCCTAATGGGCCCCAAATCCAATGGCCCCAAATCCTAATGGGCTCCAAGTCTTAATAAGCCTTCAACTTAATAATTAACTACAGTAAGATAGGTAAGTAGTTAGAGTCTTAGCACAGTATTGACGCCATTGTAACTGTCGTCTGTCTGTCTGTCTGTCTGTCTGTCTCCGGCACCACACCACTACACACTGTCATCTCATAATATTAATACACAGACAGAAGAACCTCGATAACCCACAAGTGATACTGTAAGGTGGGCGTGGTTAATGGTGTGGGCGTGAAGTGGGCGTGGTTAACTAACATGGGTTGGTTAATGTAGTGGGCGTGGTCACAAGAAGGGGTGGGCGTGGTCACAAGAAGAGGTGGGCGTGGTCACAAGAAGGAGGTGGGCGTGGTCACAAGAAGGAGCGTGGTCACTAGAGGAGGTGGGCGTGGTCACAAAAAGGGGCGGGCGTGGTCACAAGAGGAGGTGGGCGTGGTCACAAGAGGAAGGGCGTGGTCTTAGTATGGAAGGTTCCCAGTAGCCATCCTTCCCTAGACGCTTCTTGTACTTCCCTCCCACTTCAAGGCGTCAATTTTCCTTAACTATTACAACATGGAAACCTAACCCACGATGTTTACTCTAATAAGAACTAACAAATAGCTTTGATTTTACTTAAGATTAACAAACTAGTAATTTACATCCGATAATCTTTTGATACGAGACGAAAGTTTATAAATCTGGGATATTTTGAACGAAAGGACAGAGAAGTGTTGCGTGTCGTCGGTGATTCACAAAGTATCGTTCAGGTTTGAGCTGCATGTCAACAAACACAGTGACGCGTTGACTGCGGTGTGGTGAGGGTGTGGTGAGGGTGGTGGTGTGGTGAGGTGTGGTGAGGTTGGTGGTGTGGTGAGGGGTGGTGGTGTGGTGGTGATGTGGTGGTGTGGTGGTGATGTGGTGTGGTGAGGGTGTTGTGAGGGTGGTGTGGTGAGGTGGTGGTGTGGTGGTGGTGTGGTGATAGTGACGGCATTGGTAGTAGTGGAGGTAGTGGTAATAATAGTGTTATAGTGATTGTATGAGAGACTCTTCAAATATAAAAACCGTATTAACATCTCTACCATTATTATCATCATCATTAAAACATAACCCACATTAAACACCACTACAAAGCACACAAAACAAACATTCACCTCATATCTCCGCCTTTCATCAATACAGGTCAATGAGAAACTCCCTTACTCAATAAAAAACCATTGCTTCATCACTCCTCATGACCGCCCTGAGCTGAATCGTCCCGGAGTCTGGATTTTTAGGTGTTCAGGTGTGTTCAGGTAAGGTCAAATGGCGTTTGTTATAGTTAAAATTCCAGAGTTTATATGTTAAATCAAAGTACTATTGTGTTTTTGTATATATATATATTCTCTGGTTTATATTATGTGTTTATATAGTAGTAGTTATATAAATTCGTATGACAGCAGAATGTTGTGGCCATAAACTGTTTTCTCACGAGTTACCTTTTAATAAACAATATAACTCACATGGAAGATGGTAACACTCACCCCAGCCGCTGGAGGTCCCCACGTTACTACACCTTGTCCTAATACAACCAGTACACAGAGGCCACACAATACACCCAGTACACAGAGGCCACTACCCAGTAGAGAGGCCGCACAATACACAGTACAGGCCACTATACACAGTACACAAGGGCCACACAATACACAGTACACAGAGGCCGCACAATACACCAGTAGAGACGCACAATACACCCAGTAGAGAGGCCGCACAATACACACCAGTACACAGGAGCCTGGCCACACCCAGTACACAGAGGCCGCACAATACACCAGTACCAGAGGCCGCACAATACACCCAGTACAAGAGGCCCGCACAATACACCAGTACACAGAGGGCCACCAATACACAGTACACAGAGACACAATACCAGTACAGAGGCCGCACAATACACCCAGTACACAGAGGCCACAATACCACCAGTACACAGAGGCCGCACAATACACCCAGTACACAGAGGCCGCACAATACACCCAGTACACAGAGGCCGCACAATACACCCAATACACAGAGGCCGGAGTAGATTATAGTTTACATCGGTTATACACAAATAAAAAGATAATCAAAGAAAATGATATGAAGGGAAACTATTGTATTATTATCGAAAATGGTAACGAATCATCACTTTTTTCCTGGAAAAAAAATAAGTTAAATTTGATCTAATAAATGGTTACTAAACTGTAAATGTCTTTGAGTTAAAATATCCAAGTTTACCTCCAAAAGGTTTAAATTTTCACTTTTAACGTGATATAATGTTATATATTCCATCATGTTAACTGTTCTGCTTCATATCATAACTAGTTCACTTTTCCCTTGCATATGACGCATTTTTATCGTGTACGTGACTCGGGTTTATGCGTCTTTCGCTTTTTGTTCTTGTAAATGACCCGGTTTTATCATGTAAATAGCCCTGCGTTTCTCTGAATTACGCTTACCTATTTTGCTGCACACCTGATGAAAGGGTTAAGCTTGAAACGTAACGAGGAGTGTTCACGAGAGAGAGAGAGAGCGAGAGAGAGAGAGAGAGAGAGAGAGAGAGAGAGAGAGAGAGAGAGAGAGTAATACAACGTGTCTTCTACTCTGTGGGTAATTATAGCATATTACCTAAACGTCGGCAGGTGACGTGACCTATTATTTGCCCCCTCTCTCTCCGTCTCTTACCTTAACCAATAATCTAATCACATTATCTCCTGCAGGTACAGTCTAATTAATCAATGTCAGTTGTCGCAATTACGGTTAGTCAAACAGCCACAACAAGAGAGAGAGAGAGAGAGAGAGAGAGAGAGAGAGAGAGAAGGGTGATGATATGCAAAGGAAATTATGGAATGTGTTTTTATGTTCAAGACTCATTTCCCCTTGTGTAAATATCATGGCGCTAGACAGTGCTTCTCTCCAGGTTGAGCAATATTGACGAGTATTATCTGAGCGAAATACTTGCTTCTGTTTATCTAACTCACCAGACACACGAACAAACATAAACCCCTTTGAGGACGATGGTTTAACCCCTGAAGGCGATGGTTTAACCCCCTGAAGACGATGGTTTAACCCCTGAAGACGATGGTTTAACCCCTGAAGGCAATGGTTTACCCTAACCTAACCTAACCTGAGAAACACCATAGTCTTTTACCATTGTTCTTGAATCACCTGCGGACCCCTGATGCATAGTTACCTTCCCACAACACGCACTGCAACATTCACCATAACACGCACTGCAACATTCACCATAACACGCACTGCAACATTCACCATAACACGCACTGCAACATTCACCATAACACGCACTGCAACATTCACCATAACACGCACTGCAACATTCACCATAACACGCACTGCAACATTCACCATAACACGCACTGCAACATTCGATTTTTCACCAGTTCATAAATCACTCTGGTTCACTCATACCGCGTAAAGCTAATCCCAGCAAACGAACCCGGAACTAGTTTTTGTTTTCATATTTAGGCAGTAGGTATAAGATCAGGTTAAGCTAGGTTAGTGTTAGGGGTAGGTTAGGGGTGGGTGAAGTTACGTTAGGGGAGATTAGATTTGGTTAGGGTAAGGAATGGTTTGTTTAAAGTAGGCGAATCCGAACATGAATGAATCCCTATCCGAATCCGGTGCGCCACTAACTCAGGTGTAATACATGCAAAGGTGTAATTATTTCGTATTACACAAACAATAATGTAATTAGTGGTGGGGACATTATAGAGCTTAAAATCATTTCATCTAACTGACTGACTGACTGACTGACTGACTCACTGACTGACTCGTGTTGTTGTCACGTCCACCAGCTCAAAGTTCAAGTCTCAATACTGCAAACTCATGTCCAGATGTTTTACAAGTTACACAATAGAATATTATTCAAGGATATACCACCACCACTATCACCACCACTATCACCACCATCACCACTATCACCAAAACTATCACCATCACCATCACTATCACCACCACTATCACCACCATCACCACCATCACCACTATCACCACCACTATCACCACCATCACTACCATCACCACCACCACTATCACCACTATCACCACCACCACCACCACTACCACCACCACCACCACTATCACCACCATCTTGCAACATTACCAATAAGTCAGGTATAAAATCCCCCAGGTATAACAGGTGTTCACTGAGCCAATTAAACACACCTTAAAGACTCAATAAGGTAAACAAACGTCATTATTATCATTACATATAATACCTTAGATACATAGCAAGAAATTATTACCTTATATAAAAAAAATTAATAACTAAATCATATCCCTGTCAGTAATTTATGAGAATGGTTCCCTCGGCAGGTGTAGACAAGCATGGAAATGGTGAATTAAACAAGACACCCAAGTATGAATACGTGTTCCGGGGAGCTGAAGTTAACATTACATTACTTCTAGGCTTTTAACTTCGTGATATATTGAGGATAATGAAGGGGAGGGGAGGAATTACGTTTACACCTGCTTATTACCTGTAATGTGTTGAGCTACCTGGAATGATTAGTTATGTTACCTGTCTTTACTGTGTGGTCTTGGCTGTGTTGTAGTGAGTTTATGTGATATTATTGTTTTTGTACCCTTTGTCCTTCTCTCTCTCTCTCTCTCTCTCTCTCTCTTTCTCTCTCTCTCTCTCCTCTTTCTCTCTCTCTTTCTCACATTAATTGTTTCTCATCACATTATCACTCACACTCTCTATTACAGATCCAGTGGACCACCCAACCACCCATATGTGTAGGAACAACGAGGCGGAGGTGGGCGGCGTGGGCGGTGGCGGGGTGGCAAGGGCACTGGGAAGTCGCTGGGTGGCATGGGTAACGAGCCTGAAGAAGAACGCGCCGAAGTTCGGTCTATTTCTGTTCTTCATTGTGTATACAGCCGCTGGGGCCAAGGTGAGAGAGAGAGAGAGAGAGAGAGAGAGAGAGAGAGAGAGAGAGAGAGAGTATGGTGGATATGTGACGTCATTATTTGTTTATGGCGCCATCTAGTGTGTGTGTGTGTGTGTGTTCAGCTGACATCCCATCTCCCTTAATTTAAAAGCACTAACACCGAATTTCTCTCTATATTCACAAAAAAAAAACACAATCTCTCTATAAAAACAAGATAAAGAACACCAAATATAAAAAGATACCACCCCAAAATAAAGTAATATTTCCTAAAGTAAAGTTTTTGTGATTAATCTTTTAGAAGCCTGATACGAGTAGAGGGTGATCGATGACCACCACGTCAAACATTATTGGAACACACACACAAAAAAAACAATCCCCCGCCCATCTCCCTTCCTGACCTTATATTTAATCTTTTAACCCAAATTCTACTAAAAAAAAAAAAAATAGCATCTCTAATAATAATATCAATTACAGTAAAATATCAAGACTCCATTTTTTATCTCGTAGTAAAAATAAAACTTCAAACCGTCCTAAGGGGGGAGGGGGAGGGAGCAATGTTGGCTACCCTGCTAGTTTACTGTACATATTGTAGCTCTTATGGTGATTGGTAATGTTGGTAACACTGTGACTACTGATGGCCTGACCACTGGTAGTCTCTCTCTCTCTCTCTCTCTCTCTCTCTCTCTCTCTTGCTGTATGTGTGTGTATGTATGTAATGAGAATATCTATCTTACACCTGTCTTTACACCTGTCCTTACACCTGTCTTCCAGATCTTCCAGGTGTTGGAACATCCAGCAGAGGTACAGGCTCAGGGGGTTGCTGGAGCCGCCTTGGTCAAGAGTCGCTCCGAGTTCCTTCAGGCGCTGGTGAATATGTCCGCCCCTCGCTCTTCAAGTACCAGGTGAGAGAGAGAGAGAAAAGAAAAGAAGAAGAGAGAGAGCTGAGTACCAGGTGAGAGAGAGAGAGTCACTGTAAATTCTGAAAAGGAGTTTGATAATAAGTAAGGTTCTGATCACTCTCTCTCTCTCTCTCTCTCTCTCTCTCTCCTCCGAGATTATGTAAGTACAACAGAATAACTACAAGAATAAATACTCTTAAGTAACGACGAAAACCTCCATCAGTCAAGTCAGTGAAGTAAGTCAGGAAGTGAAGGGGAGGGGGTAGATGGGAGAGAGGTGAAGGAAGAAGGGGGAAGGGAAGAGGGAGGAGAAGGAAGGCTGAAGGAAGAAGAAGGAAGGAGGATTAAACTCAACCCAACAAAAATTTACTGCATAATAATTTCTTAAGCTTCAGCAAGACCGACACGCACACACACACACACACACACACTATATCCAAACTAATTAAGGTTCTGTGTCTACATGTGTACGTAAGATTCTCATTCATGTACGTAAAGGATATGTGTACATGTGTGTGTATATTATGGTCACTCCCACATGCCCACAGAATTACTGACAAACATGAACCAAGTGTGTGTGTGTGTGTGTGTGTGTGAGGAGGAGGAGGAGGGGGGAGGAGGGAGGAGAATAGGAAGAGGAGGAAGAGGAGGAGGAGGAGGAGGAGGAGTAGGAGGAGTAGGAGGAAGAGGAGGAAGAGGAAGAGGTTATGACGTCATTATACTCCGTCACATGGCCTCAGTATACTGGTCTATATCTCTCCCTTAAGCCTGTGTTTATGTGTCAAGCCTGAGTATACTGAGACCCTAGTGGTGTCATACTGGTGGTGTCATATTAGTGGTGTCATATAAGTGGTGTCATATAAGTGGGTCATACTGGTGGTGTCATATTAGTGGTGTCATAATAGTGGTGTCATATTAGTGGTGTCTATTAGTGGTGTCATATTGGTGGTGTCATATAAGTGGGTCATACAGGTGGTGTCATATTAGTGGTGTCATATTAGTGGTGTCATTTTCTTCACATTAGAATTTCTGCTGTATGATAAACTTGTCTCTCTCTCTCTCTCTCTCTCTCTCTCTCTCTCTCTCTCTCCTATCTCTCTCTCTCCTGCAGGTGCGGGTGTCGAAATAGCGCTGCGGCTTGGTATGAGGTAAAGTAAAAACAGCGGTCAGGCAGGCGTGTCTCACACTCCGGCCTCAGAACCAAGTTACCAATGGAACTATATTGAAAGTGTATTGCTTCCACTGTATACCACTATAGGTGTGGCGTATTGTGTGTGTGTGTGTGTGTGCGTGCGTGTGCGTGTGCGTGCGTGTGTAACCACTGCTACACTACACTAATAGTACACTAACAATAACAACTACTACTACTTCACCATGATGCCTAAATAATAACTAGGTACACACAGCTCATTAGTAACCACGTAACTACGACCTGACACACACACACACACACACAAGAGGTTTAACTATCTCAGGGGTCTATTAGTGTCGTATGTAAATCTAGTCGTTCTAACTATGCCCCCAGACCCCTCCCTCCCCTCTCTCTCTCTCTCTCTCTACTTCCTCCATTCTTTTCTCTCTTCCTTTCCATCTACCCTTTCTCCCCTCTCATCATCCCCTCTCACTCACCCCCCTCTCCTCACACCTCAGGGTACGGCAATATGGCTCCGGTTACAGCATGGGGCAGGTTCTTCTGTATCCTGTATGGGTTCGTGGGTATCCCGGTTACCCTGACTGTAATATCAGACCTGGGAAACATCTTCGCTAACTTGGTCTCATCATTCTCTAAGAACTTCCACGCTATCACCAAGAACTGTGGAGCCGTCAAGGTGAGTGAGGTGTTCTGCTGCTGTTGAGGTGTTCTTAAGGTGTACTGCTGTTATATACGTGTTCAGCATATAAACATTCATACAGACATGCAGATGCGTACACACACACACACACACACACACACACACCTGTATAAACCACTAACTGACACGACTACAACTACTACAACTACTACTACTACTACTACTACTACCACTACTACTACTACTACTATACTACTACTACTAATAATAATAATAATAATAATAATAATAATAATAATAATAATAATAATAATAATAATAATAATCACAGGTGGGCAACACTCCCGTAGCAGGTACAGTTGCCATGTAGCATAATAGTGGCGAGAGAGACGGCAGGTAATAACACCGTGTATCGCTGAAGATTTATGTAAGCTCAGCGGCGTTAGTGGTCACGATTATGTATGTACCTGTATGTAGCAGAGAGAAATATCCGTCAGGTGTGTAGATTAAATTAAATTAAATCACGTTAAATTACCCTTAAATACATTACATTTAATTTAGAAACAAAAAAAAATAAATAAAAAATTACTCACACACCAAATCAACGTACATACAAAAAATACAACCACACCTCCACACACACACGCACGCACGCAACCAAACACAGACAACCAGAAACGTAAACAAAATAGTGTATAAGAAAGACTATGATCAAGGGTTGTTTCCGTAGCGGTAAAATGTAATAAAAACGCGAGTGGCAGATTGGCGTGTTGGTAGATAAAGTTTGGGTCTGAGGAGGAGGAGGAGGAGGAGGGAGAGGAAGAGGAGGAGGAGGAGCAGGAGAGGGAAGAAGGAAGAGGAGGAGGAGGAGAAGAGGAGGAGGGAAGAAGGAAGAGGAGGAGGAGGAGGAGGAGGGAAGAAGGGAAGAGGAGGAGGAGGAGGAGGGAGGGAAGAAGAGGGAAGAAGGAAGAGGGAGGAGGGGGAAGAAGGAAGAGGAGGAGGAAGAAGGAGGAGGAAGAAGGAAGAGGAGGAGGAAGAGGAGGAGAGGAGGAGGAGGAGGAGGAGGAAGAAGGAAGGAGGAGGGGAGGGAAGAAGGAGAAGAGGAGGAAGAAGGAGGAGGAAGAAGGAAGGGAGGAGGAGGAGAAAGGAGGAGGGGGAAGAAGGAAGAGGAGGAGGAGGGGGAAGAAGGGAAGAGGAGGAGGAGGAGGAGAAGAAGGAAGGAGGAGGAGGAGGAGGAAGAAGGAAGAGGAGGAGGAGCAGGAGAGGGAAGAAGAGGAAGAGGAGGAGGAGGAGGGGCAGGGAGAGGGAAGAAGGAAGAGGAGGAGGGAGGAAAGAGGAGGAGAGGGGAAGAAGGAGAGGGAGGAGGGAGGAGGAGGGAGGGGGAAGAAGGAAGAGGAGGAAAGAAGGAAGAGGAGGAAGGAGGGAGAGGAAGAAGGAGGAGGAAGAAGGAAGAGGAGGAGGAAGAAGGAGGAGGAGGAGGAAGAAGGAAGAGGAGGAGGAAGAAGGAAGGAGGAGGAGGAGGAGGAAGAGGAGGAGGAGGAAGAGGAGGAGGAGAAGAAGGAAGAAGGAGGAGGAGGAGGAGGAAGAAGGAGGAAGGAGGAGGGAAAGGAAGAGGAGGAAGGAGGTCTGCTGGGTGCGTGCAATTCCTGTATATCAACACGAGCATGACTGCCTGACTGACTGACCGACTGACTGAATGACTGACACATCTACTGATTTGACTGAGTGACTGACAGAGTTACTGACTGACGGACTGACTGAGTGACTGAGTGACTGCGAGACTAACTGTTAAATCACAAAGCACACTCATAAAACACACGAATACATGAACAATAAAAAAACACGAAAACAATAATTAACAACAGCTTAAGAACACGGAACAGAGTCAGGTACAATGGAGTCAGGTACAATGGAGTCAGGTACAATGGAGTCAGGTATAATGGAGTCAGGTATAATGGAGTCAGGTATAATGAGTCAGGTAAATGGAGTCGGTATAATGGAGTCAGGTATAATGGAGTCAGGTATAATGGAGTCAGTACAATGGAATCGGGTACAATGGAGTCAGGTACAATGGAGTCAGGTACAATGGAGTCGTATAATGGAGTCGTAGACAGACAATGGAGTCAGGTACAATGGAGTCAGGTACAATGGAGTCAGGTATAATGGAGTCAGGTATAATGGAGTCAGGTATAATGGAGTCAGGTACAATGGAATCAGGTACAATGGAGTCAGGTACAATGGAGTCAGGTATAATGGAGTCAGGTACAATGAAGTCATAACATTATCTTGATCTGGGATGAGTTTTAGCTACTCCACAAAGCACCTGACACTAGTTCTTGGAAGGTTTGGTCATATTTTGAGGCTCCCCCCCCCCCCCCTCTCTCTCTCTCTCTCTCTCTCTCTCCTGTTTATAGGTCGGGGGCTCGATAAACCAAGTCACAAAACACAGGAGAATTAATGTGCTTTTGTTTTATTTATTGTTTGTGTGTGACTGACTGAGGCAATTTCCTTCTATCCATTTCTGAAACTCATGGCGTGTGTGTGTGTGTGTGTGTGTGTGTGTGTGTGTGTGTGTGGCCTTAATACAGACGGCAACACACACAGACACACACACACACACACACACACACACACACACACACACACACACTTAACTCTGCTCTGGTTCCAAGTTTAGACATTTCGGGAAATTGTTTTCGTCTAGAAATGACTGCTGTCTATCCCTCAGTCTGTCTCTCTATCTTTTCTATTGCCTCTATCTCTCCATCTCATTTGCTTTCCTTCATTCTCCTTTCCTCATATCTCCGTCTCTCTCTCCCCTGATCTCACTGATATAACAATCTTCCCCTCAACCTACAGATGGCGCTAACTATAACCCCTCCTGACGACGTCCTGGTGGTGTTAGGTGCCGTAGGGGAGCGTTGTTACTCGTGTGTCTTCATGTATCTATAGAATAAGACCCTCTTTATCCCGTAGAAGGACTGAACATTCACTTAAACCCCCTGACGGCGATCTCCTTGCAGAAGCTCCGATTAACGGGTACAGGACCAGGCTCCCGTGGGTTAGTTGTACTGGGTGCAGTTGGGGCCTTGCTTGTGTACATCTCTATAGGAGGAGGCATCTTTATCCTGTGGGAGGACTGGACGTTCTTCGAGGCGTTTTACTTTTGTTTCATCACCATGACTACAATCGGCCTGGGTGATCTGGTCCCTGGTGAGTCTATGTGTGTGTGTGTGTGTGTGTGTGTTAAGAGTTAGGTTGGGTTAGGTTAGGTTAGGTTAGGTTAATGCTCTTCTTAATATTATTGTAGTTGATGTTGATATTATGAACACTATAATTATTATTATTTTTATGATTGAATAGTAGTAGTAGTAGTAGTAGTAAGGGAAAGGTGAATGAGTGGGTTAGCGAAATCCATGCTCTATCGGAGATTGCTAACACAGAGCCACATGCGGCCTTTGCAGCATTCACACATGGAGTCAAGCATCGTTGGAACTACCTGATGCGTACCATCCCTGAGATCCGACCCCTCCTCCACCCTTTGGAAGAAGCAATCAGTGTCAAGTTCATTCCCAAACTAGTGAAACACCACGACTTAACCCCAGTAGAAAGAACACTTCTTGCACTTCCACCAAGACTGGGAGGGATGGGACTAACTAATCCAGAGGAGATTGCTGACTCTGAACATCAAAATTCACTTAAGCTCACGGCAGCCCTCACTGACCACATAATAGCCCAGAATGCAACAGGGGAAGTGGACACCAGCGAAGTTAATAAGATCCGTAGATCCATTACAACAGATCGGCAGCACTGCCAAAATGACATGTTGCAGCAACTATTGCTGCAGGTTCCAGAAAATCTGACAAAAAAAGTAGCTATAGCGCAGGAGGTGGGCGCCTCGAACTGGTTAACTACGTTACCGATAAGGGCAAATGGTTTCAGCCTTAACAAACAAGAATTTACAGATGCCATTGCTCTAAGATACGGTTGGCCAGTAGATGGTTTGCCCTCCCAATGCGTGTGTGGCTATTCCTATGATGGCGATCACGCCATGGTTTGCAAGAAGGGGGGCTTCATATGCATGAGGCATGACGAGGTAAGGGATCTCACAGCAAATATGTTGAAGGAAACCTGCCGGGACGTCATGGTAGAACCGACCCTCCTTCCACTGGATGGCGAGATCCTCCAACACAGGACTTCAAACACATCTAACGAAGCCCGTGTGGACGTCAGTGCTCGAGGATTCTGGACGCGGGGACAGCGAGCCTTCTTCGACATCAGGATTTTTGATCCCATGGCCGTTTGTCACCGTAACCTAGCTCTCGATGCTGCACATAGGAGGAACGAGAACGACAAGAGAAGGGCATATGGGGAGAGAATTCAAAATGTCGATCAAGGCAGCTTCACTCCGCTAGTGTTCACAACCTCTGGTGGGATGGGCCCAAGCGCAAGATGTTTCTACGCCAGACTCGCGGAGCTGATCTCCGAACAGAAGCAGCAGCCCAGAAGTTATGTCACAGCCTGGATGAGATGTCGACTGTCCTTCTCTCTCCTTCGGTCGGCTTTGCTCTGCCTCAGGGGAACGAGAGCTTCTGCCCCTACTCCGTCAACTGCTGCAGATATCGACTATGAGGCTACAGTCACCGAATGCCGCATCGATCTGCGGCTCAACTAATTTAACACAGATAGGATAGCTTCTTATGTATTAGGATATTTAATATTAAGGTAAATAAATGGTGGCGAAGGTGTGGCTATTGGGGAGGCTGGAGGCCACTATAAAAAAGTAGTAGTAGTAGTAGTAGTAGTAGTAGTAAGACCTCATTTTTATTTACATCTCATTCACTCACTCATTCACTCACTCATTCACTCACTCTCAATAACTCACACATTTTCACTAACTCACACTAACTCACACTCTCACTTACTCTAACTCACACACATTTACTAACTCACTCTCTCGTTCACGCACTCAGAACGGACGGAGTTCATGTTGGTGTGTACACTCTATATTCTGATTGGCCTGGCTCTCACCTCAACCATCATTGAGCTCGTTAGACGGCAGTACGCTGAAAGCTGGCAACAGATGAAGGTAAAGCTTACTGTATGTATGTATGTATGTAAGTATGTATGTATGTATGTATGTATGTATGTATGTATGTATGTATGTATGTATGTATGTATGTTATAAATTATGGTATTGTTTGTCTCTAGTTAATATGTTGTTTACTTTAAGTTAATGATTTGTTTGCTTCAAGTTAGTGTGTTTACTCTTACTTGTGACTGCGGCAGGAGCTGAGTGGCCGTCTTGGAGAGCTGTCTGGTCCCCTAGCTGATCACCTGCGTCGTATCGGTGAACAGGCTGGCGATATCAACATAGACGTCCACCTGATGAAAGATCTTAGGGTCAGTACAGGTCAACACAAGTCAGCCTACAGTTCCTAAATAGCTCCACATCTTCCTAAAAAGCCTGAGTAACTCTTTATAGGCCTAGCTTACTCTTCCTATAGGCCTAAGTAGCTCCTTATAGGCCTACGTAACGCTTATACACGTAAATAAGGCATTTATCTCACTCTATAGAACTAATTAACTCTCTTTTACACTTGTGGTACCTCGCATGTTCCTACCTATTCCATCCCTCCCACCCATAGGACCTCAAGGACTCTCTTCCACTCCTTCTCTCCCACCCACAGGACTTCAAGGACTCTCTACCACTCCTTCTCTCCCACAGGACCTCCGCAATGCCATTCAGCTGAGCAGTAGGCTGGAAGCTCTCTCCAAAATGGACCCCAAGATGAGGAACGACGCCAGAATTGTGGAACTCCTGAAAGCCCACCTGAACGGCGACGAGAACGGCGACTCCCCGTTCATGGATCTGGCAGACACGGAGCCTCTACAGCCCTCTGTCAGGAAGAAGAAGGTCATACAGGTGGTGATTTATGAGACCTCCGTATGATTCACATCTCCTTGATGGTGTATGATTCGTGTTGTCCCGTGTTGAAGACGAAAGCAGCCGTATGATATTTAGTCCCTGAGGATGATAAGGCTTTGGGAAATCACACAGAGGACTCCGTACAGTCGATATCCCCGTGTTATATCATTCACAAGGTGCCGTAGGTGACAGGTCCATCAGGTAGTCCCGTATGATCAATGGCTGTCATACTAGTGATGTTTTATGAGAGCTCTGTTGATAAATGTTCTTCAATATGTCCATACAGGTACCGTGTGATTTACAACACCTTATGAAGTACAGTATGAGTCCTGCCAGCCTGCCGTATGAACTCGGAGATTCAGAATGATTATGGTGTTTACTAGGACCTCACCGTATGATTACTATAACCTGCCGTATGATTTTCGTGTCACCATGAAACATACCAGGTTCCGTATGATCTCTCTCTCTCTCTCTCTCTCTCTCTCTCTCTCATGATCTGGAGCTGTGAACGTAACAGAGAATTAACAGAAACTTTGGAGCTTAATCATTACCACCTACACAAACCCTGTAGACTTAAGTACAATAATTGATGACTAAAATCTTTCTCCTTTAATATAAACACTACTTCAGTTTGTATGTTAATTTGTAAACATCTGAGTAAATACTGGTGTTAGTTCTCATGAGCTTTATGGAGATAGGCATTAAGGTTTATAATACAAATTCTATACAAAATAAAGCATATAGCATATTCTTATATCACAGATAGTTGAGAATCTCTTTAGTGAGGTTATGATAAACACACAAGAAATCTATATACAGATACTAATGCCTTTATTTAACTTATTTACTTGACTTTATTAACACTGAATCTATTTTACTTTGTCACAATGTCTTGATTAAATTTTAGTCTCAGTTATATTAATAAGTTTGTGAGGTGAAGCACGAAATGAAATAACAAGAAAATGACAGAAACTCGTATTTATGAACTCACCTGCTGTTATTACCTGAGACAACAGCCTAATTATTAACGTGTGGAACTAGTTTTCTCATCAGGTAATCAGATAGAACCAGGGTATCACTCACCCAATAGGAGAACAGCGTGGGAACGAAGTACAAGATGATTAACAAACATCAGGATTCATTAATTAAATTGTCATTCTGCGTTAAAACCACAACAGTAAGTTACTAATGTTATAAAGTCAATGTTTCAATGTTAACAAGCGTTCAGAGTAACCTATTATTAAGAACTACAATAATAACTGAATTGTTAGTAGTCCAATAATTCCGTACTTTTTAATCTCGCTATATACTGCCACGCCAAATAGTCAGAGGGAGTGAGTCAGGCAGCTTGTGCCACCTGTTGACAAAGTGACGAACTCGACAGCAGGTCTTCAATCAATAAGAAAGAACTTTGTGCATTTCGCCATGATATAGATATTCATAATTGGCCCTGGAAGATGATGTAATCGGTAAAGGGAGCTCCTTTGGCTAGATATTCCCCCGCAATTTTCTTTTCACTGAGCTGTTAATAAATTTGTCAACAGATGGCGTGGCAGGCAAGGTATGACCTATTTCCTTTATAACACTATTTCTTGTTCCTTTACGCCATATTAGTTCTGCAGGGCATATAAGATCATTATGTCAACACCCTCCCCCGAGCCCTCGTGACGCGGTAGCAGCAATTCCCAATGTACACCACCTAGTTTACGCAGTGTATATAACCCAATTGAAAAATTGTATAACACCCAGTTTATACATTGTACACCACAGAGTGTACACAATGTACACCACACAATGTACATCACACAGTGTACACAATGTACACCACACAGTGTACACCACAGGCTATACTAAAGGCTGAGTCACATTTATTTATAAACACTCAAGTAATGAGTAAACATGAGGGGATCGTGAGTTAGGTTAGGTTAGGTTAATTGTATATTTTACCTGTAAAATATAAACAAAATCATTGAAATTGGTCATGCTCTTTACGAAATATGGCAAACTAAAGTGTTTATGCATAATATTGACTACACAGTTTATATTACAGTATGTAAAATGTTATGATATAAATTAAACTTGTATGGATAAACAAAGAAACTTTATTAGAAATATTACAATGACATATGTATCGCGTTCACAATTTTATTCACTGGTTTTGGTGAGCCAGTTCGGTCAAATGACCGATTAGGCTATCCAGTGATAGTCTGACTTCGGGGTCGACTTTGGCGGCTCTCAGATGCAAATCGCGGAGGCGAGTTTTAATGGAATCATTAAAGCTCGTGAACTCTGCATAAATCGTATGAATTATGTGTCCGAATGAATAAACGTCGGAGGCGCGTGTGATGACATCACCCCTCTTCACTTCTGGGGCAACCCAGTAGATGCGCGCACTGTCCATTACACTGTATACCTCGTCTAAAGGCATACCGAATACGCTGCATTCACCATAGTCGATAATATGTAGGTCGGCCTCACCACCTGGCAGCAAGGTGACGGTGACGTTGTCTACTTTCAAATCGTTGTGTGACAAATTTTTCTGGTGAATTTCTGATAATCTTTCACCAAGTTTTACCAGGGAGAAGAGAACCTCATTGGGTGAGGAACGTGATAAGTATTCTTCGTATGGCATCCCTACATATGACTGGATAATGATAAAGGGATCGATACAAACGCTATGCAAAACAGGGGCACCACCAGCTCCGTTCAGTTTTCTGAGCATCTGGATCTCTTCGAACAAAAATTCAAGATCGGAGTCGCAGAGGACTTTCATAGCCCTCAGCTCACCCTCATACTGGATGAGCGATACAGTGCCGTTCGTTCCCTCTCCAATTTGTTTTAGGACTTTTATATTTTTCACCTCATCACTACTAAGTTCATTTACGTATGGTGGTAGGCAGGAACTTTGTCGAACTTCATGACTTTCGACTTAAGAGGCTGTTTGGAGACTTTTAACCCACTCGCGAGCTTCTTGACGTTCGACTAGAGCGGCTGTTTGGCGGGTTTCTACGATACGTCTCACGCGGGAATTTACCGTTGATGTATTGAGATTATTTTTCCCTACCATTTTTGGACCAGGGTGGCGTTTGTTCCATCGTCGAGCTCCTTGACGCTCGACCACAGCGGCAGCTTGACGGGTTTCTACGATACGTTTCACACGGGAATTCATATTGTAAATGATTTTTCTAGTTCCATCGTTTTGGGACCACAGTTGTTTTTTATTTTAGTTTTTTTTTGTAGTAAGAGGCTTTGGAATTTGATGATGATAGTGATGAGGTTGATGATGGTAGTGATGATGCTGGTAATGATTATGCTGATGAGGGGTAGTGATGATGATGGTAGTGATGAGGTTGATGATGGTAGTGATGATGGTGGTAATGATTATGCTGATGATGGTAGTGATGATGGTGGTAGTGATGAGGTTGATGATGGTAGTGATGAGTTTGATGATGGTAGTGATGATGGTGGTAATGATCATGCTGATGAGGGTAGTGATGATGATGGTAGTGATGAGGTTGATGATGGTAGTGATGGTGGTGATGATTATGCTGATGATGGTAGTGATGATGGTGGTAGTTATGAGGTTGATGATGGTAGTGATGATGGTGGTAGTGATAATGGTGGTAATGATGGTAGTGCTGATGATGGTAGTGATGATGGCGGTAGTGATGAGGTTGATGATGGTAGTGATGATGGTGGTAATGATTATGCTGATGAGGGGTAGTGATGATGGTAGTGATGAGGTTGATGATGGTAGTGATGATGGTTGATGATGGTAGTGATGAAAAAGGTTGATGATGGTAGTGATGATGGTTGATGATGGTGTGATGAGGTTGATGATGGTAGTGATGATGGTTGATGATGGTAGTGATGATGGTGGTAATGATTATGCTGATGGTAGTGATGAGGTTGATGATGGTAGTGATGAGGTTGATGATGGTAGTGATGATGATGGTAGTGATGATTGATGATGGTAGTGATGATGATGGTAGTGATGATGGTTGATGATGGTAGTGATGATGAATGATGGTAGTGATGATGGTGGTAACGATGGTGTGATGATGGTAATGATGGTAGTGCTGATGATGGTAGTGATGATGGTGGTAATGATTATGCTGAAGATGGTAGTGATGAGGTTAATGATGGTAGTGATGATGGTGGTAATGATGGTAGTGATGGTGGTTGTAATGATGGTAATGCTAATGATGGTAGTGATGATGGTGGTAATGATTATGCTGATGATGGTAGTGATGATGGTGGTAGTGATGATGGTGGTAATGATGATAGTGATGATGGTGGTAATGATTATGTTGATGATGGTAGTGCTGATGATGGTAGTGCTGATGACGATAATGATGATGATGGTTTTGATAATGATGGTAATGATTATGCTGATGATGGGTGTGATGATGATATTAGTGATGATGATGATAGTGATGACGATGATTTTGATGATTATGATGATGATAATGACAGTACTAGGTATCTTCAAGGTAGTCAGTAAGAGTTTGCCAAAATTTTAAAATCACTGACTACCACAGATGCGAAGAGTGAGAATCAGTTATTATTATTTCTTCAGACAACATCGCAAAAAAAAAACCCCGTAAACTTCCAAATCTACTGTTTACCTGTTGATTATTATGGTCACTTTACTTTATTGTGGTCGCTCCATCATATTCGTAATTAGATCAAAGGAGTAACTTCCTCTCGTGTGAAGAATTGAGGAAATATAACTAATTTGTGAACCACTTACTGTTTTTGTTGATGATATTCCAGATTTTTTTTCCTAGGCCGCTGACAACAGGTGGTATAAAATTATTTTCACTCTCAGCCAACCAGAGAGCAGCGGTTTAACACTCAGCCAATAGGAGAACAGCGCGGAAAACGCTGTGGAGCGCAATTCAGATGTACACAATCAAGTTACAGTAGGTGGTTGTCTTGAGGTACAACCCACAACAACAATAATGTGATTAAGTCTATATGTGGATGTTGAGAAAGATGAACACTCCTTCCTACCTTCGAGAACTGATATGGGTGAACTTTTATCTAAGCACACGTTGTATTAAAAATGAACTAGTAAATCAACCAATATTATCCGATCTCTGAATCAGTCTGTACAGTATACTCTCGCAATAACGCCTCCTGCAGTGAGTCATGTAACGCTAAAGTCTTTCAGCCAATAAAAAACAACTTCGCACAGTAGGTCGTGCATGAACGCTTTCACATTGGCTCTGAGCAAAGGGCGAAGGGCGGAGCTTATGAACAAATCTTACATGTTCCTCTGCTCTTCTCTCATTGGCTGAATGTTCCTGTACTGCTGCTTCACTTATTATGATCACGGGATGACTCATTAAGCCGTCAACAGATGGCGAGGGAATGACCCCTCCGTCACCCTGATTATTCCTGAGCTGCTGTTGTTATGAACTTATTATTATTATTATTTTGTTTTTATTCTTTCCTAATTATTAATAGTTATTGACTAGTATAAAAATTAACTTTACACGTGTGTTATGTGTTTAAAGATGTCAAATGTTGAAGTAAGTTAATACATTAAAACAACATCAAGAGCTGATTGGTGATACAGTGTGACGAAATAATGATTCGTTTAACTCTAGTGTCGTAGTCCAACAGCCTCTCTAAATATCTCTACGATTTTTTCCTCATTTCTGATTGGTTAATTCGCTGAATATTTGAGGCAATAATAAACTGACAAAGTATCACTCTCACCCCTTCCCCCCCAATTACCTCACACATCTACCATAAAACTTAACATTAAAAGAAAATTAAATAGTTTACAGGGAGTTAAGAGCCATTACTCCCGCCTCAGTAACGTCGTACCTTTAATAAAAACTACACGAAATTTCCCGTAATAAATTTGAGTAGAACGATGATGCATTGTGGGTCTTGTGGAACCGCATCCGGGCCACTTGACATGGGTGGTGGACCTGGTGGTGGAGGACATGGGTGGTGGTGGTGGTGGAGGACATGGGTGGTGGTGGTGGTGGTGGGGACATGGGTGGTGGTGGTGGTGGTGGGGACATGGTGGTGGTGGAGGTGGTGAGTGGTGGAGGACATGGGTGGTGGTGGTGGTGGGGACATGGGGTGGTGTGGTGGAGGGTTGAATTGTGTGGGTGTGGGTCCATGGCTTATCAGGTCTGGGGCCCATCAGGTCTGGGGCCCTAGGACTGGACTGGACTCAATGACGTGAAATCAGGGCACATTATGTCAGGTGAGGAGAGGGTCTGTTTGGTCAGGTCTGTAGGCTGCCCTATTATGAAGTAGTAAATATTATAACAGGGGGTGTAATTCGGGGAGTAATCCAGGGGTGTAATCGAGGGTGTAATCCGAGGAAGTAATCGAGGGTGTAATCGAGGTGTAATCGAAAGTAATCCAGAGGTGTAATCCGAGTGTAATCCGAGGTGTAATCATCCAGGGGTGTAATCCAGGTGTAATCCAGGGGTGTAATCGGGGTGTAATCCAGGGTGTAATCAGGGTGTAATCGGGGTAATCAGGGGTGTAATCGAGGGTGTAATCCGTAATCAGGGGTGTAATCCGGGGTGTAAGGAGGGAGTGTAATACGAAGATAATCCAGTGAAAATACTGTTATACAATTGCGTGTTCTGGTTGTGGGTTCGAGTTTAGGTGATTATATGAAGGGGTAGTGTGTGTGCGGGTGTGGGTGTGTGTGGTGTGTGTGTGGGTGTGTGTGTCAGGTGTGTGTGTGTGTGTGGGGTGTGTGGGGTGTGTGGGGTGTGTGGGTGTGTGGCAGGTGTGTCAGGGGTGTGTGGCAGTGTGTGTCAGGTGTGTGGTGGTGTGTGTGTGTGTGGCAGGTGTGTCAGGGTGTGTGTGGCAGGTGTGTGTGTGTGTGTGTCAGGGTGTGTGTGTGTGTCAGGGGGTGTGTCAGGTGTGTCAGGGGTGTGGTGTGTGTGGGTGTGTGTGGGTGTGTGGGGTGTGTGTGTCAGGTGTGTGTGGGGTGTGTGTGGCAGGTGTGTGTGTGTGGTGTGTGTGTGTGGTCAGGTGTGTCAGGTGGTGGTGTGTCAGGTGGTCAGGGGTGTGTCCAGGTGGTGTGTGGATGTGTCAGGTGTGTGTGGCAGGTGTGTCAGGGGTGTGTCGGGTGTGTGTGGCAGGTGTGTCAGTGTGTGTGGCAGGTGTGTCAGGGTGTGTGTGTGTGTCAGGGGTGTGTCAGGTGTGTCAGGGTGTGTGTGGCAGGTGTGTCAGGGGTGTGTGTGGGTGTGTCAGGGTGTGTGTGGGTGTGTCAGGGGTGTGTGTGGCAGGTGTGTCAGGGGTGTGTGTGGCAGGTGTGTCAGGGTGTGTGTGTGTGGCAGGTGTGTCAGGGGTGTGTGTGGCAGGTGTGTGGGTGTGTGTGTGTGGCAGGTGTGTGGCGGGTGTGTCGGGGGGTGTGTGGGGAGGAAAAGAAGGACTCGCCCAAAATGACCTCCTTCCATGTCTGGTAGTGTAAGCAACGCGTCTTCAATGATATCTCTACTTTACACCTTTGCACAACTATAAATAAACGCTACATCGTAAAACAGCCTCCAATAACTACACGTGTACATGAGGTAATAATCATCATGGCACTGAGAGAACTAAATGTTAAGCTGTAGTCATGGTCAATCAATTATCCATTTATGTCCAGGTAAAAAACAATAATGACTTGAGATTACAAGACTTTATACTCACTGTGCTAGAATTGTTTAAGCTCCTCCTCCCCGCTGTTGGATCATTGTAAGTGGTTCGTACTTAAATTCTTTGGGTACACATGTGAAAGCGCTTCTTAATGTAACCTGAATGTAAGTTACGTTCTTTGGTTTGTAATTTAGAAAAGATAAAATGTTTTTAGCTGAGGTAATTTCAGCAAAGATCCTCAAAAAATTCCTAAAAATACGTTTGTCTTTTTTCACCAACCTCAATCATTATCGCACTCTCTGTTTCATCTCTGGTTTAAGATAAGGATAGAGCTTAAACTAAGAACCTTTAGTAATCATCCATCTTTGTGTGTTGTCATGAGTGGGTACAGATTTAAGGGTGGCACTAAGATTAATTCATAATGGCCAATCATAGTGCCACCCTTATGGATCAAACATAGTGTCACCCTTTTAGACCAATTACAGTGCCTCTCTCTCTCTCTCTCTCTCTGCCCCGTTGTTGTTGTTTGATACTCCCATAAAACAGAACAACTCACGTTCCTCTCTCACGCGATTCTCCGCTATAAGGGCGAGCACTTTTCTGTGTGTGTGTGTGTGTGTGTGTACCTCTGCCTTGTAGCCACATTCTTCAGTATCAGACTACGAGACAAACCACGGAGATAAAACCGGCTTGGGTTCAGGGAGTCAGATAATGAACACACAATAGACATCATCTGACAACCTCTACAGTCAACCGGTCTGGACAGCACATGATAACGGGGCTGCAGAAGGACCCGGAATAGTCAAGAGGGAGGTGACCAACTCGGGAACCCAATGATTACTCCGGGAGAATGAAGATAGTACACGGTAGACCCGGTGCTGACACACTGGAATATTGGTACTCCATTATATCTGTTCTTCTCCCCCAGTTGTCGCAGCTATATGCACCACTGGATTGGAGAATGGGAGAGCCAAGATGTGTGGTTTGTAATTTTGCGGTCCTGCTTCACCCCATAAATTAACTCACGTACAGCCACCACCCAGTTCACCATGCTCACCATTATCATCAGGGTCCCTAAATCCCCAAAAGTCATGGTTAGAGAGAAAGACACAGACGACTGCGTGGAGTCACAACTCTGTACATGGGCGGCATAAATAAGATGGTCGTTTGTGCACTGGGTTCTAAGAAGCAGTGCAACTCGGTTCTAAACAAAGACTGCCTACAACTTTCATGACTGGGCAACGGCAGCCAGTAAGGTCACCCCTAATGTGACAAAAATATAAGAAAAAGGCGATACGATATCTTATGGTCATTGCCTGGACTATCAAGATCCTTCTGCATATTGGCACAAGTGAGCGTCTTGAAAGCAGAAGGGCTGTTCAGGTACATCATCGACACAGCAGCCACAAGTAAGTCCCAGCTCCCAGGGTTCCGGCTATACCTTCTGCCGGAAAGCTAAACCCACTATGGAACGAAATCGCATTTACGGAGTTGGCTTCGCCATTCGTCAATCCATCTTTCACAAGCTAACCGATATGCCGTCTTCACCAAACCCTGCAGCGAGACCCTCGGCCATTCCAGAAGAAAACATAAAAATTTCAGTCTCAGACCAAAGCTGATACTGACCGTCAACACAAACCTCGGAATGAAAGAACAAAGGATGGACTAAGAAACCAAGTAAAACGCCAAAAGTTGGAGGATCGACACTAGATGAGTACATTTTTAAGTTTCCTTGATATATCCCCTTGTTAAAGGCTAGAGAAGTTTGAAGCAAGATCATCTGAACTGTCGGAAGTTAGGTTAGGTTAGATTGAGTTAAATTCGGCTAGGCTACGTTAGTTTAAGTTAAGTTTAAGCTAAGTTTCGTTAGATTATGTTAGGTTAAGATTACATAACACATAACACCCCAGGGACGGATCCAGGAATATCAATAGAAGAGGTCCAAGAGGTGTTGGGTAGGGGAACATGGCGAGCGCAGCGGGTCCACCCAGCTGGGGGTGCTGTAAGGCCCCCCGGAAGAATTTTTTAAATCTGACCAATATCATGGACATTTTGAGGCCATGCGCACTTGATATGAGGAGATATTCTGAAGTCAACAGTAAATACTTTTTACTATATAAAAACGCTTGACTACAATACTGAACTAGGTTGCTGAACTAGCGAGGTCTAAAGGATGCCGAACTAGCGAGAGTTAAAGGTTGGTTAAGGAACAGCTTTACATAATGCACCGCAGTCTCCGTTATGCTAGTTCTTGTGCTCTTATAAGGCAGACGACGATAACAACAGCACACAGAACAGTTATTTCGAATTTAATGTTAGTCTCACTCAAGAATTTTAGAAAGTCTCTCCTCAAAACGTATTCATTTTTGCTCCGTGTTCATTATCTGGAAATTCACGCTAACTAACCACACTAACTACATAAGGCGTTTTACGCAGTCTCCACTTGTCGAATCGTAAAGGTACAGTAACTTCGGAAATCAGAAGGTAAGTGAATGTTCTTCCCACAAAGTTTACAGTGTTAATAAGATAAGTAAAAATAACAGTAATAGTAATAGCAATAACAATAGTAGTAGTAGTAGTAGTAGTAGTAGTAGTTAACGAAGATGGTATAGAGGTGATGGAATGCAATAAGTCATCAATTACCATCATCACCTCGTCAACGTCTCGTCCAAGAGTGGTGGTGTGGACTGCGGTGACCTGAACCATATTATGTGTACTTGGCTCTCACTTCTCTCTCTCTCCTACATTCTCACCACTTACATGACCCGGACAATAAACCAGACGGATGAAAATAGTTTTAGAAATTGGTTAGACCTTCAAAAATTTACTCAAATTTTACTAGAAATAAAAGTACCTGCTAAAATCTTACACAATGAACAATAAATTAAATTCACAAAAATTCATATGCAAATAATTCCCCAGATGTGAAGCTTTAAGAATAAACCTAACTTGTGGACTTGTCAAAATACCAAATAATAATAATAATAATAATAATAATAATAATAATAATAATAATAATAATTACGTCAAAATTACGCCGAGACTTTGTGAATGTCAGTTCTGAAGGTGTACAGCTGTTAAGTGAAGCGAGTCCAAGAGTGAACGAACCCTAATGAACGAACAATCGCCTTCGCTTGTTCGCTAGTGCTTGTTCATGTTCGTTCGCTAGGTCTCCATTGTTCTTGATAATCTTCCCAAGGGCTATTTTGAAGCTCAGTCCTGTTCTTTATACCACAGCTTGAGATGCTGTACCGTTCCATAGGTCTACCAGCCTCTGTGTGAAGAAGTATTTTCTTATGTTCGTTCTGTATGATAACTTGGTGAGCTTGTAGTTATGTCCCCTCGTGTTGGTGGTGCGTGGCGTCACAACAAATGGTCCGGGTTCAGTGAGATCTGCCCCATTGTGCCTTGTCTGAAGGGTTGTTAGTCCTATGGCCCTCAGTCTATTTGGATAATCTAGATGACATAGTTCAGGAATCATCTTAGTCTCTCTTTGTTGCGCCTTTTCTAGGGATGTTGGATCGTTCTGGAGGCAGGGTTTTCATGCCTGTATACAGTAATCCAGACTGGGATGTACCACGTGAGATCTGTACAGTTGAAGGAGCATTTTCCTGTCTCTGTATTAGAAGGTAAGATTTATAATTGCCAAATCTCGGTTGGCTTTCCTCATTGCTGTCCCCACTTGTTGCTCAGCCTCCAGTGACCGATCTATCACTACGCCAAGATCTTTCTTAACAACAGTATCCAGGAAAGTGTTATTAACAGAATAGTTGTGATTAGACTTGTTGTATCATACGTGTAGGGTCTTGCATGTTGTAATGTTAAAGAGTATTTATCAGGATCGAGACCATTTGAACACCTCATTCAGGTCTGTCTGCATTGTTGTAACATCATCTTGACTTGCATACCTTCCCAAACATCTTCATGTCGTCTGCCAACTTGACAATGTGGCTTGATATACTTTCATCTATGTCGTTTATGTAAATTGCAAACATGGTAGGTCCAAGGATAGAGCCTTATGGTAATAAAATGGTGGCGAAGGTATGGCTATTGGGGGAGGCTGCAGGCCATTAAAAAATAAAATAAATAAAAATAATGGTAGTGGTAATAATGCTAATGGTAGTAATGACAATGGCAGTGATACTAACAGTTGTTCCAGAAATTCCTTGACCAAACAAATCACCATTGCTTGTTTTGAAAGTACAGGTAAATTCTATATCAAACCGAACATTTTATCAACAATTTTTTTTTATACCATTGATAACAATATATTACGCCACAAGATAAGATATGAAACGAGGGAATTTGTATCCAGGCGGGTTGAGAGGATCTTAATCATCAATACTGTACATCTCATCAGTGTGTTAAGCCTGTAACCACCCCACCCACAACTGGCTATGAAAGATTGCCCCCAAAAAATATATTATGTGTTTTAGCTCCTCTGTGTCTGCTACTTATTGTTGAGTTAGTAAGAGACTGGCGACATGCTACTTAACCACAAACCTCAAACACACACACACACACACACACTAACACACACACACACTAACACACACACACACTAACACACACACTAACACACACACACACACACACACACACATGTAAAACGCCATCACAAGATTGTTATTTAATGTAGCAATGGACATGATTTACCTATATATAACATGAATGTATACATAACAAATGGTACGTTTAAGACATTGTTACCGTGTAATTTCTCCGGCTGCCTATAATCATTTCCATATGGTTCGATCACTCCGTCATAACTGAGGCGTTCCCCCAGCTGCTCTCTGTGTGGCCCAGACGCTAAACCGCTACTTTACATGATGTGGTCTGTGTCTCGGCAGCATATGTACATAATAATGAGAAAAATACTTCACGAGGCAATATTCCATCCCTTCTATAATTAATTGAAGTAGAGTGTTGGAATCTGGAGTATGCTAAGACCCGGGACTAGGGAGAAAGAAGAATTACCACATATATGCCTCTCAGACTCAGAAACTAGTACACACACACATACACACACACACACACACACACACACACACACACCTCTTCCTCCCTGGTGCTGCCTGGTTATATTTCAAGGCCACTTACCTCTCTACCACCCCACACCTGACAGCTATCCATCGGTGTATTCAACTTTTCAGCCAGAGACGGTGGGAAGGGCTACACCACGAACACCCTTCCATTAACCAGGGCCAACGACCTCAACGGCTATTTGCCATATAAGATGTATGTTTCTGTGTTTGAGCTGCCAGTGAGTATTGTGTCAAAATCATCGTTGTTTATGTAAAATATAGGTCGAACAAGATCATTGAATGGTAGGTAATTGGCCCATGGTAGTTTGAATGGGTAGTTACTTGTTGTTTCTGAAGCAAAAAATTCGCCCGAATGTCTGTAATATTCAATAGGAACAAAGGGAAGTGATCAACAAAGGGCCCAGTCAGTAAATGGTGCAAAGGGGGGAAAGTGGTGGGAGAGGAGGAGACGAATGAGGAGGAAGAGAAGGAAAAAGAAGACGGGGAGGAGGAGAGAAAGAAGAGAGGAGGAGGAGGAGGAGGAGGAGGAAGAGGAGGAGGAGGAAGAGGGGGGAAAGTGGTGGGGGAGGAGAGAATGAGGAGGAAGAGGAGGAAAAGAAGACGGGAGGAGGAGAAGGAGAAAGAAGACGGGGAGGAGGAGGAGGAGGAGGAGGAAGAGGGGGGAAAGTGGTGGGGAGGAGGAGACGAATGAGGAGGAAGAGAAGGAAAAAGAAGACGGGGAGGAGGAGAAGGAGGAGGAGGTGTATATTTAGTGGGTGAACATTAAGGCAAGGCAAACTCTGCGTTAAGTTGACCAAAACACAGACAGATCATAAAGCAGCGTCAGACGGGAGTTTTTGAGGTCGTCAAGCACAAGCAGTAATGGTTTTACCCACATTTTTTTTTTATCTAAACACTTTACAGGACGGGAACCTCAGTGGAGTGGCAGGAACTAAAGTAAAACAACAACAACTTGGCTTAGAACACTTTACAGGACGGGAACCTCAGTGGAGTGGCAAGAACTAAACTAAAACAACAACAACTTGGCTTAGAAGATTATCACGATGAACTGTTAGCATTTACAACTCTTTGCTTTGTATTGTAATAACCCTAAACATGAGAAGAAACATTATGTGTTGGTTTGGCTGAGGCGAGTCCTTGATACACCAAGAAGGATTTAAACACTGTGATGAAGTTAGCTGTTATTCCTACAATAAATGGTAGTGAGAAATTAGACCAAACCACAAGAGCTAACCATCGAAAGCTTGCCTCTAGTATAAGCTGACAGCGACAGTTACCTGCTAAGCTGTCTGTGTGAAACTAGCTGTAAGTTAACGAAAATGGAGAGAAACAGAGTAAAGAATATGAGGAGGCTGTAGAGGTTCTCCTTTCTCCCTAGTTGGTGCTCCTCCTAGTGTTCCCTCACACTCTACCGTTCTTCTAGGCTACCCTCTCACCCAGCCTCTCACCCACCCTCTCACCCAGTCATCCACCTGCTCCTTGCAACGTAGGATAATATATTACACAGAACTAAACCATGCAGGAAACACAGAACAGCTGTCAAAATATCCCTGCCAGGCCATCCCGTCCCCATAACGACGACAAACTGGCCACTTCCAACCTAGACACCCAGCTCCAACCAACCTAGCGGTGTCAACCATAAACACACGGAGACCCCAGGCAGGGAGATTTGTCCATCAGCCTACCCCCAAGGTCAAACGAGCCTCCAACAACCAGAAAATCAGGTAATCAAAGGAGCTTAAAAAGAGACTCTACCTTATAATCCAAAGGCAGTTCATCCTTGCGGTCACCCACTTTCCTGACCTTTTAAAAGAAGTGAACAAGTTTACGCCAATTGGGTCTCTTGTATAAGTAGTTTATCGGGTCTCGATTTTGGAAGTCTGTGACCTTTTTAATTTTCAGATGTGTTGAGAAAAATTGATCAAATGGCAAAAAACTAAAAACAAAAATAAAGTAAATAAATAAAAAATAAAAATAAGAAGTACAATAAGAAAACGTAAAAGAACTACTTGATTTAAATAACTAAACACGAAGTTTCCAAGATACTGTACTATACGACCCACAATATAATTTACCTTCTGTTCAGCTGTTGGGAGATTTGACGAACACGGTAGCCAACTGCCTGAGCTATAAAACTCGTCTATATTCCCGACAGTCTGTTAAAACCGCGAGACACGATTACACAGAAGGACGGTAGACGGTAACCTGGAAATGTTCTGTAGGTGTAATAATAATATCAAAAATATTAACTCACAAAACTAACTTCACAGCTGCCAACCATAACTGAACAAAAATTCGAGCCACAGAATTTCTCAAGAAGGTAAATACAATACCAGGTTATAATTTACGAGAACAAAAAAATGTGCTGCCGTTGCTGGTGGAGAGGTAAACACTAACTCTCCCACCCACCAGAAGGAGTCACGATACCTCACAGAAGTGTTATTGTTTGACGTTCTTAGTTACTGAGGTGACGGTACTGTAGCATTAGTTCCTTGTCACTCTATTGTAGACCTTACCTTTTCTTAGTACGTTCGTGGCCTTCGCTAGATGACTGTGAGTGGTGGTGTCTGTAGGTGAGGTAAGGTTCTCCCGGGGTGTATGCTGTCACCATGAACGGCTGAGGCCACTGCAGCAGTTAAACAGCAACTTATCCACGTCTTAACCCTTTAGAGGCCAAGGGGGTGTCTCTCAGCTGAATAAAAATCCCTAAGTGCACCGCTGCCTGCTAGAGGGTTAGGTTAGGTTAGGTTAGGTTAGGTTTGGTTTGGTTAGGTTTGGTTAGGTTAGGTTAGGTTAGGTTAGGTGACCAGAACTACAACACGCCGAGTGACATCGTGAGGACTACAACAGGAGGCACAGTCGGGATACTGAAGAAAGACACCAATGAACTCTGGTGTTAACTGTCCAGACCTAACTTGTGTCGGGGAGAACTTCACCTGATCTGTGGCTGGCAGCCTTTGAGTCAGCCCCGAGTACTTCACAGTCTGTACACGTAGCAGGAAGTGATTCAGGTGATGATGACTCCCCCACAAGTGAGATAATAAATTGACCATTATCACACGACGCCCGTAAGAGGAAGTGGACTGATAAACAATTAATGAGATATTAAAGTGTTTTCTTTCATGATATTTCTTAAAAGAGAGACGCATAAGCAGAGACCATCTCGGGGTTTGGACACAACACACCCCACCAGCAGCTGAAGAAAAGTATGTCAGGTGAGTGGGTTTAGTGCTGCTGAAGGGGGAAAAGCACTAAGACTGTTCTGGTACTGTCAGCAAGAACCAGTAATCGCAGAGTGGTGGTCCTTACAACAGCCACAAAGACTAGTGAAGGTGTGAAATTTGAACGACCAGTGAACAGCACAAAATTTACATGTAACACGAAGTACATTAACTTGTAACTGTGGAAAACGTTCAGCCTGAAATTACTCTAATCATTCGACATGTTGCTACAGGCTCTCAAAAGTCGCCGCTGTGAGGTATCATCAGCCAGAATTAAAGACACAAAATAATAAATTTCCACAGTAACAGTGAGAGATCTTCAGGTACAGAATGATCAAGACGACTGGCCAGGAAACTACTGTCAGAAACGAATTAATGTCAAAATACACTGCCAAGGCCCAGCAAAGATGATCTGATCACATAACTTTACAGATGTTTTTAAGAACTTGCCACAAGACCAGTCAAGCGTATGTTGTGATGAGATGGACTGCCAAAATAACGAAAATGAGAAAGAGAAAGGTAAGACTGACGAGAAGTAAAGCTTGCCAGTCGTTAACAGTAATTGGACCCTCAAGCCTCACTATCAACCCCCCCTCCCTCCCCTCCAAAGTCTACGCAATAATCAGCTGAATTCTGGCCATCTTCCGCCCACTTTCAGGCCTCCAATTGCAGAGAACCTGTACCACACTGCACGCGATACGCTGCACTAACACCACGTTAATGTCAACAATCAGAAGACAGACTGACAGTTTCACGATTATTATGGTTACTATTGTTTTTACGCTTACAGTAGAAGTGTTACACATTTAATAATACTAACACAGCTGTAACTGCTTAGACATTTACCATCGCAAGCCATGGTGAATCAGTGAGGAAATCTGACAAAGTTGGAGGTATTGCCATCTGTTGCCGTAAGATTGTACAGCCATAACTATCAGAAGCTGGTCTACACATTCATTTATTCCTGGTTGTCTTTCGGTTAGGAGTGAGGGAGAGTAAATCTATTCTCTTTATGTGAATTTTCGCCCACCGTGACGAGGCAGCGGAAACGTAAAAGTGTTATGCCGTATGGAGTATTATAAGACCCCCAAACGGTAATACCTTTTGATGACTGTCTTAAAACCAATGCCAAAAACCTCACCCTGGCTGTAGATGTGACTCAACACCAAACTATTTTGTAATTTGTTAAAACATTTTTGATCTTATGAATTTTGTAAACTTTACCGCCCTTTAATCTGGCTCATTACTCGATCTAATTGTTACACATCCATCGGAAAAGTTAGTCACATGTCTCTTGAGCTACGCTGCGCCCTTAGACCAACAGTATCTGGTACAACTGAAGGAGTTTGATCATTGCTTGACTCTCTGATCTGAGTGAATCTACATACACCTTGGATATAATTCTAACCCCAAAATATAAAAATATTCCCCAAATAATCAACAAAAATAATTCAAGTGTCTGAGCCTGGTGTAGGTGTTAGCGTGTGTACAACTGCTGCTGGGGATGAGGTTTTAAGAAATATGAACCTATCGAATGAGGGACCTTAAAGAAGAGAGTCCAGGAACAACAAGAAACAAGTGAAAAAGAGGTCAATTGTCAGGTTGCAAGATGATTTATAAGTGAGGAGTAAAACCTGGCAACACAACACATCAACAACAACCAGAAGCTTAAGACTGCGTCACACCATTCAGTAACATTGACGGCCCTGTGTACACCTCAACCAAGTTCCCGTGCCACACCATCGCTCTCCCTTCATTGCTTCCTCCTCTCACCTGTCTATCTACTTTACACCCTTTTAAAATACGAACAGATACTACTCACCGTTACAGATGTTAGTCACACCCAAGACCAGAGTGTGGTGGCGCTCACATCCTCAACAGACGCGGACAGTCACTTGCAGTCCCTCGTGTTCCAATCATCCAGTTTTGGGTATAGTAGTAATCTTGGCCACTAATCTACAAGAAAACAAGAGTCGCTATACACCTAAAGAAAACCAAGACATCAGTAATAAAATAACCGACTAATACATCAATCACCAGCAGCTACATCCAACGGGGTAAAGCTAAAGAGTCTAAGGACAACCGGACATTTTTCTGCGTATTTCTCAACTCGTAAATATTGGTTAGACGGTTGTGAGCGTAACGTGAGACCTGGTGGACTTGATACATAAACAATACTCGAATCTAATCCCCCAAAATTGAAGGTAAGTAAAGACAGAACTTGAAACAGGAACGACATGATAAAATGAAGAGATTCTGAATGGTGAAATAATAGTTATCAGCTGGCGTGGGAGTGAACTGGAGACTCGTGAAGGAGACTAACGTTACACCGCTCTTTACTGCAGATTACTGCTCATGAAACAGTGTCGCGGCTAAATCCTACCTTTACTACCCTCAAAATCACTAGACCATGAGGAATCCATCTCGACTAATGCACTACCACTGTCCAAAAACTCCACCGTGTAACACCCACTACATAACAGACCTCATGATTGCAGCCACCTCATGATTGCATAGGTGACACACACACACACACACACACACACACACACACACACACTAAGCTACTCACACTGCAGATTTGTTTTGTTTTTCGTTGAACCAGAAATCTTGAAGCAGAGAGAAAAAAAAGAAAGAAAGTTTACAAATAAAAACTCGCTGCGTCGTAAACCTTAATTACGTTATGGTTTACTTATTTCCACAGCATGATTTTTTATTTGACAAGACGACAACTAGTGTTATGGTAAATATGGTGTTAGTATCACTTTAATTACTGTATATATCAATATTGTTACTACCATCACCATTACCACTACCACCACCATCAGCCTCTGCTGATTCTCTCTGCCTCTGTTCTGTGACACCAAGAGCACCTCCAGCACCCTGTCTATTGGAACTGCCATGAACACGTCTCAATACACCTCTCAATACACTCTTGCCCATCCAGAAGGCAAGCATTACCTCTACATGTTTCCCTGTTGGGTGTTGTATTGATTTTTGTACTTTACGTTACACAGGATAATAAGGTAAAGTGATGCCCATTAATCTAGTCCATTACTTCCCTCTCCAGATCATTAAACTACACAAATCACCTCACCCACTCTTTCAATACCTCGGTGCAATGCAAAACACTTGAGGATTTTTAGACGCGTTATATTTCCCCCAAATTAGCGGGTGAAAATAAAGATCTTGAGACAAGCTGTTTAAAGCGAAGCAGTTGTTTTCTCTACAGGTCAAGAAGCGATGATATTCTTAGTAAACATAAGAGCTGGGTTTACATACACACCTGACGCTGGTGATGGTCACGAACCCTGACCTGTGTGTACTGTACTGTTGACACGATCTACCTGTGTGATCTATGGCCTTGAACTTTCCAGCTATAGGTGTGTGTGTTCACTGTATGGCCATGCTAGGTGTTCAGACCATGAAAGGTGTTCACTGTATGGCCATGCTAGGTGTTCAGACCATGAAAGGTGTTCACTGTATGGCCATGCTAGGTGTTCAGACCATGAAAGGTGTTCACTGTATGGCCATGCTAGGTGTTCAGACCATGAAAGGTGTTCACTGTATGGCCATGCTAGGTGTTCAGACCATGAAAGGTGTTCATATGATGGCCATGCTAGGTGTTCAGACCATGAAAGGTGTTCACTGTATGGCCATGCTAGGTGTTCAGACCATGAAAGGTGTTCACTGTATGGCCATGCTAGGTGTTCAGACCATGAAAGGTGTTCACTGTATGGCCATGCTAGGTGTTCAGACCATGAAAGGTGTTCACTGTATGGCCATGCTAGGTGAGACCACACTGTCCATGCTAGGTGTTCAGACCATGAAAGGTGTTCACTGTATGGCCATGCTAGGTGTTCAGACCATGAAAGGTGTTCACTGTATGGCCATGCTATATCACTGTTGGTTGTCTCATCAGAAGCTGTAGGTCACACAAACCTATGGAATTCTAAAGAACTATAAACCATAAAATTATTAAGAAACATGGGAAGCTCCTGCAAATGTCAGTGATTTTCAGTGTCTCTACGATATTACCGACGTACACTGCTAGCAGGAAGGTGAGGCAGTAATGGTGGACATACACGACTGACCTACAATACAAGTGCAAGTACCAGGCGGAGGCTCAGCACAGTCTATGATTATGTTCAACACACCCCGACGCTGCAGCATGTACTGACGTCAAGACAGACAGACAGAGAGGCAGACTGAAGTACAAATAATACATTTCAATATATTTATATACTAAATAAAATACTACTAAAATATATTCAAATACATTTAAAACCATTATCATTTTTGAATGATGTTTGTGTTTATTTCTACACACTTTTCCGAAATACTATAAATGTATTTTGAAGTTTAGGTAAAAACATACCTGGTCCCATGCGTTTATCTACCAGATTCTAGTTATATTTAGTGTAGTGATCAAACGTTTCTTACTTGATACCTTCATAAGTACAGGGGTTTCGAAGAGTTGTTTCGAGTAATTTCCTCCTCTTGGGGTAATGGCTGATACTGATGTGGACGCTACACTAGGCAAGGTTCTGCTGGTGTTGAAGAAGGCGGTGCAGTGCACAACCTTGTCAACACAGATTCAACTAACCGATCATTGTGAAAACTTTTGATGTTTGTGTCGGGATCATTCACCCTGGTCAAACCTTTCATATCCGGTGTTTTAGCTCAACATCTACTCGAGGCTGCCTTGTCCACAGAAAAATAATCGCCACGATCAGGAGCGACTGACACTATCAACCTTGTATGAGGCGGTAGTGACCCGGGAGGTGTTGACGGTCACGCTACACCAAAGTTGTCATGTGAGATAAAAGGAATTTCACCAGATCTTGGGAAAATTTGCTCAACACATAATTGACGTTCACTAAATGTATTTGGAAAATGTAACTAAACTAAGGATTTACAAATACAATAAACTTCTCAACTGTATTTAAATACATAATTAAATACGATCTCAAAAATATATTAATAAGTAAGCTCGGCGTTGAGAGCTTCAGTGGCTATAGAGAGACACCACCCAGTGTACGCAATGTATACCACAGAGGTACACAATGTACACCACACAGTGTACACAATGTACACCACACAGTGTACACAATGTATACCCAACAGTGTACACAATGTATACCACACAGTGTACACAATGTACACCACACAATGTACACAATGTACACCACACAGTGTACACAATGTACACCACACAGTGTACACCACAGGCTGTACTAAAGGCTGAGTCACATTTATTTATAAACACTCAAGTAATGAGTAAACATGAGGGGATCGTGAGTTAGGTTAGGTTAGGTTAATTGTATATTTTACCTGTAAAATATAAACAAAATCATTGAAATTGGTCATGCTCTTTACGAAATATGGCAAACTAAAGTGTTTATGCATAATATTGACTACACAGTTTATATTACAGTATGTAAAATGTTATGATATAAATTAAACTTGTATGGATAAACAAAGAAACTTTATTAGAAATATTACAATGACATATGTATCGCGTTCACAATTTTATTCACTGGTTTTGGTGAGCCAGTTCGGTCAAATGACCGATTAGGTCATCCAGTGATAACCTGACTTCGGGGTCGACTTTGGTGGCGCTCAGATACAAATCGAGAAGCCGAGTTTTAACGGAATCGTTGAAGCTCGTGAACTCTGAATAGATCTTATGAATGATGTGTCCGAATGAAAAAACGTCGGAGGCGCGTGTGATGACACCACCCCTCTTCACTTCTGGGGCAACCCAGTAGATGCGCATATCCTCTTTTGCAGAGTATTGCTCGTCTAAAGGCATACCGAATTCGCTGCATTCACCAAAGTCGATAATATGTATGTCGGCCTCACCACCTGGCAGCAAGGTGACGGCAACGTTGTTTATTTTCAAATCGTTGTGTGACAAATTTTTCTGGTGAATTTCTGATAATCTTTCACCAAGTTTTACCAGGGAGAAGAGAACCTTATTAGGTGGGCAACGTGACAAGTATTTTTCGTATGGCATCCCTACATATGACTGGATAATGATAAAGGGATCGATACAAACGCCATGCAAAACAGGGGCACCACCAGCTCCGTTCACTTTTCTGAGCATCTGGATCTCCTCTAACAATATTTCGAAATCCGCATCCTTGAGTACCTTCATAGCCCTCAGCTCACCCTCTTGCCGGATGAGCGATACAATGCCATTCTTTCCCTTTCCTATTTCCCTCATGACGTGGAGATCTTTCACCACATCACTGCTAAGCTCATTTACGTGTGATGGTAGGCGTCGACTCAGGAGACTTTTAACCCACTCGCGAGCTTCTTGACGTTCGACTAGAGCGGCTGTTTGGCGGGTTTCTACGATACGTCTCACGCGGGAATTTACCGTCGATGTATTGAGATTATTTTTCCCTACCATTTTTGGACCAGGGTGGCGTTTGTTCCATCGTCGAGCTCCTTGACGCTCGACCACAGCGGCAGCTTGACGGGTTTCTACGATACGTTTCACAAGGGAATTCATAATGTAAATGATTTTTCTAGTTCCATCGTTTTGGGACCACAGTTAATTTTTTATTTTAGTTTTTTTTTGTAGTAAGAGGCTTTGGAATTTGATGATGATAGTGATGAGGTTGATGATGGTAGTGATGATGCTGGTAATGATTATCATGGTGATGGTACTGATGAGGTTTTTGATGGTAGTGATGATGGTGGTAATGATTATGCTGATGATGGGAGTGATGATAATGATGGTAGTGATGATGGTAGTGATGATGGTAGTGATGATGGTGATAGTGATGATGATGGTAGTGATGATGATATTAGTGATGATGGTAGTGATGATGGTAGTGATGATGGTGCTAGTGATGATGATGGTAGTGATGATGATAGTAGTGATGATGGTAGTGATGATGGTAGTGATGATGGTGCTAGTGATGATGATGGTAGTGATGATGATAGTAGTGATGATGGTAGTGATGATGGTAGTGATGATGGTGATAGTGATGATGATGGTAGTGATGATGGTAGTGATGATGATATTAATGAGTCATGTTTAAATCCCACCCATTACCTCATCTGTGAACATGGAACGATACTGGTGCTCCCTCCTGGTCTCTGTCTCATCACAATCATCCCTCTCCTGGCAACTTTAAACTTGCACACAACAACTCGTCCACACGGTCAAGTACTGATTGCTATACAAGCAGCCTAATTCCAACCACTGTAAAAGCCACTAACAACTCGTAGATAGCTTGTGAGATCACTCCCTGCCACTCTACCATTTATACTGTAGTTGTGCTGAACGTCCTTGTTTAATGACCCTATTTATATGTTATATTTATTTGCCACTAGTGTCATATGTCTATTGTTTCTACCTCATGGCTGATGTATTTGTTAATAAACCAATTATATATATATATATATATATATATATATATATATATATATATATATATATATATATATATATATATATTTCATGTAAATCCACAATGAAAACGTGGATAAGATAAATCTTGATAAAATCACACGGGAGAATGGAAACAACGGAGTACCTTAGCTTTCGTCTTTATTCAAGAAGATGTCTTGAATAAAGACGAAAGCTAAGGTACTCCGTTGTTTCCATTCTCCCGTGTGTGTGTGTGTGTTCACACAAGTTAAACTGGGGCATAGTTTCATCCAGACAATTTTTTTAACTCCATGCAATAATTCTCTCCATTATAACAAGCAGTAGCAGGAATTCGTACCTTAGATCTGCAAGAGTAACACAGTAAGTGCTGTCATTACCCGCACTCAATCTTCATAAAAAACACATAAAATAACGTGTGGAGAACGTCTTAAACTTCCTCCTACTGTATATTACGTTGAGGTAGATCACGTCTTACAACTTTCCCCTGCTATCTCAGTATAAACCTTGAGGTAGATCAGTGGCTCTAAGTGTTGACTGGCCGAGTGGGCCACCAACCCACCCTATCCTAACCCTCAGTCTTATTGGCCCCTAATTTGTTTTTGTAATAATCTAAGGACGTAAAACTATTCAGATTTTATGTATAAACGTGAAATGAAAAATGTATTGGGTGAGATATTTATGTGAGTCTAGACATGTACTCAACCACACCAGACATGTACTCAACCACACCAGACATGTACTCCACCACACTAGACATGTACTACACCACACTAGACACGTACACCACCTAGACATGTATTCCACCACACTAGACATGTACTCCACCACACTAGACATGTACTCCACCACACTAGACATGTACTCAACCACACCAGACATGTACTCCACCACACTAGACATGTACTCCACCACACTAGACATGTATTCCACCACACTAGACATGTACTCCACCACACTAGACATGTACTTCATCAACGAGGATTGGAAGGGAGATAAGAACTGGTTATTTTGGTAATTACGTCTCCTCCTCACAGTAGCCATTACTGGACCACCCACAGTAGGACAAGCCTCACAGGGTAGTTAACAGTACTCAGGCGCAAGTAACTGGTGATAGGTGGGCCAACATTCGATAAATTATTGTTGAAATGTTGAAGAATTAATCGATCCATACTATTATATCTCCAGGGACCACTGAATCGTCCCTATGGTTACGCATGTATGTTTAAAAGGGGAACTTCCCTATTGTGACATCAGGTGGAGTCTGCCAGGTGAGCGACATTGTCTCACCTCTCATTGCCAATATTTGTCTACTTCACTTGTCAGACCGGCATCATTCTCAATACTTGTTGCCTGAATTTACTAGCATCAGTAAAGACGAGCCCCACGTACTATGACTTCAGTGACGGGCCGCCAGGAGACACCCGGTGTTGGTTAGCGCCGGTAGCACTGACCGGCTGCAAATTTAGGGCAATGTGTTCACTGACTGCGTGATCTAGTTACAGTCCTGTACCAGCGGTGTATGCAAGCCTTGGCGGGGCTGGGTGGATGGAGGGGTTAAAACGACACTTGTCACGGATGCAGGAGGTGGAGAGGGTGACCTGAAGCGAAAGTTGGCCGGGGACACACGTTTTGTTAACCAGTTTAGCAAGCCCTCAGTAAACAAGGCATTAGCTAATAATTCACGGGTCGCCTCTGAAAGGTTGTGACTCATATTTGCACCACTCAACATTGACTGTACACGCGTGGTACAAGCATTGGGTGTCTCATTGCGCCCTAGTCTAAATCCCTGGCGGTGAGCAGTTATTTTGGCAAGATAACTTCCGGAAGCCTCCGAAGCTTTCGTAATAATTGATACTTCAAAAAGGCTTCGACCGACGAAGACTCGAGGCTGCCCCGCAGCATAGAGAGAGAGCCATTACTCATGCCGGGTGGCCTAGCAACACCCTTAAATCATTCCTCAATGGCCTGGTTGTTCTTAACCAGCCCCAAAGTCCACAAACCTGGGCAAAGATTCCCTACCTAACAGAATGGCTAAACTGAGGTGAGGGGGAAGCAATGCTTCTCCCTCAAGGCGAACGGGAGAGAAATAACTGAGGGATCATCCTGAGTCCTGGGCTGTGTGGCTTGTTGTCTAGAGGTGGGCGATCAGACGACAGAGCGAGGACTGGGATTATCGCCCAATAATTATGCGGCCTGACTTCGAGAGTAGTGGGTGCTATAGTACCGTCAGTCCCTGTGCTCTCTCCATCAACTACGGTTCCTCATAACGGGGCTGCCCTGAAACATCGTGGAATATCTCCAATAACTATTCACAACTAAAGTAAATATATCCCACAGGTTACCTTAAGTTATTCCCACAAAAAGCCATGAGAACAATACTAACAACAAGGCGACTAATAAGACATCATTAAATAACTCTATGTGCACAGCAATATAAAAATCACCACCAGAAGCGCACTAATGGCCGCCCAAAACTCTGCTGATGAGAACACAAAATTATCGGTGGAGCAGTAACCAAACTACTGACCTCAATACACATGCATTAAAGGTATTTTCTACCCAAAATTAAAACAACTAGAACAATGGAGACTAATATTATTATGATTTCGAAGCCGAGTATCACCGCCACGACAACAGGTCTGCAGCGGTAACACAACAATCTAGTTGGTGAAATCATACTTAAAAAGATAAAATTAAAATAATTTACAGCACACAACAATTAGGCAGCCCTCAATCATTTATTTTATTCACCGTTCAATAACATCACTCTTAGAAAAGGTAGTCCACGAACCCCTGTGGAGCTGAATCAAACCTTCTGGTGTTATTCAAATATTAAATGTGCTGTCCCCGTAGTGCAGGGGTGTGGTGTCCCCGTAGTGCAGGGGTGTGGTGTCCCCGTAGTGCAGGGGTGTGGTGTTCCCGTAGTGCAGGGGTGTGGTGTCCCCGTAGTGCAGGGGTGTGGTGTCCCCGTAGTGCAGGGGTGTGGTGTCCCCGTAGTGCAGGGGTGTGGTGTCCCCGTGGCAGTGTTCCCTGGTGCAGGGTGTGGTGTCCCCGTAGTGCAGGGTGTGGTGTTCCCGTAGTGCAGGGGTGTGTGTGTCCCGTAGTGCAGGGGTGTGGTGTCCCCAGTGCAGCAGGGGTGTGGTGTCCCCGTAGTGCAGGGGTGGTGTCATGGTGCAGGGTGTGGTGTCCCGTGGTGCAGGGGTGTGGAGTGTGTGGTGCAGGGGTGTGGTGTCCCCGTAGTGCAGTGTGGTGTTCCCGTAGTGCAGGGGTGTGGTGTCCCCGTAGTGCAGTGTGGTGTTCCCGTAGTGCAGGGGTGTGGTGTCCCCGTAATTGCAGGGGTGTGGTGTCCCCTAGTGCAGTGTAGGGGTGGGTGTCCCCGTAGTGCAGGGGTGTGGTGTCCCCAGTGCAGGGTGTGGTGTCCCCATGTGGTGCAGGGTGTGGTGTCCCCGTAGTGCAGGTAAAGGAATGTGGTGTCCCGTAGTAGGGGTGTGGTGTCCCCGTAGTGCAAGGGGTAAACAGAGCATTAACACTACAATCACGGTTAAAGAATATATTGTAGCGTCATTAGATCTCTGAAATAACACTAGAGTACAAGGCAATTACTATACCACGTACTGCCGCGTCCTCGTTAGCGTTCTGCCTGACGCCTCTACACCACTACAGTATGACAACACCGACCACTACAGTATGACAACACCGACCACCGTGTAAACAACACCGACCACTACGGTGCATTAACACCTACCACTACAGTATGACAACACCGACCACTACAGTATGACAACACCAAACCACTGCAGTATGACAACACCAAGCCACTACAGTATGACAACACCGACCACCACAGTATGACAACACAAACCACTACAGTATGACAACACCGACCACTACAGTATGACAACACCGACCACTACAGTATGACAACAAAGCCACTACAGTATGGCTAACACAAACCACTGGTAAAGCAACACCGACCACTACAGTATGACAACACCAAACCACTACAATGCCAACAACACCAAACCACTACAGTACGACAACACCAAACCACTAAGAGTATGACCAACACAAACCACTACAGTATGATACCGACCACTACAGTATGACACCACCAAACCACTATAGTATAACAACACCAAAACCACTACAATGTAACCAACACCGACCACTACAGTATGACAATACCGCCCACTACAGTATGACACCACCAAGCCACTACAGTATGACCAACACCTACCACTACAGTATGACAACACCGACCACTACAGTATGACAACACAAACCACTACGGTAGCAACCAACACAAACCACTACAGTATGACAACACCGACCACTACAATGTAACCAACACCGCCCACTACAGAAACTGTGACACCACCGACCACTACGGTATGACCATACAAACCACTACAGTGTGAAATAACACTGGCGACCACTACAGTATGACAACACCGACCACTACAGTATGACAACACCAAGCCACTACAGTATGACGGCACAAACCACTACAGTGTGACACCACCTACCACTGCAATTGTAACCCAACACAAACCACTACAGTATAAATAACACCGACCACTACAATGTGATAACACCGACCACTACAGTATGACACCACCGACCACTACAGTATGACAACACCGCCCACTACAGTATGACACCACCGACCACTACAGTATGACAACACCTACCACTACAGTATGACAACACCGACCACTACAGTATGACAACACCGACCACTACAGTATGACAACACCGACCACTACAGTATGACAACACCGACCACTACAGTATGACACCACCGACCACTAGATTTAAATTAACAAAGGTATTTTACAAGTGAATTTCTTTACATCCCTCGTCTAATTTATTTGTCTCCTTACTTAAAGAGACAGAGGATAAAGTTATGTTATGAGAGCATTAACCACCAACCAACATGAGTGTGTGTGTGTGTGTGGTTCAGCCACACCACCATTCATCCAGCTTAATGGTACTACCCACTTTCAGTAGCTTGGTTCCCATATGTTCACCACCGAGGGCATCGATGAAGAGATTCAACATCGGATCAGATGTGCATCTCAAGCCCTTGGCAAACTCCGTCCCAGACACCCCCATGAAAGATTTAATACGAAAAGTGGAGGTTCAAAGAATTGGAGGAGGCATTCTAAAATGCATTAGGGCATGGTTACAGGACAGGAAACAGCGAGTAAGCATTAACGGTACTAAATCCATTTGGGGTAACGTCACTAGTGGAGTACCCCAAGGCTCAATACTTGGACCATTACTATTTATTATACGCATAAACCACATAGATATAGGCGTAGACAGCAACATAAGTAAATTTGACGATGACACTAAAATAGGGCGTGTAATTAAATCTGACGAGGACTCCGCAAAACTGCAGGAAGATCTAAACAAATTTTTCGAATGGTCTGAAAAATGGCAGATGAAATTTAATGTGGATAAATGTAAAGTACTCAGTATAGGAGATGTAAACAGGGAAACCAGATATTAGATGAACAACGTTGTTATAGAAAAATCAGACTGTGAGAAAGATTTAGGAGTAATGATAGTAGGAATTTTAAACAAAGTCAACAATGTGCACTTGCTCGAAACAAGGCTAACAAAGTACTTGGGTTCATACAAAGGAGACTGCCAAAGCAGTTACTTTACAGTCATCTAACGAAAAGTAAACGTAACGCCGGCGGGCAACTGAAAAGGTATAAGGATAGTCTTAAGACAAATCTGAAAAAAATGTGCCAAATCGACCCCTTCACCTGGGAGACGACGATCACTCCACACCGTAACGCTTGGAGGAGCACCACACAAGAAGGTGTCAATTCCTTTGAGTTAGCACGACTGCAAGCCGAGGCAGACAAGCACCAACTCCGGAAAGACGCTGCCGCCTCTCCTCCCGCACTAAATGTAGACCTCCACACGTGCAACATCAGTGGATGACCCTGCCGGTCCAGTATCGGCCTCTCGAGTCACCTCAGAGTTCACCAACGGAGGTGACATCCTTGTTAACTCATATCACTGTATCATAGCTGGATGATCGTCATACTCGACTCTGAGTGACAGCAAAGTAGTAGTAGTAGTAGTAGTAGTAGTAGTGTGTGTGTGTGTGTGTGTTATTCATCCGAAGGCCCTCTAACAGTAACATTAACTTAACTAGCTTATCAAATTAGATTTCTATTTTAGCATTATTTTTTTGCAGAGATCATTAGCAGTCTTGAGTGTGTCAAAGGGATCGGTGGAATGTTTGGCCGTAACTTATGATATGCTTCTTAAGTGTTAGTTTCTGTTTGTTTGGCCACAGACACACACACACACACACACACACACACACACACACACACACACACACACACATTATTATTATTATTACAATATTATATCATTATGTCTAGATCAAATGTAAGTCTGTATATTTTCAGCCATCGGCTGTAACTCTATTAATAAACCGTTTATTATTATTATTATTATTATTATTATTATTATTATTATTATTATTATTATTATTATTATTATTATTACACCTGACTTTCTTACACAGGAAACTGGAACAGCATGAGGACGAGACGCAGTCCACCTGGCGGTACACAGTTCAGAAAAAATCTAGGGCTGGCTGATATGACAGGTGTTGAGAATAGGTTAGGTTAGGTTAGGTTAGGTTAGGTTAGGTTAGGTCCGGTTAGGTTAGGTTATTTATAAGAAATTAACACACAAAACAGTTAAACAAACAGTTGGTCATTTAACAAAAAACAAAACTAATTAGCAGGTATGACCACCGAACAAATAAAAAAAAAATCACACAGAGGAGACAACTTTAGCTTTAAATATCAAATAAATTGTGTATAACATTGAAAACACACGTCATAACATCACCCTCGAGGAAGTGACAAGATAGAGTACAGTAGGTGTTCGTAAAGAGTATTATAGAACAAGTGAACAAGATTAACCTGTACCCATAACAGAAGACAGAATCCCGTTTTCTGAGTTAGTGTGTGTGTGTGTGTGTGTGTGTGTGTGTGTGTGTGTGTGTGTGTGTGTGTGTGTGTGTGTGTGTGTGTGTGTGCGTGCGTTAGCTGCGGTGATAAAGAGTAGAGTGTGAGTATTTTAATGAGCTCGTTCAGTGACGTATTAACCAGAGAGAATCATCGCAGTCACGCAAATCTTCCACCAGGTCCTCGTTAACACACCCTCTCCAGACCACACCTTCAACCCTCCCCAACCAACAGCAGCACATCACCAACACATCTCCACCTCACTATACTCCCACCACAGTACACAACATCCACCACCTCACTACCACAACGCTACATTACCCCTGTACACCATCCTCCACACCTCTTGGCCATACACAGTCCCCCTCACGACACACCCACGACAACCACGCCAATACACCACTCTAGACAACCCTCCTCTGTGCCAGTTCTCACCCCCCTGCCCCTCGCCACTCCCTCATCCCACATTTCCTGAGTTTCTTCTGTTGGTGAGGAGGGGAGCCCTGTCTTAACGTCCCCAGTCGTGTGCGGCAGTAGTGGTGTTGACCTGTTTGCTTGCTGTTCTCATATGCAAGTAGGGCATATCTGCTCAAGGTGCTTATTAATTATCTAAAAGAAGGTAAAATTATACCTCTCATGCGTGACTCACAGTGAAGGTTTCCAGAGTGCAGTGAAATGTTTGTTATTGCTTGGAGATTCGTCACTCACACACACACACACACACGCATACATTAACTAAACGCGCTGGGAAGCTTCAAATATTGGTTCGACAGATGTAAGAGTAATAGGGGTTGGGTGTAAACGGGGCTGCCTAGTACAGTATGGACCAATAGGCCTGCTGCAGTTTCCTCCATTCTTATGTTCTTATGTAAAAACTTCTTTGCTGTGTTTTGGAAAGTTAAGAGTCTCTCGACAGTGCTCCGTATACCAGAACTGTGTCAGTAGCATTAAGTTGAAAGAAACCGGACTTCTGCTAGAGAGCGACCTGCAGCAGTAACAGACAACGAGAGGCACTAAACATTGTAATAGTATGAGCGTGAGGGAAGTATTTGTCATTACCAGTTTAGTTTGTGTTGGAGAATTAAAGTAATTGTGATACTCATCCAGGGGGAGATATTGGAAGCATAATGTGTTGTCTAATGGTAGACCCTGCTGCCATATGGCATCACGAAAATTGTGACTAAGTCCCAGGTTGCTGATCTGACTTTCTGCCTCATTTACACACACTTGCAGGGTCTCAATTGTTTCTCTTACCATTGACAAGACAACATACATCCTGTATATCGTTTCTCAATCTTGGTTTATTTTTTTCGTTTTGTATTTATTTATTTATTATTATTATTATTATTATTATTATTATTATTATTATTATTATTATTATTATTATTATTATTATTATTATTATTTATTATTATTATTATTATTATTATTATTATTATTATTATTATTATTATTATTATTATTATTATTATTATTATTATTTATTATTATTATTACATTTTCGCCCCCCAGGCCCTGATGTGGGTCAGTAAAAAAATAAATAAATCTACCGGGACACAAATGACAGACCACACACCAAGCGCCACTCTATGTATACACCATCAAGGAAGGACTCCGCCACTCAACGAACAGCGTCTAACATGTCCCCTGTTGGTCCTGAATTATTGCTCTCTCTCTCTCTCTCTCTCTCTCTCTCTCTCCGCAACTCCGAGTTTGGTGTTTAATATTAATTATGATAAGCCTGTATATACTGACACCGTGGGAGAAGATCAACTGTAGAGACAAGATCAGAATCAGTATCAGGACCAGTATCAGTGTCAAGATCAGAGTCACGTTACCCCTAAGAGACGCCGTCGTTCAGATCAGCTCGAAGATGGAGGGGAAATATTTGACTATGATCTGTTTCCAATAAAGACGTTAAGACTATATGATATGGATGGCATAACCTAACCTAACCTAACCTAACCTAACCTAACAAAACTTAACCTAACCTAACCTAACCTAACCTAACCTAACCTAACCTAACCTAACCTAACCTAACCTAACCTAAACATTAAAAAAAAATTCTTTCCTCTCTCGCCTTCCATTATATTAAGGAACATTGTAATTGTTGTTTATTTGTTAATACATCAAACCGAGTCTTAGTTTTTTTATAAGAATTAAGATAGATGAATAGCACGATAGACACAGGCAAAGATAGACAGACATATAGACAGATAAACAGTAAAATCAACATACAAGTTTGTGTTGATTTAATTTGTATTATATAAAAGTGTAGGTATACAAACAATGTGTATAGATAGAGCAGATATACAATATGTATTGTGAAGCTCAATAACCTTCCAATCTGACTGACTGAGTTTTTTTATTACCGCAGGAGAAATTATTTTCTTATATACGTCTCATGATATATTTATATTCTCCTGGTAGATGTACGGCCAACACTAAAACATCATATATATAAACGCGATAAAATAAAGCCTTTATCACAGCAGAGGTGTACCCGGTAACAGATGTGATTTGAAAGCGACAGACAAATTAGCTCTTTAACAAGCACTTCCCTGTGGGTACACCGAGGAAACACTACTACAGTCACGCAGTTCGTCCACTACCTGTGCTGACTCACCACAACACACCTCAACCACAAGAAGTTCTGCTGCACGCCCTCACCACAGCGGTCGTGATGAAATACAGTATATAGCTCTTGTTACTACCCAGACATGCCAATATGATAGCTCTTGAACACATACATAACCTATCACATCACTACCTGGGGGGGAGGGGGGAGGGGGGGGGTGGCTTAAGTGCTACACAACTGTGACTCAGCATATTGGTGACCTAAACAAAAGGAATCTGAATTAATATCTAAGCATCGACTCAATTTAACTCACCTCCCCCAAACTATTATTAAAACACTAGCAAAGCCACGCAGCCTCATTATTATAACCAGGGTCATCTCTTCGACCAGTTAGAAACATAGATAATAAATTCACTGTCATAATGTCCGTTCCCTTATGTTCCTCAAGGACTATACTTAGTTTTAACTTTCTGGACAACAGCAGAGAGCTTATACATGACTTCAGTACACCCGGGGATTAACACAGACTTAGCAGAACTAGTCGTTTTTAATATTGTACTTCACGGACAAATAGTACTCACGTGAGACGATACGGAGGTTACACAGTGGAGGAGGGAACTATTCTGCTCCTGGTGTTCATGTCCAGCAAGAAACTCCGGGCCGGTTCACTGCACTAATGTCCTGATTGATTCAAAGGGACTGTGTTGGTGGACTCACGAAGTACTGTCCCTAGCCCTTGCTATTGTTTCATCAGCAGTTCAATGAGGGTTAAAGAATGAGAGGAAGGCGAAAATTAAGGCCGGGTTTCGCGTCTAATTCTTCAATCAATTTAGTAATGTTCTCACGCAATAGATGGCAGCACCATCGTTTATCTTATATGGCATATCCCTGAGAAAACTTTTAATGTTAAATATAGGAATTATATTTTGTTTTTAGTGAACAGGAACTAGAGATATGTTATCCATGAATAAAATGTTTGAAGGATGAAATAATTAAATGTATAAATGTTTCGATATATGATTCCTTTCAACATTTAACCTTCCCAAAGGAGCAACAGCGGTAAGGGTAATGAGGAAAATAAAAGGTATTATTGCGTTTTGAACCACATTATTTTTATCTTATGCATCATTCATATGAGGTTAGGTGAGGGCCTAACCCTACCTACCATTAAGTCAAGGTTAGGTTTAGTTTAGTTTAGTAAATTACGTGGTCGAGAAGTAGTTCCATAGCAGTTAATTAGGTTGGTGGGAGGCAGCCCCAGTGAGTTAGCTTATTTAGAAGGGTGTACGATCATGATTTATGCCAGAAATTGGTATTATGAGAGAGTTTGCCCCTAATCACAGACCTTTGTGTGTGTTCTTTCATATTCTTGGCTCCAAATAGGGTGAATGGTATTATTGCAGTTTTTCACAACCATAGAATCGATAATATTTTATTTGTGTAACATACTTAAAAGGCTATTATACGAAACTTTTCTTCGATACCATTTTCGTTGCAAATGCATAAAAGCGTCGGAAATTAAATAATTTGTTTACGTAAACGCGGTTATAGTACTGAAAACAATATTTTTAATAACGTAATGATTTGGGACCAAACGCTCGATTTTTACAAAGCAATGAAGGTCAAAATCGTTTGATACCCATAAAAACACGCACAAAAATGTCCTTGTTGAAAGAGGTGTGG
>NW_024720585.1:0-172500 GCF_018991925.1 Homarus americanus
TCTCACATCTGCTGCTGCCTCTCTTCCCTGGTGCTGCCTCTCTCACCTGCTGCCTCTCTCCCCTGCTTCCTCCTCATTTATGTGAGTACAGGAGACATTACTAAAACAACTTGTATCGACAGAGACGCTAAAAAGTCATGCCCATTACAAACGGTGAAGTGACCCCCTGAATTGACCCCATAAAGTGACCCCCTGAATTGATCCCTACACCCTTGGGACCCCATCCCCTGGACCCCCACACCCCTTTGTGACCCCATAAAGTGAACACCCCTGAACTCACACTACAACACAAGACACCCTACCCACATTAATCTAAACAAACACACATCAATGGTGTACCTGATCAACATACACCAGACTACCGAACCACGACAACAAACACACAAATGACGTCATCAGTGATATGGCTGAGAAAAAATGACAACGTAGAAAAAGGCAAATCAATTTAACTTAGTTTTACATAAGCATACAGTATATTTGCCATGGGTTATGTTTCTCAGTCCAAAAGAGGTAATGGTCTGGTCAGTGTAGGCATACAGTGTTACATAGGTGTACACTAAGGCACCAAGGTGTGGTCAGTGTAGGTACAGTGTTACATAGGTGTACTCTGAGGCATCAAGGTGTGGTCAGTGTAGGTACAGTATAGGTGTACGCTGAGGCATCGGGGTGGTCCGTGTAGTGTAATAAGCTCTACACTGAGGCATCAAGATGTGGTCAGTGTAGGTACAGTGTTACATAGGTGTACACTAAGGCACCAAGGTGTGGTCAGTGTAGGTACAGTGTTACATAGGTGTACTCTGAGGCATCAAGGTGTGGTCAGTGTAGGTACAGTGTTACATAGGTGTACTCTGAGGCATCGGGGTGTGGTCCGTGTAGGTGCAGTGTTATATAGCTCTACACTGAGGCATCAAGATGTGGTCAGTGTAGGTACAGTGTTACATAGGTGTACACTAAGGCATCAAGATGTGGTCAGTGTAGGTACAGTGTTACATAGGTGTACGCTGAGGCATCGGGGTGTGGTCCGTGTAGGTGCAGTGTTATATAGCTCTACACTGAGGCATCAAGATGTGGTCAGTGTAGGTACAGTGTTACATAGGTGTACACTGAGGCGTCAAGGTGTATAGAGATGTGATCAAGTGTGGGATAACAAATATCTGTTAGTTTATAGTACAATTATTGTCCTGCACAGTGGCTTGTTTTGGTGGAAAGGTGGTAGGGTGGCTGAGTGGTACGGTGGAAGATTAGAAGGGTGGCGAGGTGGCAGAGTGGCTGAGTGGTACGGTGGAAAATTAGAAGGGTGGCGAGGTGGCAGAGTGGCGAGAGGGCTGAGTGGCAAGGTGGCAGGGTGGTAAGGTGGTAGGGTGGTAAGGTGGCAGGGTGGTAAGGTGGCAGGGTGGTAAGGTGGCAAGGTGGTAAGGTGGCAGGGTGGTAAGGTGGCAGGGTGGTAAAGTAGCAGGTGGCAGGGTGACAAGGGCCAGAGAGGAAACAGACTTCTCGAAAATTGATTTTAGCACAAGAAAAAAAAATTAAGAAACATAAATTAATAAAAGACAAAATTCCAAGTCAAACAAAAGTATATAAAAAAATCCTAATTAAAAAAAAATAAGAAAACAATCAACTGAACTTAGAAGAAAAAATCAAGTTAACTCACAAAGACAAAAACATGAAATTAGCTGCAAAAGAGAGTAATCAAGTCAATTTCTCAAAAAATAAAACAATAATATCAAATTTCATCTAATACCAGACACAAATCACCTTAACTCACAAACAAAACATACAAAACAAACAAACCCTAACAAACAAAAACATACAAAACAAACAAACCCTAACAAACAAAACATACAAAACAAACAAACCCTAACAAACAAAAACATACAAAACAAACAAACCCTAACAAACAAAACATACAAACAAACAAACCCTAACAAACAAAAACATACAAAACAAACAAACCCTAACAAACAAATTACAAGAAAATCAACTCCCTAACATACCCTAAAATTAAACACAACCCACAACGAAAAAAAAAAAAAAAAATTAACGTAACCCGGAATTAATGAGCCGTAATCAACCGCCAGTAAAACCGAGTCACGTTACAGAGAGTTGTTGACCTCAATTAATACACAACTCCCTTTGGCCTGATTAAATTACCCAGAATGTGATTAATTACCCCCATCATCAAATCGCTGGTTCATTAGTTTGTCTGTACACCACCATAACAGTCGATCACTAAATACATTATGTTTTTTCCCGCCAATTTTTTTCCCGCCAATTTTTTCCGACATATTTCAGACATGTGAATCTCAAGACTCTAATCTAGTCCTGACATTTATCTGACAGTCTTAATTATAGCAAATGGCGATATGACAGTAATTATTATTAGATACAGTAATTATAATTGATGCCGTAATTGCAAGTGACACAGTAATTACAGGTGTTACAGGAATACAGTAAGGTGATGTTTGTGTTTTCAAGGTTACTGTAATATTAAGTGATATATGAGTTACAGTTTACAGTGGTTTTATGCCAGATTAATTTAAGTGTCTAAAAATATCGTACTCAAAGGGTTAAAATTAGTAAAAAATGCTGTTTATAATACTATGTAAACAAGCCTTAATAAACAAAATCTATAAATATATAAACAGCAAAGACAAACTATTATTGTTTACCTTCACTGGAGTACTACAAACTCACCACATGGAGGTAAACAAACAAACAGAAATATTATAATGGATCAAATAACTACAAGCAAACACAAGTAAACTTGCCAGGAAACAACAACAACAACAACAACAACACCATCACCACCACCACCACCACAACAACAACAACAACACCATCACCACCAATAACAACCACAACACCATCACCACCACCAACAACCACAACAACACCACCACCACCACCACCGACAACAACAACAACAACACCATCACCACCAACAACCACACAACAACACCACCACCAACAACAACCACAACAACACCACCACCACCACCACCGACAACAACAACAACAACAACACCATCACCACCAACAGCCACAACAACAACAACACCAACAACCACAACAACAACACCACCACCGACAACAACAACAACAACAACAACAACAAGGAACACGTACCCAATACTATCATTAATTATATCATGTTTTGTCATCAAGAGTAAGTAATTAAACGAGCCAAAAAAATTATTACGATACCTGACGTAAACACTTCCCTTTAATGAGCACACACACACACACACACACACACACACACACACACACAGCAATACTGAGTGTGGCTGGACCTGACCTAACCTGACCTGACCTCACGGCTTCACCTGACCTAACCTGAAGGATGGAGCACACCTGCATTGCCCTGCTACTGTCCTGGCCATGTACACACCCGCCCAACCTGCCCAGCCCAAACGAGCACGAACTGACACCAAGAACAGCACAGTCCCAACCATTGTAAAAATTATCAACACCTAATTATTATATATCATATTTTACACTTATGTTACTTGTACATCATTTGTAAATCAAGAGACCCATTCCCCAATTATATAATTATATATTTCAGCCTTCCGGCTGCCATGTTTTCAATAAACCGTTAATTATTACATATTATTTACACACACACACACACACACACACACACACACACACAGGGCTTTCTACGGCACCAAATGAATTTATCAGAGCACTATTGAGCACTGTTAAGTTCCATCCTATCTCTCCTTCCTCCCATTATACCTATCATCCGACTCCTCTCTCCCCAGCATACCTATCATCCTCTACCTCCTCCCCATCACACCTATCATCCCTCTCCCCATCACACCTATCATCCTCTCCCCATCACACCCATCATCCTCTCTCCCATCATACCCATCATCCCTCACCCATCATACCCATCATCCTCTCTCCCCATCATACCCATCATCCTCTCCCCCATCATACCCATCATCCTCCCCATCATACCATCATCCTCTCCCCATCACACATCATCCCTCTCTCTCCCCATCACACCTATCATCCCTCTCCCCATCATACCCATCATCCCTCTCCCCATCATACCTATCATCCTCTCTCCCCATCACACCTATCATCCTCTCCCCCATCACGCCTATCATCCTCTCTCCCCATCACACCCATCATCCCTCCCCACACCTATCATCCTCTCCCCCATCATACCCATCATCCCTCTCTCCCCATCATACCCATCATCCTCTCTCCCCATCACGCCTATCATCCTCTCCCCATCATACCCCATCATCCCTCCCCCATCACCCTATCATCCCTCTCCCCATCACACCCATCATCCCTCTCCCATCACACCTATCATCCCTCTCCCCCATCACACCTATCATCCTCCCCCATCATACCTATCATCCTCCCCATCACACCTATCATCCTCTCCCCATCACACCTATCTTCCTCTCCCCCATCACACATATCACTCCTCTCTCCCCATCACACCCATCATCCTCTCCCCATCACACCCATCATCCCTCTCCCCATCACACCTATCATCCCTCTCCCCCATCACGCCTATCCCCCTCCATCACACCTATCATCTCTCCCCACCCACCATCATCCTCTCTCCCATCACGCCTATCATCCCTCTCTCCATCACACCTATCATCCTCTCTCCCATCACACCTATCATCCTCTCTCCCCCATCACGCCCATCATCCTCTCTCCATCACACCTATCATCCTCTCTCCCCATCACACCTATCATCCTCTCCTCAACACCTAAGAGATGGTTAAAATATTCCATCACCAATATTTACCCACGCTACACCTCCCCTCTCTCCCTCTCACCAGATATAGTGTGTAGTGTGGTGTAGTGTAGTGTAGTTAGTGTAGTGTAGTGTAGTGTAGCACCAAAACACAGTATATTTTACCGAGTTTATGTTACCAGTTTATCTCGTGTTATCACCAAGGAAAGTATGGTATGTTTATTAATATGATAGCTAATGGTTTTACGGCTCTGAGAATGCGCAGCCATGATATCGATGCAAAATGTCAATAATGTTAAAAGGACTTAAAGCCGCAAGGCCTCCACGTGTTGACTTAAGGTGCCAATATTAAAACAAAAAAGAAGTTCACAGACGATTTTGTCTTACGGTTTTCACTCTACTGCTATTGCTATTAAAAACAAAACAACAACAACAAAACAACAACTGCTATGACAACTACTATTTCTATTATGAAAAAACTACAACTTACACTATAGCTGCAACGGCAAAAGTAACTATTACTATGACAATTACTACTACCTACTACTACTACTATTAATATAGATCTCTACACATCACTAGAAGTTCCCATACCACATAACTATACACCACACCCTGAGACACGCACACCACACCCTGAGACACATACACCACACTCTGAGACACACACACCACACCGTGAGACACCACACACCACACCCTGAGACACACACACCACACCCTGAGACACACACACCACACCCTGAGACACACACACCACACCCTGAGACACACACACCACACCCTGAGACACACACACCACACCGTGAGAGACAGTAAACACTCACATCTGGACTGGATGGTGTTGTCGTTGGACGCCGAGTCATCATCATCATCGTCCTCTGGCTTGACGGTCAGGTCCTGGAAGTTGACGATGAACATACAGGTGTCACCGTCCTCGTTCTTGATGGGGCACAGCGTAGTCTGACAGAGGAACTTGGTCCCTGGAAAGAAGAAGTGTGGGTTAGGGTACTGCTGTGTGGAGGGGAGAGGGAGGGTCATATACGAGAGAGAGAGAGAGAGAGACATACATCCATGATATCAGAATACGTAATGAGATAAACATATGTACATACAGACCATAAGAGGATTTGAAATTACACGGATTATGAAACTGTTTGTCGTGCAGTTCATCGAATACTTGGGGTGTATAGTTAATAGTCACAGGGGCATACCATTACCCAGAATGATTTTGTGTGTTTAGTTTATTTTACTTGTAGTTATTGTTTGTTTTTTACTTTATTTACTGTTGTGTTTCCTCTGCTTTTTGTGTTACTGGTTAAATCAGTCAACTTTTATGAATGTGTTTAAGGCATTTGGACCATTTTATGTAAAATTTTAGTGTAAATTCTGTATTCATGATTTGTGGTCAATAAATTATCTATCTATCTATCTATCTATCTATCTATCTATCTCTCTGTCTATCTGTGTGTGTGTGTGTGTGCGTGTGTAATAACATGATAAGTTAGACAGAGGACCGGCTTACACAGGATCATTACGACCTGACAGACTCATCAATGGTGAAGTAATTAATGAGGATCCGTCACACACCTGCCTCCACCTCACGGCCACCACACCATTACTGTATCACGGCCTCACTGTAACACACGTGACACACACACAATAACAACATTAATATAAACACTTGACCGATGCTGAGATATAAACAAGAGCAAACAAAAGACAGTCGCCACGATATAAGTTCAGTATCAGTTCTGGAAATAGTGTATTAGTTGAGTCAGGAGTCAGTACAAGCAAACATAGACATCTATCACTTGGCAGAGTCGATGTTCTGCCTCGAGGAATGATAGACTCGTTTGGTTGACACTTTAAGGGTTTTATAATTGGACTCTTAACTTCCACAATTATATTCGGGTCATTTCGAAATCATTACAGCTAAAGTGATCACCTTCCTATAGCAGCCACACAATTCCAGCGTCCACCTTCCTACATGAGCCACCAATATCATCTCTGTCAATAAACTTTGTGTTGTATTTTTATGAAAGTTGTATTTCGCTCTAGTGACTTGTCTCAGCGAGTGACATTGACGCAGTTGACCAAAACACTCTCAGGGAACAAGCAACTTACCTCAGTATTAGACGATACAACTCTTGATATTTGTGATTATTTCCTCATAAATAAACTTCAACGTCTTTTAATCCATTTATTTATTACACAACAACTACAAGTTAAGAAATAAGTAGTTTACCAAAATGTTATATGAACTTAATAGGGGTTATGATAAAAGTCAAAACACATTACAGAGTGAAACAACTTCCAGAAATGTTATGTGTTTCTCGTGTACCGGGAGCAGCGGTGAGGAGAAACTTTAATAACAAATAACAAAGAATCTGACTAGTTCACTAAGTTACCTGGAGCACGTGAGGTCAGGTTAATTAGGTCTCTGTAAAACGCGATAAAAAAAGACGGTCGGAAAACACTTGGCTGGGCGATGGGCCGTAGTCGCCAACCCTCAGAAGAAGTGGAAGAGATCTGGATTGACTGAACACGTGAGGAGGTCGTCGGTCGTTCCTTCTAACACTGGTACTCTAACAAGATAATGGAGCTTCAAGATACGTGAAATTGGGTACAGCCTCGAGAGTATTAAATGACGCCCTATACATCTCTCATCCGGTTCATATGTCACCGTCAACTTGGCCTAGAAGCCTAAATGGGTCGCCTCGTCTCCACACACGCCTTCGTCAGCTCTGCCTCGACGCCCCAAGACAATGCTAGGCAAGACAAGACGGCGCCCGGCTCTTACTATGGTAGACCTAGTACTAATAGGAGCCTGAATTATGTTTATTGATGAGAAGATGATGAGGAATTCTCTCTCTCTCTCTCTCTCTCTCTCTCTCTCTCTCTCTCTCTCTCTCTCTTTCTCTCTCCCAAACCTTATTTTTGAGAATTTTAACATTGAAAAACTGTCTGTCAATCTCCTCACTCCGGAATATCGAAAAATTTCCCTAAAATTTCGACAAGTCTTCACGCCCCAGTAATCCCCCTCAGGTGCCTGTTGGCCTTCACCCCCGGCTCCCAGAAAAAAAACTTTAATGACTAGTTCCCTCAGTTATAATAACTTCAGGATAACATCAACTACTACTACTACTTTAACCACCACCACTACTTTTTTTTTAATGGCCTCCAGCCTCCCCCAATAGCCAGACCTTCGCCGCCATTTTATTACCTTAAACTTAATATCCTAATACATAAGTAGCTACCCTAGCTGTGTTGAGTTAGTTGAGCCGCAGATCTATGAGGCATTCAGTGACTGTTGCCCCATAGTCAAAATCTGCATCTGTTGTCGGCTTTGGGGCCGATGCTCGCGTTCCTCTGAGGCAGAGCAAAGCAGACCTAAGGAGAGAGAAGGACAGTCTACATCTCATCCAGGCTGTAACATAACTTCTGGGCTGCTGCTTCTGTTCGGACTGCACCTCCGCGAGTCTGGCGTAGAAACATCTTGCACTTGGGCCCATCCCACCAGAGGTTGTGAACACCAGAGGAGTGAAGCTGCCTTGATCAACATTTTGAATTCTCTCCCCATATGCCCTTATCTTGTCGTTCTCGTTTCTCTTGTGTGCAGCATCGAGAGCTAAGTTACGGTGACATGCTGCCATGGGATAAAAAATCCTGATGTCAAAGACGGCTCGCTGTCCCTGCTTCCAGAATCCTCAAGCACTGACATCAACACGGGCTTCGTTGGATGTGTTTGAAGTCCTATGTTGGAAATTCTCACCGTCCAATGGAAGAAGTGTCGGTTCTACCATGACATCACGACAGATTTCCTTCAACATATTTACTGTGAGGTCCTTTACCTCGTCATGCCTCAAGCACATGAAGCCCCATTTTTGCACACCATGGCGTGATCGCCATCATAGGAGGAGCCACACACGCATTGGGAGGGCAAACCTTCTACTGGCCGACCGTACCTTAGAGTAATGGCATCTGTAAATTCTTGTTTATTAAGACTGAAACCATTTGCCCTTATCGGTAACATAGTTAACCAGTTCGAGGCGCCCACCTCCTGCACTATAGCTACTTTTTTTTCAAGTTTTCTGGTACCTGCAGCAACAGTTGCTGCAACTTATCATTTTGGCAGTGCTGTCGATCTGTCGTTATGGACCTACGAATCTTATTTACTTCACTGGTATCCACCTCCCCCGTTGCATTCTGGGCTATTATGTGGTCCATGAGGGCTGCTACTACTACAACTACTTCCACACACATCTTCACTACAACCACGACACTAATGCTACTACTACCACATACATCTTAACTACTATCACGAGACTACTACTACTGCCACTACCACTACTTCTACTACTACCACACACATCTTCACTACTACCACGAGACTACTACTACTGCCAATACTACTACTACAACTACTACCACACACATCTTCACTACTACCACGAGACTACTACTACTGCCACTACTACTACTTCTACTACCACACACATCTTCACTACTACCACGAGACTACTACTACTGCCACTACTACTACTTCTACTACCACACACATCTTCACTACTACCACGAGACTACTACTACTGCCACTACTACTACTTCTACTGCTACCACACACATCTTCACTACTACCACGAGACTACTACTACAGCCACTACTACTACTTCTACTGCCACACACATCTTCACTACTATCACGAGACTACTACTACTGCCACTACTACTACTTCTACTGCTACCACACACATCTTCACTACTACCACGAGACTACTACTACTGCCACTACTACTACTTCTACTACCACACACATCTTCACTACTACCACGAGACTACTACTACTGCCAATACTACTACTACAACTACTACCACACACATCTTCACTACAACCACGACACTAATACTACTACTACCACACACATCTTAACTACTATAACGAGACTACTACTTCTGCCACTACTACTACTTCTATTACTACCACACACATCTTCACTACTACCACGAGACTACTACTACTGCCAATACTACTACTACAACTACTACCACACACATCTTCACTACAACCACGACACTAATACTACTACTACCACACACATCTTAACTACTACCACGAGACTACTACTACTGCCACTACTACTACTTCTACTACCACACACATCTTCACTACTACCACGAGACTACTACTACTGCCAATACTACTACTACAACTACTACCACACACATCTTCACTACAACCACGACACTAATACTACTACTACCACACACATCTTAACTACTATAACGAGACTACTACTACTGCCACTACTACTACTTCTACTACTACCACACACATCTTCACTACTACCACGAGACTACTACTACTACTACAACTACTACCACGCACATATTCACTACTATCATGATACTACTACTACTACTGTGCACACACACACACACACACACACACACATACCTCTTACTATAAATATTCAAGTGTTAATCTCGTTAAACTAGACCTAACAGTATAGTTTTATGAGAAGCATAAAATCATTATGAAGTTCCCCCGCAAGACAGAGCGCGGAGCAATTCACCTTCGCTCCCGTGTGGTGCCGCCAGCTGGTGTTCGTAGGAGTGCAAGGTTGGCGAACAAAGGACCCTTTTGGTTCCTTAAGGACTTAATGAGTTGTGGCCCATGTGTCCGTAGGTGGTGCTGGGAACTAGAGGACCTCCCCGATAACACCTTTAGGTTATATATTGATCCTGCGCCTCAAACCTGTGACTTCCCCGTTTGCGATATAGACACTATCCCTGTCTGCTTGACGGAATCACAGCACGTATCAACCACTACCAACGAGGAGCCTTGTCAGTTCCTGGTGGACTCCGGGGTGGGCATGGTGGACCTTAACCACGAGTCTGCCCTCAGCGTCGGAGTCCTTGGTCGACAGTGTCGGTGGCGACGACAGCCCGTGTATGAATCTGGTCTAAAGTACCAGAAGATGCGGGTTGGTCGCGCTAATAATGTTGAGATATAGTTCAACCACGACATCAAAATAACCTGCAGAGCGCGTGTGCTCCCTTCAACGTGTAAGAATTTTGAAAACAAGATCGGCAGTTCACTCCTGCAAAAGACTCGCACCATCCAGAGATGGCAGCCAGAATCTGAACTGTACATAAGGAACAATAAGCCAGGATACTGGAAGAGACAATTTATTCCTGTGTCACAGTATCTCTATGCCAACGCATATTACACCCCGTCATGCGAGGGTCCCCGAATGAAAATAAAGATAGAGTCAGGTGAGCCTGACTTTATTGTCGCCACCCACGTCGCTAAAGATCTTGAATCATGGGGCGTGAACCCCAGCAACGTCGAGATCCATATGAAAGGGTCAACCTTCTTGAGGGCTGAGAACATAAAGGTGAGGGACATGAGCACATTTGACTTTATAATAGGTTATGGTTTTCTCAAGAACTACCGCTGTGCTCTCGACTATGAGAAAAAAGATCTCTATTTGCAAACATCTGACAGAAAAGTCCGCTCACACTTACGGACGATGAAACTGTGAGACCGTTGAGTCGTGGCCCAGTATGCCCTGGTGTGTCCCTCAATGCCCTGGTGTGTCCCTCAATGCCCTGGTGTGTCCCTCAAGGCCCCGGTGTGTCCCTCAAGGCCCTGGTGTGTCCCTCAAGGCCAGTAGTGTTGTGTCTTCAATGATAATCATTAATTTGAAGCACACACATGAATATTCTTGTTCTGTAATGTTTGTTTATGTGTTATGTAAGTTATGTGAAATAAATATAGTCTATTTTCTGGGTAACGAAACTTTTTAATCACCCTGTACTACTACGACTACATGGCTTCCAGCCTCCCCCAATAGCCACACCTTCGACACTATTTTATTAACTTAAAATTAAATATCCTAATACATAAGTAGCTACCCTAGCTGTGTTGAGTTAGTTGAGCCGCAGATCTATGAGGCATTCAGTGACTGTTGCCTCATAGTCAATATCTGCAACTGTTGTCGGCTTTGGGGCCGATGCTCTCGTTCCCACTACTACTACTAACACTACTACTACTGTTACTACTACTACTACTACTACTACCTCAATATCCAACTCTTGGTCTTTGGATGCCAAACAGCTAATCACAGGATATTGTTAGCAATTTGATGGCCCGGTCCAGTATCCTACTCTATATCCTTCTCGTCCCCTTCGTGTTGTATTGCTAGTATCATCAATGGATGTCCCGGTTAACTGGTAAATTATCCGGTAAATTACCCGTCAAAATCTTAAAGGAAGGAAGGAAGGAAGGGGAGAAAGAGGGAGGAAATGAAGGAAGGAAGGAAGGAGAGGGATGATTTCTGGGCGGGTGAAGTATTTATTTGATGTGGGTGGATGGATGGATGGGTCAATGGATAGGTATGGGTGGATGGGTACAAAAGAGGGTTGTAATGGATGGGTAGATGGGCGTAGGTGACAGTGGGTACAAGGTGCAAAAAAGGGGACGTGTGTGTGTGTGTGTGTGTGTGTGTGTGTGTGTGTGTGTGTGTGTGTGTGTGTGTGTGTGTGTGTGTGTGTGTGTGTGTGTGTGTGTGTGTGTGTGTGTGTGTGTGTACAACGCCTAAAAATCACTGAAGGGAACAAGTCAACTCCCTCCACCTTCCATCATCCCTCCCATCCTAAATCCTCCTCCTATACTTTATCCTAATCGACTCTCTGTCTCTCCTCCCTCCCTCCTTCCTTATCCCAGAGAGAGGACCCCCCCCCCGCGGCCATCATCATCATAAAACCCACTAAAACTCAATTTTCAGGAGGAAGGAAAAAGGGGAAACATATTTGTTGTCAGCTTATGAAGTTGTCCCGCTACGACCACCTCAAACTCGGGTCGTCCAGGGAGAAATACCTTAAGTCTTGTGGTGAATCTTTAGTGAGTTGTTAAAGTGTGTCGCTGACGGACTAAAGTGGCAACAAGATTTCATTCACTCCATTGTTGTTTTTGGTTGTTGTTGTTGTTGTTGTTGTTTTTGTTGTTGTTGTTTTTGTTGTTGTTTTTGTTGTTGTTGTTTTTTGTAGAGGAGGGGATTGTTACGCTCTGTGGTTCCATACAGGTAGAGTGTGTGTGTGTGTGTGTGTGTGTTGATACCTTTCTTAAGTATGATATGAAAAACACAAGTCTAAGTAAGCGTCCACAGCTCATGGCCGTGGCCTCCTCACTAAATCAGCGGGAGAGGAACCGTCCAGGTGTACAAAAACAGAATATATTCCCCGTGACGGTAGCCAAGATAACCTTCCCCGCGGCCTCATGGAATCAGTCGAGTCAACTCATGTGAAGGAAAAAGACAAAATATGTTCCTTGTGGAGGTATTGGGACCTGATGGGCGACCTAGCCACTGACTCAGCGAGAGATCGACTGAAGAGAAGCAAAAATCATGGAGTCACTCAACAGAAGACTCTCTCGTTGACTCAGCTGGGAGTCTACTGACGAGGATTGACGGTGGAGGATGATCCCGGCGGTGTCTCACAGGTCCTGGCCACTCCTGACGAAGAGCCTCCGGGGCCTCCTTTGTCACAATGATCCCCGCGCCCAGGCAACAAAGACCCGGCTCGAAAGTGGTTAGGAAACATATCACGGGTGAGGGGAAGAAGGGGAGGGAGAGAGAGGGATAGGAGGGGAGAAAGAGAACGGTGACAAGGAGGAAAGAAAGAGACGGGAATAATAAAATACAAAGACGTAAAAGATGTTGTGACAGGACAAGATTGATACACGGAAGAGTAATAACACACAGTAGTTGTTGTTTACCGTCATAACAGAGTGAACACCTACATCATCAACCTTGTGTTCCGCCTCAACAAGACGAGATACAGTTTACAATACAAGAACGCTTCCCCATCGGCCATTGTCCGCATGAGATAAACTATCCAATAATTCGTATTAATTGAAACTCCACATCAACCAAGAGTGATCTATGTGTTGGTCAGGTACTGTGCCAGCGAGAACCCTAACACTGACCAGAGGCCTCACGTAACAGTAACAGTTTAATGGTGTATCCCTGACCAAGGTGTACAGTACAGTACATCACATAAGTCTAGGACAGTTGTGTACTGTACACCTCCGTTATGTACATATGCGATAAGTCTTCCTGGACGCTCACTAATCCCTTTAGAGGATTTTAACACCTTATAGACCCGACCACACACGGCTGGCTGACGAGAACATGAAACCGACCCAAGCTGAGGGAAACTTACATTAACTGCCCAAGTTAGTTTATGTTACAAATCCGGGACAGTAGTTAAGAACATCGTTAGTCCTCTGCCAATCAGGTGGAGACGAGGAGCATCTTGGCCTGGTGACTAGGTCTTCCCGCTCATTATGCTGCTCGCTGGGAAATGAGCTGGCGGGTGTATCAGATTCCAGGGAAGTGGGTGAAACTTAATGGTGGGGCGCCATTATGTTGTGGAAATGTAGAGCACAGAACTCAGTAGTAAGCCTCACTGTGTCACCCAGAACACCGTGGTGTGAAGTACAGGGCGTCGACCAGGCCACCGTGTAGTGATATAAACACGGCGGGAGAGTCGGTGGATGAGAGACCTTGAGCCACCAGAGAGGAAAACAAGTCTGTTATCTAAGTGTTGTGTCTAGTAGGCAGTGGTCAATACCTCCGTCTGCCTGGGTGAGAGGCTCCACCGTCTGATAAGAGAAGATACATCAGCAGCGGAGATAATCAAGGATGTACAATTACAATAAAAAATTCCTTTACATTCCTAAGACTTCGACCTGCTAAAACCAGTTTTCGAACTACTAGTCTACCCACAGACGGCGCTGTAGTTCCTCATATGGATGTCGTGTAGAAAAAGTTTTGTTCCTGGCTGTACGAAAACACTGCGTCGACGATTGTCTCTTATCAAGAAGCAATATTCCATCATAGAGACAAGAAACTTGGAAGAGGAATGTAATAAACTTGAGACGCCTCCATAAAACACTCTGGCGTGACGAAGTGTGCCACCACCTGCTTCTATACCCTCAGTCTGTCCCGGAGATCCTATGATAACCTTTCCGACACGAGCCAACACGTTTCTGCTGCCGGACACCGAATATTAGTCACTGAAACGGAGGTATTCTAGCTGGCTCTCCAAGATGGATTAGCGGGGACCTTTCAACACACACATCCCCTTCCCCTACACCTCCCCCTCCCCTTTCCCCTTAACCCTCTACCACCCCCTTTCCCCCTACCCCTGTACTTTCCCCTACCCCTCCCCCTTTCCCCCTACCTTCCCCTCCCCTTACCCCTCAATCCCATGATCTACCCTCAAAGACAAAATTACCCCCACCAGATATAAATACCTAACAAATCCAGAGAAGCGATTAACATAAACTCTCAGGCCAGATGGACACGGTGTAGGGAGAACAGGTCTTTATAAAAACACGAGCAAGATTAAGGTTCCAAGGCATTCTTTCTCGACCTGAAGATATATATATGACAGTGACCAGACTAAGAGGATGGTCTCTCTTACCGCCCCTGCCAACGACATTCTCGGAGGCTCTTTAATTACACCACCGCCATCATCACCACCACCACTCGCGTCCTTTTACTATTAACGGGGGAGTCTGTCCATGGCTGCCTCGTTGTGGTGTGTGGTACTGTTATAAGTGTGGTACTGTCATGGGTGTGGTGCTGTCAAGAGAAGGTGTGTGGTACTGTCAAGTTTGTAGTACTGTCACGAGTGGTGTACCTGGCAGCACCTCAAACAGAATATAGAAACACACATCAACACACAGAACAATATACACACACACCCAGGTATGAGGCGGAGGTATACTGAGGCCAAACATCAGTGGACGCAATAATCCACGTGTGTGTGTGTGTGTGTGTGTGTGTGTGTGTGTGTGTGTGTGTGTGTGTAGTCAGGCAAAAAAAACCACTTTATAGTTTTCAAGATATCTTTAAATAAATTCTCAAATACCTGAGCTTAAATAACTATCGGAAGTGTAATATAAAACTCAGGTTAAGTCTCCTTTTATGACAACTTTTACTGTATATGACAAACTTCAAACAAGTCATCCACACGACCGACACTGACATGCACAACGCAATACTAAAATAAAACCATACGAACGTTTCACCAAATTTGTCACGAGAGGACGAGCTTCATTCAGGTTTACAAATGGCCGCACAGATGGGCATTTTGGTGATGTTGGCGACACTCGGCTGCTGTGTCACAAAAAATATTGCTTTCGACATACTGTAAATCGTGGAAACTGGTGCATGTTGTGAGTTGTGGGTGGTGGTGCGTGTTGTGAGTGGGGGTACTGGTGCGTGTTGTAAGTAGTGATATGTTGTATGTTGTAAGTGGTGATACTAGTGGGAGTTGTGTGTTGTAAGTGGCGACCTGTGGTGTAATGGTCAGCATGCTCGCCTCGCAAGTGAGTGGACCCGGGTTAGATCCCGGGCAGGGTGAAACTATGGGCAAGTTTTTTTACGCCATTTGCCTCTGTCTACCCAGCAGTAAATGGAGACCTGGATATTAATCGATTTGCGGATCGTGTTCGCCAGAGCAGTTAGTGAGTTGTCCGGTCTTCTCAGACTATTCCTTGACACTGGGTCATGCAGCTCGTTAACTTAGGGTGTGGTTGTTGTGTTGGCGACAGCTTCTACACCTTACAATAAACAAATTCACGCCTAAGGTGGCCCTTGGGCCGGCCATCCTCGTTACGAGGGGCAACCATTATGTATCATAAAATGGTGGTGCAGCATACTGTTCACACACACACTACTACTTCTATTACTTTGCTGTCACTCAGAATCGAGTATGACGATCATCCACCTAGGTTAGTGAGTTCTGAGTGACTAAAGAGACCGATACGGGACCCGCAGTGTCGTTCACATTCGTTGCACGTGTGGAGGGCTCCATCTACTGCGGGAGGGGCGGTGGCAGCGTCTTTCTGGCGTTGGCGCTTGTCTGCCTCGGTTTGCAGTCGAGCTAACTCGAAAGTATTGACACCTTCTTGTGTGGTGCTCCTCCAAGCGTTACGATGTGGAGTAATCGACTCCCAGGTGAAGGGGTCGATTTGGCACTTTATCAGGTTTGTCTTAAGACTATCCTTATACCTATTCAATTGCCCGCCGGCGTTACGGTACGGTACGGTTGATAGTCAGAATGTACGGTACGGAATTACGGTACGATATTTTCCTTGAAGTACGGTACGGTACGATTTAGGTACGGAAAAATGAGCAAAATTCCGTACCGTACCCCAGGCTTAAAAACATGACCATGCAATTATTAACTCCTTGAGGAGTGTGACGCATTTTGACAGTTTATTCTGGCTATCATTAGACACTTTTATGCTGCTTAGGAAGGATTTGTGGTAATAAACAGTATAGACTAGCTGAATTAGCCATCTGTCTATTGTCTTTCATATACCCTTCCTAAATTGAATAAAATCATCTAATAATAGTCAGAAAAGAAAAAAGAAATGTGTCATCGATCTTCAAAGGGTTAATGCGTTGGTGGCTTCTGTGAGTGCACTTACGTGATCAGTAGGCTACCGTCCGCCAGCTGGCAGTGTCAGTACTGATCACGTTGCGTCACGCCAACTATTCACGTATAACTTGAGAGTAGTGTCTCCAACACTCCACAGTCACTCCTTCCGTTGTCGTTGTCGGGAGGGAGCAGTCATCACAGGGGCACTTTATCTAATATTGCACCTTATTGGTAAGATGACACATATTTTTGCTTCATTGTAAATTAGGTAAACTAAGAAATAAAATTCCGTAATAAGGCAACAATATCATGTGGGCACATTTACATCTATAGTCACTTCGTAAATGTTCCTTTTCAAATCCACACATGTACTCTAATAAATTGTTCACAAAAGAGAATTATTTTGATGTAAATACATTTTGCTGATGGTACGATAAAAGTACGGAATTACGGTACGGTATTTTTTCCGTGCTGTACGGTACGGAAAAATAATTGGGGGTACGGTACGAAATTACGGTACGGTATTTTAGCCAGGTACAGAGTACGGAAAAATATTCCGTACCGTACCATACTACCAGCCTTGGGCGGCAGCTGAAAGCGAGAGGGAGCAAGCAGTGCTTGCACCTTAACACTAACGTAATGCTGCCACACTAGACGCATTTCACCACCCTGTGTGTGGCTGCACACACACACACACACACACACACACACGAATTAATTATAAATAATTTAATTTGTTAATGAGTGACCTAATAAGGTACTAGAAAAAACAATATAGAAATTAGTTAATAGATAAATACATCTAATCCGAAAAAAATAAGTTAATCAGTTATGACAAATTTAAGGAATAATAATAATATAGAAAAGCACTCAGAGAGAGAGATTTTTTATTATTTTACAGTAAACATTTCGACCACCAACAAATGTGTTCACCTTTACTGGGAAATAGTTACACACATCATAAGGTGAGGTACAGGAGGTGAGGTACAGGAGGTGAGGTACAGGAGGTGAGGTACAGGTGGTGAGGTACAGGAGGTGAGGTACAGGTGGTGAGGTACAGGAGGTGAGGTACAGGAGGTGAGGTACAGGAGGTGAGGTACAGGTGGTGAGGTACAGGAGTTGAGGTACAGGTGGTGAGGTACAGGTGGTGAGGTACAGGTGGTGAGGTACAGGAGGTGAGGTACAGGAGGTGAGGTACAGGAGGTGAGGTTGGTGAGGTACAGGAGTTGAGGTACAGGAGGTGAGGTACAGGAGGTGAGGTACAGGTGGTGAGGTACAGGAGGTACAGGTGGGTACCCTCAGACTCAGTTACACATTTGACTCATTGAGGTACAGGAGGTGAGGTCCAGGTGGTGAGGTACAGGTGGTGAGGTACAGGAGTTGAGGTACAGGTGGTGAGGTACAGGTGGTGAGGTACAGGAGGTGAGGTACAGGTGGCCCTCAGACTCAGTTACACATTTGACTCATTTTCAAAATATTGGTGTCAAATTTCACACTAGACATCATCCGTTAATTAGTCTGAAAAATATAGTCTGCAGATGACGTAGATAATTATTTATATTGTTTTAAAATGTAGTAAATATATTTTGTTTGTGTCTTCTCAGTTAATAAATATCGTTTTACTTTGAGGTGGATAAAATTTACTGAACCTCGTCTCTTAAGTGTGTCTCAGTAGAATAAACACGTTTTAAGTGGTCTCTCGGTGGGCCATGGTGGGAACTGGGCCATGGTGGGAACTGGGCCATGGTGGAGCCTTGAGGACCATCGCCCCGTGAAATCAAAGGGCCTCTTCTATCAGGGTATGGCCAGCAGGTGGTCTAGGCAGTGAGATATTATGGAGGAGTGAAATAGTTCCTCTTAAGTCGTTACCAAGGTTTAAGTAACGTAACCTTCCATGTTTAATTATGAGAGTGATTAATGTTACGATATTATGAGGTTTTTATGTTGGTGGTTAATGTTAGGGTAGGGTAGTTAGGGTAGGATAGGGTAGTTTGGGTAGGGTAGGCTGGCTGTTTAGGTTACGTTATTATAGGTTAGGCAAAATTATGTTAGGTATTTTCTGAACTCAAATTATTTTTTTGTATAAGTTCAGGTGTGCAAAGCTGGCATGATCTCACACACACACACACACACACACACACACACACATGACCCCTTCATCATACCCTCTAACAACATATACCAACATATGTATTAACGGTACACATCTTTCCTGGCAAAACCCACCTAAATTTCTCACCCATTTCTCGTAGGTTATGGGAGGTGGTTACTGTGGCCTCACATTTCCAGTCAGAAGAAATTAATTCAAAGACGAACTCTCAAAGCCCAGGTCCCGACGATGGTATCTGGGGACGGCTGGGTGGAGAGGGGGCAACTGGGTGGAGAGGGGGGGCTGGGTGGACGGCTGGGTGGAGGGGGGTGGGTGGAGAGGGGGGCAGAGGGGGCGGCTGGGTGGAGGGGGGAGTGGGTGGAGAGGGGGGGATAATTAGCACTGTCGGTAACCCTGATACAGTTTTATGCACCACTGAAATTTTGCCATTATTGCCCATCAACGCTGACACCCATTGCCAGTTCGGGTTAGGTTGGCTTGGGTAAAGGCTCTTGCTGGCACCATTATTTCTGCCGCCACAAGTCTGAGTTGGTTATCGTCAAAATATAACCTAACCGAACCTAACTTAACCTAACTTAACCTAACTTAACCTAACCTTCGCCAAAGCAAATTTTGTCATCACACGTGTTTACTCAGCCGTCCGGGGAACTTACAATGAACAAACTCTTAACTCGGCCTTTAAATTACTTATATTACCATTTTAACATAAGCGATCCTGTTCAAAGTTCACTCACAAGATAAAGTTCACACGTGGTTTGTTTTGTTTGTAGTGAAGGTGAACTGAACCAGCTTGATGAGTGTTAATTTTAATGTCAGTAATTCATTAATATTTTCGTAATTACTTTCTTCTTCTCTACTGTTCATCTGATGGTCACTTATTAAAGGAGGAAATAATAACATTCCTAATAATGTGTAATTTGGGGTATTTTCTTTTTATGGTTTTATTTTGTATATTTTTATTCTTAAATTTCATTATGATTTTTTGTGAGCAATGTCTTATTTTAGCCCCACACACACACACACACACACACACACACACACACACACACACACACACACTCATAGGGATGAGTGTCTTGGGGCTGACGGTGTTAACTCGCCCCACACACCTACACTACACGGCCAACAACCGGTCAGAAGCAGTGAAGATATTTGGAAAACGAAAATGTAAAAAATAAAACAAAAATCAATGGTCTTTTTAAATTCACTGATAGGCCTTTTAATCTGACGTAGTTCATTCGATTAAAAATATAAATTTCAACATTCGGGGACGAAAAATGAGCATGACAAACTTAATAGAATCGGTTAATTAACAAATAAAACCATTTTTAAAGCCATTAACAAGAATAATTACAGGAATCAACACTTTTTAACTCAGAATATCAATTGGCACGTTGAGCTGTGAGGGATAAAACTCACTGCTGCCAATACCTGCACCTGTGTGTGGGGGGGGAGGGGGTTACTGCCTGACCCACTTGGGGAAGATGTTGACACTGGAGGAGGAAAATAATTTATTCTTAAGCAGCGTGTAGGAGGACACTGATTACCTGTAGAAAGAGACACACTCTACCCCCCCCGATGATTTAGTTACCGCCAGACAGTTCACCACCGCTCACCCTCACGTCATCCCGTTACGGTATTCTGGTGCTCAGTGGCGCCTGGGTAAGGGTGCCAGCCTGCTGGGACACAGACACAGCCGCCGTCCCTCATTGTGTCGCTGACTGTTCAAAGAAAGCGCCGCCCAGCCATGCTCCTCTGCCTGTCACACCCGCTGTCTCCTTGTCTGCCACACACAGTGTTACGCGGGTATACCACACATGCTGTGTCCCCGTGTCTGTCAAACACACACACTGTATGTGTATACTGTATATATATATATATGTGTGTATATATATATATATATATATATATATATATATATATATATATATATATATATATATATATATATATATATATATAAATAAAGACTTAGGCCAAGATTCTGTCTTTTATCAAACAGGTCAGGTTTCTTATTGTCAATAACATCTCCACATTTTAATATTTTCTACTGAAACTCCAGTCACCCCCCCCCCCCTGCTGCCAGGTCTCTCCTCCATAACTCCAGTATGACTTACCCAACAGCTTCCTGTGTTCCTTCTCAAATATTGCCTCTCAAAGTTTCCTGACAGTTATAGTGAGCTGCCCTGACAACATTCTACGCAGGAAGAACTGAACATATATTTTTCAGTAAGGGGAGGGAGAAAGTTTTACAATAAAATTAACAGTTTTACTAATTTATAAATAAGTAATTGGTTTTAAAATTTAGAATCGAGTTCCAGTTTGGTGCGATGTTGAGTTTATTTACGTGATCATGACGTCATCACTGTACACACTAGTGATGATCGATAGCTTCTGTTGAGTTGAGTGGGAAGAATGTGTCCACGTCTTCTGGTAACACTCTCATGTTCCCTTCAGTTACCTGACCCAACACTCCCTACAGTCCTCTCTTATTACCACCTCACAAGTTAACGTTCAACAGACTGTACAGAATGTGTGTCCTGTCCGTCTGAGACCACCATAACTATATTCCTTCAAGTTTACATAAATTAAACGTAACAAAAATACAGTGAGAGAAACTGTAACACGTAAGGCGTCTCCTGTAGCGACGATACTGTGCACTAGCTGCTCACCACCACCATTCCGTCCACCAGACACACTGTATTCTCTATCATCTATAATAAATTTTGTTTCACTCTTCTTGAGGATTATTAATACGTCCTCTGATACGCAGCAGAGAGGAAAATTTAAGTTTTCTAATATCATTTTAATGCGTCAAACTTTCCCCCAAGAAATTTCATCCTGGACGAAAATAAAAACACAGGCAAGCATGCAAATGTGACCCTTATTTCTTGCTAAACGTGAAGGCTAATGCAGATGTTTACTCTCTGGGGATATACTGGCGCAGCAGGTGTCATCACGCGGCAAAAAAATAACATAATGCCCACTAAAAATAACTTACTGTCCCATCCTCTGTGTTAAGGCCACCATACACATTATACATGTATACAAAGTCACACAAGAACTAATACAGGAAGAGAAACATACATTACACAATGCTCTTAACAGCACTTCCCACACACTACAGCTGAGGAAGGAAATGCAACAACATTCATAATACTCAAAATATACACAACACTGCAGCCAGACACAAGTGATATGACGGTCGTGCAATATCCATTACTAGGCTTTATAATACTGCAAACACCGTTATGCTACACACACACACACACACACACACACACACACACACACACACCGTATTGTTTACTAATATCATCTTTTTCTCCCTGTTTTATACCAGTGTGTAGAGTGAAGAATGACATGGAGGGTAACAGACCAGCTGGGTGTGTCCTGCTGTAATGGCCGCCGGTATAGGGCCAGGCTAGCGAGTTGTAAAGTGAACAAGGGAGATTGAATTTCAGCAATCTAAAGGATGGAGGTTCAGGGTGGGGTATAATGGTGTGTGTGTGTGTGTGTGTGTGTGTGTGTGTGTGTGTGTGTGTGTGTGCTCACATTTTTATGCCCCACTTACTTCGTCAAAGCTTTACCCTGAAGTCTGCAGGTAATAGCGCCTCGTCTCAGCTAATGAAGGTAATTTTGTAATTCGGTCCGGTATGACTGTTATATTATTTACGTAATGGAAGGGAATTATACAGATCTATCCCAGTGACCACTATCATTATAACAGGCACTACCACCACCATCTCCATAATCACCACCACCACTACCACCACCATTATATCAGGCACCACTACCACCACCATTATATCAGGCACCACTACCACCACCATTATATCAGGCACCACCGCCACCATCATCACCGCCATTACCACCACCACCACCACCACCATTATATCAGGCACCACCGCCGCCACCACCACCACCATCATCACCACCACCACCACCACCACCACCACCACCATCACCGCCACACAACAGTGAATGACGGCGGGATGCTTCCGTAGAACTTTACACAGGTATTTTTATTTTTGCTCAACATTTTTAACAGGTAAACACACAACTCATTTGTAAGAGATAAACTGCCTCATAAATACCTTCTTACCTGACATATGAAGGTAAACAAGTATAGTATGTGACATACATCCATAAATAAAGAAGTATAACACATATTTCTCCTAGTTTTATAAGCAACTATGCATAAAACATATACGACTACACGGGTTTTTTTAATACATTTAAATATTCACAAAACATAAAGTAAACTTGCAATTGAATATTCATCGCCATAGTAATGATACGAATACATAATATAACCAAGCCAACAGTGGCTGGTGAGTCAGACATCCAGGTTTACCCAGAATGACGCCGGAGACTTGTGATTCTTTTATCAAGTCGAGGTCACCGGCGGCCCAGAAAGTTATACACGGGGTAACTTACTGAGCAAATGTGTTGATATCATAGACAAGATCGAATAGAGTTTTTTCCCATTATGTGTTTTATCGACCAATGCAAATAGTACTTGTTTATATAAGGAGAGTTGTGATTGGTTGGAAAGTTTGTGTACTGATCAAAATGGAAAGATCAGTCATGAACCACTAAATTAATTATATCGGTCCTCACGGATTGACCTACAACATCTCCCCAGAGCATGAGGCGAGACTTCTCAGCTCACCTCACAGTTCTCTACCCAGCTCACCTCACAGTTCTCTACCCAGCTCACCTCACAGTTCTCTACCCAGCTCACCTCACAGTTCTCTAATACACAACTACGTGTCAGCAGAGTTATAATGAGCTGCCTCGTACCCCCACCAAAGGGCCAGAGGCTTATCTTGGTACCTCCCTGATCCTCCCTCTCCCTCACCCTCCCACACCCTCACATTTCCCTCACCCTCACCCACACTCTCCATCACCTTCACCTTCCTTCACCCTCTCCCTTACCTTCCCTCACCCTCCCTCACTCTCACCCTTCATTACCCTCTCCCTCCATCACCCTCACCTCCCACACCTTTACATTTCCCTCACCCTCCATCACCCTCACCCTCCATCACCCTCTCCCTCCCTCCATCACCCTCACCCTCCATCACCCTCACCCTTACATTTCCCACTATTAAAAATATTCCGCACATAACGTTGCCGGAGGAACAGGACCGCCAAAACACATTAAAAGTTCACCGACTATTAAGGCAAACTCCACTGACGAGAACTGGCACACACTAACAGCCCAGCAAACACGGATGCATAACCAGCAGCAGCCATTAGTGAGTCAGGCGAGGTTAAACAAGCAGTAACTATTCTTATCACAACCCTAGTTAGAGTCATCAACTACCTGAAACATTATATTTAAACTCCGCTATACATACAGGTAAACTTATTAAGGAATATCAGTAAATTAAATCAGAATACGTGAATTTGTGTCAGTCTGTTATAATGCCCCTTCTGCCACCTGTAGTTAAGAACGTGCCCAGGGTATCTGCTGCCCATCTTCCCTCGTACCTGTAGACCAGACAATTCACCTCATATACAGTAAAACCTAATTTTATTCCAGTTCACAATACAATACACAAATCTATATTTCAACACCCACGGCCCACCAACCCCAACCTCAAAACAACCTGAAAATAGACGAAAAAAAATGTTTTCTAGCTTACAAACTTTCAGTGTTGAAGTCAATTACATGAACAGCACGTCAACAATTGCCTACAGTACACCCTAACAACCTTCTAGATAGTTTATCACAATGACAAGGTAATATCTCCCTCGTAAATATAAACCGAACTATAATGTCGTTCTAATTTAATGATCTATTCCCCTGGTCGTTTTCTGGTGACGTGTGACCCAAAAGTAATTCACGGAGTCTGTCCACAAGAGACTCCTGCCAGATGTGTGTGTGTGTGTGTGGAGGGTGTATCCTGGACCCGGCCGTCACCAGAGGTTCTCAAAAGACGTAATTGTGTAGGGATAGAGACAACCTCCCACGGCTGCCTCGACCACACACTCATTCTCTATCTCTCTCCCTCTCAAAAAAAAAGAAAAAAAGAAAGATAACAAAAGAGAGAGAAGAAAGAAAAAGCTATATCTCGAAAAAATTAAAACGAAAGAGAGAGAGAGAGAGAGAGAGAGAGAGAGAGAGAGAGAGAGAGAAAAGTAACACACCAAGAACGAGAAAAAGACAAAGAAAAGAAAGACTAAGAATTAATCTATATACATAAAATTACATGAAAAGACGACGTACCAATTTATATATGACAATAATATATAAACAACAACAGAACATAAAACTAAACTTTAATAAATAACAAATATAATAAAAGGAGTAATTTAGAACCTCCATCAAATTCCATTATAAAAGTGGAATTAAATTTTCTGTTATGAAAGTGGATGATGTGTGAATATTACTTCCTGCAGTCACACAGTTAAGGTCAACTACCACACACGGGTACCTAAACTATCACACACGGGTACCTTAACTATCACACACGGGTACCTTAACTATCACACACGGGTACCTTAACTATCACACACGGGTACCTTAACTATCACACACGGGTACCTTAACTATCACACACGGGTACCTTAACTATCACACACAGGTACTTTAACTATCACACACGGGTACCTTAACTATCACACACAGGTACTTTAACTATCACACACGGGTACCTTAACTATCACACACAGGTACCTTAACTATCACACACGGGTGCCTTAACTATCACACACGGGTACCTTAACTATCACACACAGGTACTTTAACTATCACACGGTACCTTAACTATCACACAGGTACTTTAACTATCACACACGGGTACCTTAACTATCACACACAGGTACCTTAACTATCACACACACGGGTACCTTAACTATCACACACGGGTACCTTAACTATCACACACAGGTACTTTAACTATCACACACGGGTACCTTAACTATCACACACAGGTACCTTAACTATCACACGGGTACCTTAACTACCACACACGGGTACCTTAACTATCACACACGGGTACCTTAACTATCACACACGGGTACCTTAACTATCACACACAGGTACTTTAACTATCACACACGGGTACCTTAACTATCACACACAGGTACCTTAACTATCACACACGGGTACCTTAACTACCACACGGGTACCTTAACTATCACACGGGTACCTTAACTATCACACACGGGTACCTTAACTATCACACAACAGGTACTTTAACTATCACACACGGGTACCTTAACTATCACACACAGGTACTTTAACTATCACCCGGGTACCTTAACTATCACACACAGGTACCTTAACTATCCACACAGGTACCTTAACTATCACACACGGGTACCTTAACTATCACACACGGGTACCTTACTATCCACACAGTACTTTAACTATCACACACAGGTACTTTAACTACCACACACGGGTACCTTAACTATCACACACGGGTACCTTAACTATCACACACAGGTACTTTAACTATCACACACGGGTACCTTAACTATCACACACGGGTACCTTAACTATCACACACAGGTACTTTAACTATCACACCCTTGTAAGTCACTATCACACACAGGTACCTCAACACACCCACACCTGTCATGGGGGCGGGGTAAAAAATAAATAGCGCCTTAAATAAATACAGAAATGGATACAAATAAAACAGATCCTGAGTGAGAAACAGTAAATACAGTGTGTTGTGTTGTGTTGTGTTGTGTTGTGTTGTGTTGTGTTGTGTTGCGTTGTGTTGCGTTGTCCAAGTATGAGAAACAATTGAGACCCTGCAGTTGTGTGTAAATGAGGCAGAAAGGCAGATGAGCAACCTGGGACTTGGTCACAATTTTCGTGATGCCATATGGCAGCAGGGTCTACCATTAGACAACACATTATGCTTCCAATATCTTCCCAGGCGGTAGTACCTCCCTGTTTGGTAGCTGCCTACTACCTGCTACCTCGCTTCTCAAGAGGTTTCTATTATCTCAATTCAACCAACATTTTTATGAGATATTGACACACACACACACACACACACACACACACACACACACACACACACACGTACGTTTCCACTACACGACTCCCCCTAAGACGGTCGCTTTTGGTAGTAAATCCTGCAACTGATTCTCGTGGGTTGAGTCAAGGAACCGACGTATAATTCAGGGAAGTTTTTGATGGCCTCAGCGTGTGAGGAGTAAAGCCAGAGTCACCACAAAGCAACGTACAGTCACTGATGATGATGGCAGGCCTTCAACTGGCAGACCAAGAGAGGACAAAGCATTAAAACTATCATTGTTCAGAGAGGAAAAACTTTAAAATGCCAGTCTCTCTCTCTCTCTCTCTCTCTCTCTCTCTCTAACACATCGTCCTACACCGGTAAAAACATAAAGACCAAAGTAAAAGTTGTGAGCTAAAGTTTACTCAAAAATAATTGTTGTTCTCGTTGTATGTGTCCGTCTCACAGCAGAGGTCTATGTGGGAAGATCTCTATACATAACCTGACCTAATCTAACCTAACCCGACCCTACCCAACCTATCCACAACCTAACCCAACCAATCCACAACCTAACCTAACCTAATCTAACCTAGTCTTCACACTTATTGCCTGTGTTTGTAAGGAGTTGACAGCTACAGTGTGTACAGCGAGAGATACAGCACAGAACAGCACCATGGTTGACAGCTTCAGTGTATACAGCACAGAACAGCACCATGGTTGACAGCTTCAGTGTATACAGCACAGAACAGCACCATGGTTGACAGCTTCAGTGTATACAGCACAACAGCACCATGGTTGACAGCTTCAGTGTATACAGCACAACAGCACCATGGTTGACAGCTTCAGTGTATACAGCACAGAACAGCACCATGGTTGACAGCTTCAGTGTATACAGCACAACAGCACCATGGTTGACAGCTTCAGTGTAGCACAGCACAGAACAGCACCATGGTTGACAGTCAGTGAAGTGAACCACCTCCCGCTGCCTCAGGCTAAACTAACTAAACTAATTACTATCTCGTTAATTAACTCCCTCATTACCAACACCATACACGTCTCTCTCTCTCTCTCTCTCTCTCTCTCTCTCTCTCTCTCTCTCTCTCTCTCTCTCTCTCTCCGTCTCTCTCCTCCCTACCCTCCTCTTCCTTCCTCTCCTTTCCCTCTCCTTCCCTCTTCCTCCCTTCCTCCCTCCCTCTTCCCTCCATCTACCCTCCAGTGCACTAACCTATACGGTAGGTACTCACAACACAGTATACACGCATTTTCACAACACGGTACTCACACCACGGTACTCACACAAAGGTACTCACCGCATCACACCACGGTACTCACAACACGGTACTCACACCACGGTACTCACAACACGGTACTCACACGCGGTACCACAACACGGTACTCACAACATTTCACACCGCATCTCCACACGGTACTCACACCAAGGCAGAACAAGATATTAAGAAAAACAAGAATAACAAAAAACAACGACAAAAAAAAGCAACAGAACAAAAGAAATAATGTGGGGGGGTGGGGAGTGGGGGGTGGGGAAGGGGGGTGGGGGAGAGGGGGAGTGGGGGTAGAAAGAAGGAGAAAGGAGGGAGGGAGGAAGGAGGAGGAAAGAAGAGGGAGAAGAGAAGAGGAGAAAGGAGGGTGGAGGGAGAGAGAGGAGGAAGTTAAAGTTCAGCAGCCAAAGAGATTTCTGTCGAATACCTTTATCGGTGCAATCAAAACAAAAGGAGGCGAAAATCCTTGTCTGAAGAAGCAAGAGAACCATATAATCACCTGGATGTAAGGACGATCTATCCATACCATTGTCTCCTGTTTCTCGACCGTACCATCCTGGCCCTCAACGACCCTACCACCCGCTCAAGATGGCCCAGAATATGGCCATCAGCGAGGAAAAAAACAAATTGGCCTTTTATCGCTGTTTTAACGCTGTTTTCCTCCGGGTCAATACCACACTAAAGTTTAAAGGTGGAGAGACGTGGAAAAAAAAATAACATGTAAAATGTATTCAGAGATTTACGGTGTATTTGTTGAAAGATGTTCCCAGAATAGCTTCCAGGAAGTCATAAATACGGCTGAGAGAGAGAGAGAGGACTGATATGCAGAGACAAAGAGAAGAACAAACAGACAGACAAAGCAAGAGAAGAAAAGACAGACAGACAGACAGACAGACAGACAGACAGACAGACAGAAGGACGGTCACCCCATGATGCATAAAACTACATCTCTCGTCAGTTTAAAAGCTCAGGGAATCATCCAGCGTCCTATAGGAAATGTATCTACACTCTACTAAGTTACCTGGCAGGGGGTGGTGGGAGGGGAAGGTTGGCAGGGGTAGTGGCATAGGAGGGAGGGTGGCAAAGGGAGGGAAGGTGGCATGTGGAGGGGAGGGTGCAGGGAAGGGTGCGGGGAAGGGTGGCATGGGGAGGGTGGCAAAGGAGGAAGGGTGGCATGTGGAGGGGAGGGTGGCAGGGAAGGGTGGCAGGGGAAGGGTGGCATAGGAGGGAGGTGGCAAAGGAGGAAGGGTGGCAGTGGAGGGAGGGTGGCAAGGGAAGGGTGTGAGAGGAGGGAGAGTGGCAGGAGGGAAGAGGGTGGCAGTGTAGGGAAGGGTGGCAGATGAGGGGAAGAGTGGCAGGGAGAGGATGGAGGGATTACGCTGAGAGAGAAGAAATAAAGAGGTTAAATGGCATGGAGAGAAAGGGAATGGAGGAGAGAGAGAGAGAGAGAGAGAGAGAGAGAGAGAGAGAGAGAGAGAGAGAGAGAGAGAGAGAGAGAGAGAGAGGAGGTGAATTAAAGTGGAAAGCGAGGAAATGGAAGAAGGAAGGAGGAGGAGGAGGAGGAGATACGAGGAAAAGAATAGAAAAGAAGATGTGTAGATGAGGAGGAAATTGGTGGGAAGAAGAGATGGGATGGGGGTAAGGGAAGGAAGCAGACATAGTGAACGAGGGAAGAAATAAGAGGCGAGGGAAATGAAAGCGACTGTAAAAAAAAAGGAATAAAGGATAGGGGAAGGGGCAGGAATCTATCTATCTATCTCTCTATGAACACTGAATTGACTAAGTCAGGACCTGGGTAATACATAATAAACTGACCTTAAACCTTGAGAATACCCACTACACGATCTTTCACAGAAGGAAAAACTTACCCCAGACCTGGACCCCCTGTACCTTGGTAATACAGTCCTCAAACACGAACAAAATACTAAATTCCTCGGAGTTATTGTTGATGAGAAACTTAACTGGAGAAACCACATACAAGTCATTCACAGTAAAGTCAATAAACAGTGCGGTATCATGTATCACACTCGACAGTCACTCACTCTCACAGCAATGAAAGAAATCTATCATGATCTTGTTTACCAACACCTGATACACTGTCACACACTATGGGGGCCCTCTGGCTCTTCAAAAACACAATCCCTGGTTATTGCACAAAACAGAGTTGTGCAGACAATGACCTACTTGAATAAACTGATCACACAAACGAACAATTTTCTGAATTGAAAATGTTAAAATTCGAGGATATTAACACCTACTGCTGTGCCCTATTTGTTTACTGTTCCGGAAAAATCATAGATACAACTTAAGGCACACTGAGCTACTTAGACCACCCACTCTGTATCTGTGTTTTTCTGGCTAAACTGTTTCAATATCTATCTATCTATCTATCTATCTATGTGTCTGTCTGTCTGTCTAACAACCAATCTACCTACATACCTACCTAGCCTACCTCCTCTCCCTCTAACCATACGTGCTCACCCACCACACCCACCCACCACACTCCCCAACACACTCCCCAGTACCCTCACCCACCACCCTCACCCACCACCCACCACCCCACCTCCCCAACCCCTCCCCAACCTCCCCCCACCCTCCCCCAATACCCCTCACCCACCACCTCCCCACCACCCTCCCCCAATGCCCTCCCCCCACCACACTCACCCCACCACACCCACCCACCACACTCCCCAATACCCTCCCCCACCACACTCCCCAATACCCTCACCCACCACACTAACCCACCACCCTCACCCACCACCCTCACCCACCACACTCACCCACACAGCCCAAGGTGAGGTGGTGTGGCAGCCAGATCCAACTGTCCCATTTTTTCCTCTAGAACGACTGGCCTTTTCCCCCTCTGATCCACAATTAGCTGCGATAGGAACCATAAACTTAAACCTGGATTAAACCTGCCACTTGTCTGTCTCATTAAGTTAAACCTTCTTTTTCTCCTGAGTTAAACCTGAAATTTATCTGTCTCACCTTCCTATCGACTTGAACCTAGATTAAACCTCTCATCTTATCTAACCATTTGAACCTAGATTAAACCTCCCAGCTTGATCTACCCACTTGAACCTAGATTAATCTCCCAGCTTATCTATCCAATTGAACCTAGATTAAACCTCCCAGCTAATCTATCGACTTGAACCTAGATTAAACCTCTCAGCTTATCTATCCAACTGAACCTAGATTAAACCTCCCAGCTAATCTATCGACTTGAACCTAGATTAAACTTCCCAGCTTATCTATCCAATCGAACCTAGATTAAACCTCCCAGCTAATCTATCGACTTGAACCTAGATTAAACTCCCCAGCTTATCAATTGAACCTAGATTAAACCTCCCAGCGTGTGTTACCCGAAGCGCCTTGGTGTAAAACATGAACCCCAAATGGTGAAAAAGTGACAAAAAAATCATGTATTCGTCTCATAAAACACACAAACGAGAAAAAACACCCACAAACACCACACAAACACACTACTGCAAACACACACACAAACACCAAATACACTACTGTAAACACACACACAGACAGACAGACAACAAACACATTACTACAACCACACATACCAAACACACTGGTGCAAACACACACGCACTCACACAGACACCAAACACTGACACCCCCAAGATATTTACAAAAACGAGCCCATTTTCTTTGAGTCGCTGACGATAGGGTACACTTAGGCATTTTCTACAAATTGACACCAGATTGACGTGTGTGTGTGTGTGTGTGTGTGTCTTCTCTTGTCAACACGGTAACTCCCTAATCCCAGAGGAGCGTCAAAGAGGAGCGTTGAGGAGGAGCGCTGAGGAGGAGCGTTGAGGAGGAGGAGCGTTGAGGAGGAGTAGCGTTGAGTAGGAGTAGCGTTGGGTAGGAGGAGCGTTGAGGAGCAGCGTCGAGGAGGAGCATTGAGGGGAAGCGTTGAGGAGGAACATTGAGGAGAAGCGTCGAGGTGCATTGGGGAGAAGCACTGAGTAGGAGGAGCGTTGAGGAGGAACATTGAAGATGAAAAGAAATATTTCCACGCTGGGAGGAGAGAATTGAACGCTGGAACCATTAAATTATCCAACAACACGACTTTTGTAAATAAAAAAACAAAACAAAGACGATAATAAAAGTTGTAAATGTTGTCTAATGTAAAGATGACGTTTAGAAAATACAACATTAACACAGAATAACTAAGTCCTTGAATGTATGATAATTTATTCATATTTAATCCGTATAATAATAATTCGCTGATGGGGTAAATATTTATACATATTCGACCCGTATGATAATTATTTGTTCATGGTGACGCTGAAACGAGACGCCTGTTCCATCCACCTCCACCAAACACGACACACCGGCCGGGACTCGGAAAAAAATCAACAACAGCAACAAAAAATAAAATAAAAAAAATAAAAAAATAAATAAAAAAATACGACTGGCAAACTAGTTGACTGCAATGACTTTTTTTTGTTATTAAACGTCAGGGTGATGCGAGAAAAAAGTCTTACGGCACACGACAAGAGGCTTTTATTTACTATTTTTTGGCGTATTTTTTCGTTACTTGTTTTGTTTTTTTTAATATTTGTTGTTAGGTGGAATACTGGTTAATGTATACAGAAGTGATGATCGTGTAGTTTGAGTGTCCTGTATACTCTGCCCCCTGGGACACCTGACTATGTATACTCCACCTACTGGTATACCTGACCACGCCCACCACCTCCTGGGACGCCTGACCACCTCCACCGCCTCCTGGCACACCTAACCACACCCATCACCTCCTGGGACGCCTGACCACACCCACTCTCTCCTGGGACACCTGACCACCCCCACCGCCTCTTGGGACACCTAACCACACCCATCACCCCCTGGGACGCCTGCCCACACCTCTCTCCTGGGACACACCTGGCCACCCCCACCCGCCTCCTGGGACACCTAACCACCCATCACCTCCTGGGAAGCCTGGCCCCACCACCTCCTAGGACACCCCAGCCGCCCACCACCCTGGGACATATGCTGGCACACAGGGTGACACACAAGACACACTGGTGCACTCTACTCAGGTCGTCCACCTCACCTTCTGTAACCCAATGTTTAGTGTGTGCTCTCTCTCTCTCTCTCTCTCTCTCTCTCTCTCTCTCTCTCTCTCTCAGTAACGACGTCATTTACAGATCAATAATCATAAACATCGTGACGTAAGTGGGAGCCATAACAAGTCAGTGGAGGTAATTAGTGTCTGAAATAGACGAGGAGGAAGAGGAGGAAGAAGAGGAGGAGGAGGAAGAGGAGGAGGAAGAGGAGGAGGAGAGAGAGGTCGCGTGGGAAGGTTAATGACAGTGATGAAGTAGTGTGTGAGGTAATGAGACAGACAGAGGCGCGCGCGCGCACACACACACACACACACACACACACACACACACACACACACACACACACACACACACACACACACACATTCAGCTTACATAAAAAAATACAATTAAGGATAGAGAAAAAAAAATCAGGGAATTGCAACATGAAAAAATATAACGAACAGAACATGACGCTGACTGACCCCCTACCTCCCTCTCCCTTCCCCTCACCCCTCACCCTCCTCCCTCCTCTCCCCCACCCTCCCCACCCCTACCCCTCCCTCACCCCCCTATGTGTGACGTGTCAGGTCTTACTGCCAGGTGACTTTAGGACCACACCTGCAGGTCATGTGAGGTGGTGAGCTGAACCTTAAGTGGTCCGCCTACCATGTACATTTATGGTAAAGGTCATCCATGATTATCGATAGTGAGGATAAGGTCAAGTGTTTTTAAGGATCACGTGTAGGTTTTTTGAGGGACACACACACAGTCATCCAATTACTATTTATTATGATTTTTTCTCATATATTTAACTGTGTATTGATGTTTTATTACTCAACATAAACGTTTACGCGCGCGCGCCTGTGTGTGTGTGTGTGTGTGTGTGTGTGTGTGTGAAATATGTAGAGTAATGTGTGTGTGTGTGTGTGTGTGTGTGTGTGTGTGTGTGTGTGTGTGTGTGTGTGTGTGTGTGTGTGGTGGTGGTGGGTGGTGGGGTGGGTGGTGGGTGTGGTGTGTGTGTGTGGTGTGGTGTGGTGTGGTGTGTGTGTGTGTGTGTGTGTGTGTGTGTGTGTGTGGTGCGTTGGGTGGTGGTGGGTGGTGGTGGGTGGTGGGTGGTGGGTGGGTGGTGGTGGTGGTGTGTGTGGTGTGTGTGTGTGCGAGTGTGAGTGAGTGAGTGAGTGAGTAAGTGAGTGTCTGTGTGTGGTGTGTGTGTGTGTGGCCTCAGGGTTAGTATTACCGTCTCGCCTCCGCCATAACTCACCATCTATATTTTAAGGTTTATGTCGTATATAAAGTCAGCGATGGGGAGCCCTGGCCAGATTTATAGCCGCATACATCCTCCCGGTGTCGTATATACCAGGAGACCAACCAAGACATACAATATGACCCTACACACATACCCTATAATATGGACCTATGGATATATACCCTATAGCTATATGGACCTTTAGAGATAAACCATATTGTGACTATATAAACATAAAATACCATAATATGATATAAATTCTCCATTGTTCCTATGAGATAATTCTGTAAAGGTGAGGGTAAGGGAGTGAGGGTGAGGGAGTGAGGGTGAGGGAGTGAGGGTGAGGGTGAGAGGGTGAGGGTGAGGGAGTGAGGGTGAGGGGGTGAGGGTGAGGGAGTGAGGTGTGAGGAGTGAGGGTGGGGGTGGGGAGTGAGGGAGTGAGGTGAGGAGTGAGGATGGGGCGAGGTGAGGAGTGGCAGGGGTGAGGTGGGAGGTGAGGGTGAGGGAGTGAGGGTGAGGGTGAGAGGGTGAGGGTGAGGGAGTGAGGGTGAGGGGGTGAGGGTGAGGGAGAAGGGACTAGTGTTGAAGATGTCTTTACTTATGTTATGGCGGAGACGATAATTACGAAGAGTCAAGAAGATGGAGGAACAGACAAAGGTGATTGAAGGCGACTCTGTGTGTCTATATGGGGGGCATAAACTGACCAACTCACAGGTCAATAACAATGACAAGAAGTAAATTAAAGTTTCTACAATTTATTCCCAAATGAAAGATTTACTCTGATTCAAGATTCACCCAATCACCGTGACTCCCAGATTTACACAGAAAAAAAAACCACAGAGAATTTAAGACTTTGAAAACAATATTATAAATCGAAATAAGAAAAAAAAATATTCCACGAAAATTGACAAAATACTTGAATAAAATAAAAACAAATTGACCTTTTTTCAGATTATAAAATTTTACAATATTTTATTTTTTATTTTTTTAGAGAAAGAAGTCAAGGGAATTTTATAAAATAGTGGGGGTCTCTCTCTCTCTCTCTCTCTCTCTCTCTCTCTCTCTCTCTCTCTCTCTCTCTCTCTCTTTAACCAACATGTCTGACTGATGATGTGGAAGACCGCGACCGCCAAATGCCATCTGACTTACAATTCTTATATCTCGCCCACCCAATCAACCCTGTCTTGTCTCTCGTCTGCCCCTCCTTACCTCATGCCACCCAATCCACCCACCCACCCACCCACCCACCCACGAGACAAAAAATCACGTCCTCAGAAACGAGCCAAGGACGTGAGGATACTGCCAGAGTTGCTGAAGCAGGAACTCATTCCTCTATAAATGAATCCTATCGTCTTTTGTTTTTTTATTCTTAACTTTATAAACAGGAAGACAAAGTTGGACTATATACAAACAAATAATAAAATACAAACAAAAATAAAAACAGAGAATAATAAAAGCAAAGAAAAAACGAAAAAAAAACATTAAAAAACACTAGTATATAAATCAAATAATATATAAAATAAAAAATAAATAAAAAATAAGGGATATGAAACTCACTTTAAAAAAAAGACGTAAAAAAAAACCTTCAAATAAAAGAACTATGAGACTACAATATAGTAACTTTCACCATGTTGAAAATATAAGAGAATATAAACCCTGATCCAACACCCTGGCCCTTATGTCCAAAGTCTCGCCCTAAAAAAAACCTTCACTGGGTGTTGCTGTGTTCCGGGAATTCATCTTGTTAGTGACTCTTACAAGGTAGGTAATGAACTTTAAACAGCCTGGAGATCCTCGTAACGTATATAGTATTATCTCCTATCAGCCATCTCCTCCAGCTGAGTCTCCTGGGTTCGTTAGGGAGATCATTTTTTTTTTTGGGGGGGGAGATATTTAGTTACTTGGGTATCTCGTCTTGATACTGTCTCTTGGGTGGTATGAGAGACAACCTAAGAGACTTACCAAATCTATAACCATCTCTCGGATAACCTGAGAGAACTCCCGTAAGAGACTGTCAGGGTCTGGCTGTCTCTCGTACACGCGTCAGTAAAGCTTCCAGCGGTGGGCCGTAAAGCAGGCCAGACCACCTCTGCCCGGCCATCAATCTCTGCTTGTGTCCCTCTCTTGAAATTTTTGTAACCTCTTTTACGGGGTGACTTCTAGGGTGTTTAGTGAGAGAGAGAGAGAGAGAGAGAGAGAGAGAGAGAGAGAGAGAGAGAGAGTTACATCAAGTATCCAAGACTCTCTCACATCATCATCCGTAAATTGGAATCTCAATGTAAGGAGACTAATTAACACACACACACATACCTGACATGCTCACCTGTGTATTACGCTTCCTTCTCATATTATCACCAGAACAGGTTAATGAGACGTACTGTACAAGAGCCCCCCCCCCCAAAAGAACAGAATCATTACCTGGAAATTAAACTGACAAAAAATAATAATATCAGAGGAAGAAAAATGACATTAAATCAGGGTTAAGGTGACTCTTATTTCCAGGAAGTTACATTTGAGGGAAAAAAATTAAATGTTAAGGGAAAGAAAATTACATTAAATCAAGGTTATTGGGACATTAACCCCTTGGGGAATAGATAGCGGCTAATAGAAACTACCTGAAACACGATCCCGCGACTGTGAGAGAAGGAGAGAGAAGGTAAGAGAAGGTGAGAGAAGGTGAGAGAGGGCGAGAGAAGGAGAGAGAAGGTGAGAGAGGGAGAGAGAAGGAGAGAGAAGGTGAGAGAAGATAAGAGAAGATAAGAGAAGGTGAGAGAAGGTGAGAGAAGATAAGAGGAGAGAGAAGATAAGAGAAGGTGAGAGAAGGAGAGAGGTGAAGTAGACTCTCTCTGCAAGGCCTCGCTCCCCCTGCCCGCGTCCTTGGCTGCAATCTGGGGTTCTATTCTGGGGTGAGACAAATGAGAAGCCAGGTTGGGGTGAGGGTATCAGTGGATGAGGTGTGGGGTGAGGGTGTGAGGAAGGGTGTGTGAGGGGCGGTGGAGTTAGAGAGTGTGTAGTGGGTGAGAGTGGTGGATGGGGTGGTGGGTGAGGGGTGGTGGATGAGGGGTGGTGGTTGAGGGGTGGTGGGTGAGGGTGTGGTGTGGTTGAGGGTGGTGGGTGAGGGTGGGGGTGGGGTGTAGTGGGTGAGGGTGGTGGATGAGGTGGGGGTGGGGGTGTGAGGGGGCGGTTCTTTTCTGGTTGTTGTGGTGTGCAAGTGGCCTGCCTCCCTGGACACACTACTCATACCTGATGATTATGATACGTGTGTGTGGGGGGGGGGAGGTGGGGAAGAGGAGGTGGGGAGGAATAGGATGAGGAGATGGGGGAGAAGGACGAGGAAGAGGAGGTGGGCGTGGGAGGGAGAGGAAGAGGTTAGGCATTAGGATGAGGAAGCGGAGGGGAGGAGGATGAGAAGGGAAAGGAAGTTGAGGAGGAGAAAGGGAGAGTAGGAGGAGGAGGAGGTTTGGTGAGGAGTTATGACATTAATTGAGGCAGACTGTGGCGACCTACAGAAAAGTTGTTGGAGGAGAGAAAGATGTGTTGGAGGGGAGAAAGTTGTGTTGGAGGGGAGAAAGGTGTGATGTAGGAGAGAATTTGGTGATGGAGAAGACGATAGGTTGACCTAAGGAGAGAAAGGTATGTCGGAGAAGAAAGAGAAAGTATATATGGGTCTGGAGAAAGCATCACCACCACCGCCGAGAAGAGAAAGTACCTCCACACGGAAAAGGTGATTAATGTAGGTGGTAAGCCAGGCAGGAGGTGATAAGCCAGGCAGGAGGTAAGCCAAGAAGGAGGTAAGCCTGGAAGGAGGTGAGCCAGACAGAAGGTAAGCCAGACAGAAAGTAAGCCAGGCAGGAGGTGAGAAGACAAACCCACTGAGGTGAATAGAGGTAATGAGATGGAAGGGTCGCCACGATGACTGAAGACAAGGTAAGAAAGGGGTGAGACACGACCCCCGGAAGACAAACTGCCAGGAACAAAGGCCGAGGGACAGGTGAGAGAAGAGAGGAAGAGGAAGACTTGCGTGAAGAGGGTACAGGAAAGGGGAAGACGTAAGAGGAGGATGATCATGTCTGTATGTGTGAACTGCGCCTACTGCCTCCGAGGTTGATTTGGTGAGGTTAGGTTAGGTTAGGTTGTGGTTTCTCTTGAATATAAAACTGGAATTTATATTATAGCAGTAAATGAATATATTGCGTCTACCCCCTGGCACCTTCCCTCCTTCCTACCTACCTCCCTCCCTCCCCCTTCAACCCCACTACCATGATGGGGAGCTTCACTGTGGCAACATGATGGAGAGCTTCACTGTGGCAACATGGTGGAGAGAGCTTCACTGTGGCAACATGGTGGAGAGAGCTTCACTGTGGCAACATGGTGGAGAGAGCTTCACTGTGGCAACATGGTGGGGAGAGCTTCACTGTGGCAACATGGTGGAGAGTTTCACTGTGGCAACATGGTGGAGAGCTTCACTGTGGCAACATGGTGGAGAGAGCTTCACTGTGGCAACGCGCTGGGTGAAGGCTTCACTGTGGCAACATGGTGGAGAGCTTCACTGTGGCAACATGGTGGAGAGAGCTTCACTGTGGCAACATGGTGGAGAGAGCTTCACTGTGGCAACATGGTGGAGAGAGCTTCACTGTGGCAACATGGTGGAGAGAGCTTCATTGTGGTAACATAGTTTGAGAGGTTAGGATAGACGGAGCTTAATTGCCCTGCCCCCCCCCCCATGGTTTATCAACAAGCACTATGGCAGGATCTAATCTTCAAAGACTATGGTGTTCTTGTTATTACAGCGCCTGGCTCAATATTCATAACAGCCATAGGACGAAGTTTGAACCCAAAGCAGTGACCAACCCACTCTCGTACACCGCTGTCGCCCTGTGTACACTTTTGGGACCTTCATACAAACCAACAGTTCTCTTGGTCACCGGGGCAGGATAATTCACACCATGAAAGGTGGTAGTCACATATCCTAAGGCTTTGTTGTTAGAGGAGACAAGGCCATATGTTATCTCCGTCATGCCTGGTGTTGGGAGGACGATGTGTGTGCGTGTGTGTGTGTGTGTGTTAGAGGCCGTGGTGATGGTCTTAGCTGTCCGCAGTCGTCAACACAGTGTTAGGCTTTCTCTCTCTCTCACTCACGTCAACAACCGTGTACGTATAACCAAATCATACACAAGTTTGTCCCTATAATCACTGACTTCCTCTCCCTCACGGTCTATATTTTGGGAGGTAATCTTCTCTTGTCTTCCTCCCTTCCTCCACCTTCTCTTTGTTTTCTTACCTTCGCCCCCTCCTAGTTTTGCTATCCTTGCGATTCTCCTTCCTTCTCCTATCTCCCATCTCTATTCTCTTGCCTCTCCTGCTCCCCCGCCCCCTGGATACTGAGTAAGCGGTGCTGGGTTGCCAAGTGATAAGAATGAACAATAATGGAGTGAAGAAGGCGTGGCTGTTAGGCGTGGTGGGCAGCGCGGGCGACCAAGCGTGGTGGGCGGCGCGGGTCAGCAGGCGTGGTGGAGCGGCGCGGGTCTTCCAGGCAGGTGGGTGGGGCAGGTTGCCAGGCGTGGTGGGCGGCGCGGGTCTGCCTGGCGGTGGGCAGCGCGGGTCTGCCTGTAGCGGTGGGCGGCGGGTCTGCCTGTAGCGGTGGAGCGCGGGTCTGCCTGTAGCGGTGGGCAGCGCAGGTCTTCCAGGCTTGGTGGGTGGGGCAGGTTTACCAGGCATGGTGGAGCGGCGCAGATGCTGCCTGTAGTAGTGGGCGGCGCAGGTCAGCCAGGCGTGGTGGGCAGCGCAGGTCGGCCAGGCGTGGTGGGCGGCGCGGGTCGGCCAGGCGTGGTGGGCGGCGCGGGTCGGCCAGGCGTGGTGGGCGGCGCGGGTCGGCCAGGCGTGGTGGGCGGCGCGGGTCGGCCAGGCGTGGTGGGCGGCGCGGGTCGGCCAGGCGTGGTAGGTTTGGTGGGAGGATAAACATCACCATCACCCCAACACATTTTCCTTCTTTCTTACTAAGAACAGCGACCATGAGGCGGCCTTTGTGAGCACACACACACACAATTAAAGTCTTTTTGTATTTCCCTGTTTATATAACCCCTTGTGTGTGTGTGTGTGTGTCAATGTGTGTGTGTGTGTGTGTGTTATCAACCGTGTCTATCTGGGCCTCACATCCTTATTTCACCATCGCACCACAACTACCAACCTAACAACACACATTGTTGCACCACTAACGAGGCAGCACCATAATAGCATCATCAGAGAGGGGGAGGCGTCACCTTGTCTTGCTCAATCTTCCTTCAAGTAAATATTATCGCCGGACAGTGTCAACGGATTCTCTACAGCCATCACTGCTGCTGCTGTAGAGGTCAGCTTCTGTTATGACACTACGGGGGGGCGGGGGTAGAGTGGTGAAGTCTTTGTCATGGTCACTCATTGTCAAGGTCACTTACTGTCATGGTCACACATTGTCACGGTTACTCACGCTTACGATCACTCACGCTTACGGTCACTCACTCTCACGGTCTCTCATTGCTACGGTCACTCATTCTCACTGTGATTGTAGGTCGCTGTCACTGTTAGTCACTGTCAGTCACTGTTAGTCACTGTCAGTCACTGTCAGCCACTGTCAGTGTCAGTAACCACAGCAGGGGAAGAGAGAACACCCTCACTCCCGAGTTATTTATAGCTGACTAACACAAACAAACTAAAAGCTGACACATCCAAACAGCTGACTAACACAAACAAACAAACAGCTGACTAACACAAACAAACAAACAGCTGCCTAACACAAACAAACAAACAGCTGCCTAACACAAACAAACACTCAGCTGACGCACCGAAACAGCTGACCAATAATAATAACTACCCATACAAAAACATGAGCTGACCAACACAATCAAACAGCTGACCAACACAATCAAACAGCTGAGCAACACAAACAGCTGACAACACTAACAGCTGACAACACAAGCAAACAAACAGCTAACACAAACAAGCATACAAACAGCTGACAACAGAGATAAACAGCAAGATCTAGTGAGACAAATGACATCTGGCGAGAAAAATGAAGAAGATATAAGAGGGTGAAGTGTGATATCTCTCTCTCTCTCTCTCTCTCTCTCTCTCTCTCTCTCTCTCTCTCTCTCTCAACAGGTAAACATAATACGTAATTAACTTTTGTCACGCTACGTCTCAATCCCATTTCTCTACCACAATATAATCAGCTTTAAAATACACAAAGTCAGTACAGTAATGTATTGGGCTTCACAAGAGCAACCCAACCCAACCCAACCCAACCCAACCCAACCTAACCTAACCTAACCTAACCTAACCTAAGCCTCGGAAGCCTCGAAGGATGTAGAGGAAAGGACGTCTCATTGACCCCTTCCTTGAGAAACGTTTGGCCCAAATGGCTTCTCTCTTCACCGATTGACTGAAGTATCTGTCTGTCTGTCAAGAGTCTACAATGGGGAGAGAGATAGAGAGAGAGGGAGAATCGGAATCTTGTGTTGAAAGAAAGAAGGAGACAGACAGACAGACAGACAGACAGACTCATCTTACGTTTCATCATCTTAGGGGGAGGAAACATATACCTCATTATCCTCACCTTGCCTTACCTTCCCGACTCACTCACACGGGGAAGACGGAGCTACCAGGTGTTAACTCCCTTGACTGACTGGCTGAGTGATTGACTGACTGGTGATTGACTGACAGGTGATTAACTGACAGGCGATTGACTAACTGGTGATTGACTGGTGTTTGATACGTGTCAATTATAATCACACAAGTAAATAAACCATAACAAACTGGTATGTGGTATTTATGGTTTGTGGTTTGCTTAATTAGTTTTTGTAGTATATTTTGGCCCATTTACACCTGGACATGACTGACTCACCTGTCCTCCTAACACTTCACCTGTATCATTTGAGTAATTAATCCCTCGTGGAAATAAGATAAAGTTTTTGTATAACATAATATATTATTTTGCTTTTCACACAAACATGAATCTACGTTTTACAAGAGAAGTGAAACGAGTACGTACACACACACACACACACACACACACACACACACACAGTACAATCCGACAACAAGATTTTTAATTTTCTTTTTAACCTTAATTTCTGTCTGTTAACTGTGTCCATCCAGCCGGGAATTGGACTGACCTGACGTTAAAAAAATTCTCAGATTATAAAAACAAAACAAATAAAAATAAAAACAAATCTGGAAGTGTCTGTCGTGTTAACTTTTGCAGAGTTAAAATCTATAGGTGCTGTACCATGGAGAAAACAACACAACACAACACAACACAACACAACAGCGCAACACAACATGGTATTTAAATCGACGCTGTTAGGTTGTTTGCTGTTGTCACTGAGAATTACTGGCACAATAACTTTTAATTGGTTGGTATTTACATAGTGGCTAATGTTACAAAAAAACACAACTGTGATAATAATGAACTTGGGGACGAATGTTCTGGGAAAATATCGTGACTGGATAGTAATAGAATTTTCCCCACCACAGCACCACAGCTCACCATCAGTACCACAACACACCACACCAGAACACAGCACAGCACACCACACCACGCCACAACACAGCACAGAACACAGCACAGCACACCACACCACGCCACACCACAACACAGCACAGAACACAGCACACCACACCACGCCACACCACGCCACCGTACTGTATATTATAAGTGAATAATCCTAATTTCAGATGACGAGAGTAAAGTCAATAGGATCCCAAGTCAGAGAGCGAGGACGACAAAGTGAATCCAAACTTTTACACACTTCATGAGCGTTTCTCCACGATTCACTTTCCTCACCAAGTTGACGCCTCAGTATGCACCCGTCTCTCACCAGGCGCTCCTACACTCTCAAACACAATCATTTTTCTTTTAGCTGTCTGTGTCCGTCTGTCAGTCACCCTGTCATAACTGTCAAAACCTGGTGACAAATTTCTTCATATCAACAATTCTGTCATTTATTCCTTACCCATCCAAGCAGTGACTCATTCTTACCCATCCAAGCAGCGACTCAAATCCACAATGACTCACCTTATTGACCCAGGGAGGAGAGAGTGACCCACTGTAGAGGACCCAAGTGTGACTGTCGGATTATATGCACTCAAGGTCACTTACTGGACAGGTGGATGATGACACACACACACACACACACACACACACACACACACACACACACACACACACACACACACACACACGCGCGCACACGCGCGCACACACACACACACTCACACACACACTTTAACGGAAACTTTAACCACCTGAAAAAATTAACCTTATGGTGTCAGTCACATGTTAATCTTTTCTCCACTACTTTTTTTCGATTAACTTTTGCAATTCTCTTTTCTTTTCTTTTTTCTTCCTTTGCGGATAAACAATTTTACATTTACATTCACTTTGAAACATTTCCCCTACGATACTTTTTTAACAAGGGAGAAAAAACCTAAAAAATTAACAGAATGACAAGAATAATTAAGATTTTTAACTTGTCATAAAACACCTCGACATACAACCAATTGCCGACTCTCTCTCTCTCTCTCTCTCCATCATTACTATTCACGACCATCGCTCACCTCTACCACAGGGGGAAAACAGTGTCCAATGAAGCGGGTAAACACAATTTGACGCGCTCATCCGGCCGTGTGCTGGGACAGGGCGCACTGTGGAGACGCTTCCAGTGCAGTGTGTGTGTGTGTGTGTGTGTGTGTGTGTGTGTGTGTGTGTGTGTGTGTGTGTGTGTGTGTGTGTGTCTGGTGGTGAGGTGTGGTCATGTGAACAGTGATGTGGGCTCTCTCTTTTCTCTCTCTCTCTCTCTCTCTCTCTCTCTCTCTCTCTCTCTCTCTCTCTCTCTCTCTGAAGTTGGTGAACTCAAACATCCGCCACAGGAACCAAGAGATCCCTCGAGGGAAGACCTTCTACAACCTACTAAACGCTCAAGAAGACTCCTCCTCCTCCTCCTCCTCCTCGTCTTCTCCTCCTACTACTACTATTATTATTTATATTATCATCATTATTATTATTGTCATTTTTAGTTCAGGTTGAAGTGTGTCTGTATACAGTAATTATTTTTATAGTTTTTTTTACCAAATAGTCGAAAACCTTTTAATTTTTGCTTTGACAAAAATCTTTATAGTAAAGGCAGGTCTTAAAACGACTCTGGGAAGCCTTCCTTTGAGCTATAGCGAGCAATAGAGGTGTGTAAAGTGAGTTGGTGTTCGCTCTATATCTCCCTCAACATACACACAACCATAATACATACAGTGTGTATATATATCAGTGTGATGGACTGGAAGAATTAAGCAGGTAATATATATATATATATATATATATATATATATATATATATATATATATATATATATATATATATATATATATATATATATATATATATATATATATATATATATATATATATATTTTTTTTTTTTTTTATTTTTATTTTTTTTTTTTAATTACAATACCAGTGTGAAGCAAAAATACCCGAACACGTGTGTGTGTGTGGAGGGGAGGAGAGGGGCAACACTCTCTCCTCTTCAACCCATAATTATTACCCTGTCGGCCATCATCTACAGGTAACCATCCCTCTACAGGTAACCATCCCTCTACAGGTAACCATCCCTCTACAGGTAACCATCCCTCTAACCATCCCTCTACAGGTAACCATCCCTCTACAGGTAACCATCCCTCTACACCAATCTCCAGCCTCGCTACAACAACTTCCAAGTCGTGTTAGTTATTTCGTTAAGTCGGTGAAAGTTTCCTCGACAACTGTAGCAGAAGGGCACCAGATGGGGTTAGTGGGGGGGGGGGGTAGAATCCTCGCTGGTCCGGACAACTTCGTAAGCCGATTGATCTCGGGGAGTCTCTATCCCTAGTAGGAGTAGAGTGCCTTAGTAGATCAAACTCTCTATTTCCTCGTTACTTTTCTTATGCTGTTATTGTTTTTGTTGCTGTTGTTGTTTTTTGTTGTTGTTTTATTTGGAGACGAAATTAAACTTGCATCGTCAGCCTGGTATGAGTGAATGTCTTCCTTCATTATTTAATATTGATATTCAGAGTCGGGTCCCGGTAAGGTCTTGCTCAAAGAGATTACAAGTTCCCAAGATGAGAAAAAATGAGAAAAGCTAAACACGACAGCTAAGCATAACGAAGTAAAAACACGACCTCCGCAGATTGCACAAAGCTGGATTTTGCAAGCTTAAGTTGTAAAGACGCAACATTTGTCCCCGGAAGGCAGGATGAAGGATGAGGTGCACTGAACGCCTACCAAAAATCCTTCTCCACGACAAGGGGCAGAGTCAGCCTTTCAACACCGTACTATTTCTCAACGTCGCTTTATGCAAATCTCTTCTCCTATGGTATATTTATGAGTTGATCCATTTTTCTCACACAAAACAGCTACACCGACTCCACTCATACGGCAGCCTTCCATTCTTGCTCCCTGTACAGCAAGATGAATTATTAGCCTCTGTAGAAAACTTAACTGAGGTGTTTTTCATCTGGAGTAACGAAAAAAACCCGATGGACAAGGCTGGAAAACATTATGGTGGTTCACGGCCTCACTCTCCTCCCTAAGATGGATCACTGGTAAATATCTGCCTCCGGGGGCCTGGGGGACGTAAACTAGCTCACTGTAACATCAGCAAAATGACCCTAAATGTCAAGGCAGCATAAGGAGGGTTTTTATGCCACTAAAACTTTAGACAGAGGCAACCCAAAAAAAAGAAGAAGAGAAAAACGGTGTTGCTTTAAACACTCTATTATTACCTTCTGACTGACTGATGGAGCCGCCATGTTTAGAGGGCAATGATGAGGTTCTTATTTAGTGTTATTTAAATTTTCCTTCAGTCTCTCTCTCTCTCTCTCTCTCTCTCTCTCTCTCTCTCTCTCTCTCTCTCTTATATACAGGAGCAAGGATCTTCTCTCTTCTTTCCTTCTCTATCGAATTTTCTCTCCCTTACAGTCTTTAACCCATCACCCTTAGCAGTACGTTTTCCCTTTCATCTCCTTCTACTATGCGTTCGTCTTTATGTTCTAACACCAACATGACTCTCTATTCTCCCTTACTTAAAAAAAAGAATCACTACGTCTCTTTGTTTTGAGTTACCGATATGATTATATTTTTGGAGTTTAGAACAAAGAATATCCTTGGAGTTACCTGCACACTCCCTCCCGACCTCCCTGTTTCCCCTACAGAGTCTGTCTACATAGCAACCCCCCCCCCCTTTCCGCTCCCTTCCTCCCTCCCTTCCACACTCTCCCCTCCCAGCCTCTCCACCAGGTAAGCAATGCTCCCCTCTACAAAAATGAAGCCACTAATTGGCACAGGTGGCTGCAGGTGGCTGATGGGTAGAGGTACAAGGCGCAAGGGGAGGTAAGTGATAATGAGGAACTTGAGAAGGTGAGGTTACGTGGGAGATGAGGAGAGATGCCTGGGGAGATGAGGATGGTGGTGGGGTTACATGGGAGATGAGGAGAGATGCCTGGGGAGATGAGGATGGTGCTGGGGTTACATGGGAGATGAGGAGAGATTGAGGAAAATTTTGGGGAACTTCTTCAGCATAAACTAATATTTTACATTTAGTTACAAGAAACAAACTGAGAGGCAGACAAACAGCCGAGACAACGAGGAAGTAACCTGACGATGTAGTAATTGGTTAAGTTATCGCAACAGGTGGTGAGGGCCACTACAGGCGGTGACGTCCTGTCAGGTCTCTGAGGCACACAGTGTTGTCATGCCTCCAATTAGCGACAAGTCTGGCTGTTCGTTCATGCCTGTACTGCTTACTGCCACAACCTCACACTGAGCTCGAGAGGATCACTAGTCGCTCACAACTCCATTCGTTATATTAAAATAAGCACAAGAAACAGTTCCTAGTATTCACCTCCAGGACTACCGGCTGTGACGCGGCGAGTCGAGTCCTTTAAGAGATTGTTTCTACTATGGCTGATGACTTGCTGGCGGGTCTTGACGTGTTGTGTGTCGCCACCGTACTGCTGCCAGAGTTCTCTCTCTCTCTCTCTCTCTCTCTCTCTCTCTCTCTCTCTCTCTCTCTCTCTCTCTCTCTCTCTCTCTCTCTGTGGTTGGTGAGAAAGTCCCCAGCCCGACGTGAGGTGTCCTGAGGGAGGATGTTTACCAGAGAACTTCTGTTTATCCTCACAGATAAATACCAAAGGAAGTTTTCGTTGCTGTTATAATGCTTTACAGTGCTTCAGTGGCTGGGCGCACAACACACGGTCACTTTATAGAACTCATGTACCCAAAACACTGGCCGTGATAATATAACTAAATTAATTATTATTATTTTTATTATTATTATACAAAACTGAATCGGGGATAATCTAAGCTGTTATATTTTTCAGTCGCGTAATACAACAAACGGAAATGTTATAGAGGTATAAGAGGAAGAGCCATCTGCTTCCTGTGACCGACTTAACGACATCTGAGAGGATCACCTTACTCCGGGTTATGAAGGCGGGTCGCTTGTTTATGGTACTAACGCAGCGCCTGATGAACTATACCCTCTCCTCGATAACCTGGCCCATAAGCCACGCCCCTCCTCTATAGCTACCAATAGATGATTGGCTCCCCTGAGCGTCCCCCCCAGACTGCTGTATATAAGCTGTATTTATATCGACTTTTTTTTATAAATATTTAAAAAATTTCCAACATCCTCTCTGAAGTGCTAATGCCTTTAAATTATTTGCCTTTTGATAGTTCAGATATTTAACATTATTTTAATTATTAACAGGTCAGCTTACCATCTGTGAACACAATTAGTTTGAATATTCTATGAACCAATCAGCTATTAGTATAGAAGAGGAGCGTGGCTTATGTAGTGATGGAGACGGTGTGGGGGATGGTCATTGGTTAGGGCGTGTTGTAGTCGTAGTCGGTGTAGTCGTAGTTGGTGTAGTCGTCGCTCACCAAAGACGACTGGACAAGCTCTGGGCAGACTCAACATAACCCCTCAACAATAATTCCAATAAAATTCAATAAAACTCCCAAATAAAAGGCAACCAAAACGCGTGACCGAGACTGGAGTGAACGAGACTGGAGTGAACGAGACTGGAGACGGCAAGGAGGGCGACCCAACCAGATTAACGAACGAGTAATTTATTTCCCTCCTTCAGTAACTGTTTCATCGAGACAGTCAACACAGTTCCTCTTGTTGTTCACAGCTAGACCCGCCTTTCCTTCCTTCCTTCCTTCCTTCCTTCCTTCCTTCTCCTTTGCTTTCTTTCTCTTCTCCCTCCCTTCCTTCCTCTTTTCCCTCTCTCCCCCCTCTGCACCGTCTCTCCCTCCCTCTCTCCATCAAACTCCTTCCCCATAGTACCATACCGACATTTATGACAGGTGAAATAAGTGGGCGGCCCTGAGGACAGTATCACCTCAAGGACCTGATCCAGACTTAAAATTTTGATGACCCTTGTTATAAGTTCAGTGTGTGTGTGTGTGTGTGTGTGTGTGTGTGTGGAAGAGGTCAACACAACACGCACAAAAGAACCAAACTTTTCACCCGGCAAAATAACCATAACGGCCTTAATTTAATAAAAAAATATGTATATAACTGTCTACCAACATTATTTTACACAGATAAATAATGAAGGTTTCTACTGCGACAGTTAAACACACACCAGCGGGATGACCTTCACCTGTGTTGTACAATTACGTGTCGCAGGAAAGGTCATTTCATCATGATTTCCCCAAAGGCTCATCGTCTCTCTCAACACACGTTTCCTCGAGAGTTTCATAATAACTCATTTCAGAATAGAAAAATGTGCCAGAACTGAGGTCAATTACTGGAAACTAAATGACCAACATAATTCCTCTGATGGTAAACCAGTTTGTGAAGTTGGTAATTAAATGTTAGAAAAATATCGCCGGGTATTTCTGTGTTGTTTTCTCTGATGATCTGTGAGAGGAAGAGAGTTCAGCTTGTGTTCCCTAATACCTGCTCGTATTACCTGTTCTTAAGGAAACCATATTGATGTACTTATACCACAACAGAGAACATAACTTATACCACAACAGAGAACATAACTTATACCACAACAGAGAACATAACTGTTTACGAGGCTAAGGACTACCCCCCCCAGGGTCAACTCACAGCATCAGCCTCACCGTCCAGCACACACCACAGTCACGTACCTGTACAGAGAAGAGAAACAACAAATTACCAAAACATTGTTCAGATTCTAAACTGTATCCACCAAATTTACTGTAAACTAAATACAAAATAAATACTTTAATATCAGAGAAAGTTAGTTAACATTTCTACACAATTAAATTACAGAAGGTAGTTTACAGCTTAACTTGTGGTGAAACGCTAGCTGTGTACAGTATATCACGGGGCAGCCTTGAGCCTTACTGCCCTCAACCAAATCCTACCAACACACACCTCCAAGTCTGGCACCGAACTCCGTGTCAACGTTCTTGGAAGTGTATCACCTTAACTGTTCATCTCAGGAGGGCGATTGAGTCCGTTTGGTAGAACTTGAAAAACAACAACAAAAAACTCATCCTTCACGAGACCAAGAAAAATATCCATCAGTGAGGTCAGCCAAGGTGTACTCTCTCTCTCTCTCTCTCTCACACACACACACACACACACACACACACACACACACACACACACACACACACACACACACACACACACACACACACACACACGCACGCACACACACACACACACACACACACACACACACACACACACACACACACACACACACACACACACACACACACACACACACACACACACAGTATATCAGAGGCGGCGAGAAAATACCCCGCAGAAAAAGGTCTCATTTTTATCCCTTAACTTCCAAACTTGTGGCGCTGTGATGGTCTTGATAGGCTTCTCGACCATCTTCTGGCTGGGGGAACCTAAACATCAGACAAATGGCCAAGTTGTACTACCTTCCACCCTTTACGACCACCACTGCTAGTTAGTTAGAGTAGAAGGGAGGGAAAGAACAATTCTATTTTATCCCCGTCCATTCTATCCCCGTTCGTATGTGCTCCTTTCCGTCCGTCCGTCCGTCCATTCAAGTCCGCCTATCCCTCCGTCCGTAAGTCTCTCCACCCGTCCATTTATAACTACGCCTCTCTCTCCGTCCCCCATCCGCCATACAAAAGGACGCTCATATTGTTTAATCAACGCCTCTCACATTCTCCCCTGGGATAGACCGGCCACATTCACCGGATACCTTGGCTGGCCTGGTGTGACCTACCTCCTCCTCCTCCTCCTTACCACCTCAGAGCTGCTTCAAGAGTTTTATCATACGAAGGAAAGTAAAAATCACATGAAAAATAATCAACCCTCACAGCTTATTTCAATGGATGATTAAATATACTAATACTATCTTTCGGAAGTTAGGTTAGGTTATGGTAAGTTAGGTTAGGGTGTTTAAGCTTCAAGTAAAAATAAGCTGGGGTGTCTAATCTAGAAGTGATACCATAATACTGTCTTTTACTAGCCTGTTGTGCTGTAGACATCATGGACTACAGTTCCTAAATAGAGTGCAGACGTGTACTGACTGTATTTAAGAATCTTTTAACAACGCTGTAGACTAAACCATAACCTCTTGTGTCGGTCGCTGTGATGTGGACGTCGAGTGTCAGGAACTATTATCCAAATACCAAATATAATCACATCAGGTTGGCTAAAACACAGGAGTAATGAAGAGTGAATACCCCAGTGTGAACAACGAGGAACACATCAACACTTTGTCATCATTATACTGTGTGAGTGTGTGTACTGTAAGGCTCCTGTACTGTATATAGCGATAACCTCTTGACGGTATTTACACTATCATGAAATTTACAAAAGAAATCCATACTTAATATCTTTTTAACTTTTTTGGGGGGGGGGTTATGTTTGTAAAATATATTCAGTACTTTATTTCCTCTGCAAAGAATAAAATAAATCACATGAGGAATAAATATGCATTGATTATTTTTTTTCTCAACATAAGATGAAGAAATGTAGTGACATGATCAAAGAAACTTAAAGGAAACTTAACCAGGTCAAACTGTCTGAATATAAGTGAAGGTCAGGGGAGGAACGTAAGCTCTCAGGAATCGATCTTTAACTATTTCATTAGTTTACCGCCGAGTAACACCACCTGTCTCTATTTACTCCCATACCTTTCTCTTATCTTTCGTAATAATCTTTCTCTTTTAGTGTTACTGCCATCTTGAACAACTAAATCTATTCCTGATCGCTGCTGCAGTCTACAGATTCACCTCGCCCAACAGACCGGCCCGAGCAGGAGATATATGGCTGACACACGCTGGCACACTTTTAAAAGAGACGACACCACCAACCTGTGAGTGGTTCCCTCTGGTCAATCTTTACTTAGTGGCAGACCGGCACAACGTCGCCGCTGAATTTCTCACACAGTCCTCAGAGCGTGACGGGAGGACGCTCTCCAAATCGCCGCAACAATTTATTCCTTCCTCTTACCTTCCCGAAACTTGTAGATGTTATTGAGCAGAATTTTACTACCAGGACCAACAGTGTCAGGACTACCAGAAAAACAAACCACATGCAGGTATTGTCTGAGTATCCGCCTCAAACACCTATAAAAGTTTGTGGTAATTGATTATATGAAGATTAAACACCTCAGTTAATTTCAGCTGATGATTAAAACACCTTCTTACTACCTGAGGGGGGAGAGGTTAGGTTAGGAGGTTTAATTATCAGGTTAAAAGAATAATATGGGGCGTCTAATCTTCATGTGATCCGTGGAAAGTAGTAATACGCACACACACACACACACACACACACACACACAGTCATCAGCGAGGACTTTATAATAACGTGTCGCTGAGTCTTACCTCTAAAGTATCGGCAACTCATTATGAAACACCTCAATGTTTCTCACAGACTAATCAAGGTCCATAGTGTATCTGGGATCTAAGATGTGAAGCTCTGATTCTTTCTTTCTTTCTCTCTCTCATATCTACTCAAACACAGAACATTGTTAATTACCATTATTTCATCTTAATTATAAATATTTTTCAGCGCGACAGCAAACGTTATCCTCTGAGGAACATTCCAGAAAAGGCCTGAGGACTTTCCCTCGCTGTGCTGTTTGATCCAATCCTATAAAAATTCCGCGGAACCCCTACTCCATGTTTGAGAGGCGGAGTCGTGTCAGGGGATTTAAGTCAGTTTCGTGAACCACAGGCAATATCTGGCCGTCAGCGTCAGCATCTGGGAGTTACAGTCAATATCAGAGAGTGAGGAGTCATTTTTGGGGGATTCCCTCCAAGTGAATATGCAAATGTGTTGCACTTTGCGGGAGACGACTGGAAGGAAGTGGCCATGTGGATATCTATTGACCCGCCCCACACAGGATATTTGTGGCTGCTTCAAAGACCAGAATACAGCATCATACAGCGTCTTACAGCGTCAGTGACTGCAATCATCACATGCATCCCTGGGACTGTACTGTATATCACCTTTTCTTGCAACGTTTAACTGTACGACGAGAACTTGCGGGGTGACTTGGCCCAGCCTCTGTTGACACACAGTTGGTGTTCCGGCAGCCATCCTCCCCTACACGGCCCCAACAGCCTCCCTCCCCTACACGGCCCCAACAGCCTCCCTCCCCTACACGGCCCCAACAGCCTCCCTCCCTACATCCCCAGCCTCCCACCCCTACACGGCCCAACAGCCTCCCTCCCTACGGCCCCCACAGCCTCCCTCCCTACACGGCCCCACAGCCTCCCTCCCTACACGGCCCCAACAGCCTCCTCCCTACACGGCCCCAACAGCCTCCCTCCCCTACACGGCCCCAACAGCCTCCCTCCCCTACAAGGCTCCAACAGCCTCCCTTCCCTACACGGCCCCAACAGCCTCCCTCCCCTACACGGCCCCAACAGCCTCCCTCCCCTACACGGGCCCAACAGCCCTGGATGAGTCAGTCTTTGGTGATGGAGACGTTACTATTTCTATATATTTTACCTTTTTTTTTCTCTTCCTATATTTTCTTTCCTCTACAGGCCAAGAAAATAATACACAAATATGATGAAAATATCCAGAATGAGTCAAAAGTAGGAGGAGGAAACGAAACACATACAAACAAACAAACAGACAAACAAACAAACAAAACAAACACATCGAAATACATAAAATATAATACCTTCGTCACTTTCCCCTGCAGCTCTACTGAACAAACACTACCCGACAGATACTCATGTTAAAATAACCACAATGTAAAATTCTCAGTTTAGAAAATGCGGCACATACACGACACCTCTACTGTTTACGGGAAATAAACAAAAACGTGTATGTAGGTCAGCCGTGTCAGCCCAGCTCCCCCAGGACGTCAGCCGTGTTAGCCCAGCCTCTCCTAGGACGTCAGCCGTGTTAGCCCAGCCTCTCCTAGGACGTCAGCCGTGTTAGCCCAGCCTCTCCTAGGACGTCAGCCGTGTTAACCTAGCTTCCCCCAGGACGTCAACCGTGTTAGCCCAGCCTCTCCTAGGACGTCAGCCGTGTCAGCCCAGCTCCCCCAGGACGTCAGCCGTGTTAGCCCAGCCTCTCCTAGGACGTCAGCCGTGTTAGCCCAGCCTCTCCTAGGACGTCAGCCGTGTTAGCCCAGCCTCTCCTAGGACGTCAGCCGTGTTAACCTAGCTTCCCCCAGGACGTCAACCGTGTTAGCCCAGCCTCCTAGAAGTCAATGTCTGTGAACTAATTACATCAGCAGTGCTACCTGTGGGCGGGTGTCACTGAGAGAAACCGTATCATTTTTACAGATTAACTTTCACGTATTATAACTGACTTCTGACTGACTGACTGAGGTTCATCAAACTATATATCGTGAAGCATCGAACCCATTGCGGAGGAGTTAGTAGTCTCCTGGGGTTGACGAATAATTCCTCCCCATCTCCATAAATCGTCCGCTGGTGGCGCGTAAAAGTAAACAAAGCAAGCTAAGGATTACAGACAAACCTCGACCGAACACAATAACAATTTTCTTGTGTATAAATGGTGCAGTGATTCCTTATTATTATTATTATTATTATTATTATTATTATTATTATTATTGTTGTTGTTGTGAAAAAAAGGACAAAACGAACATATTTCTACAATTATTACACGACCAAGGAGGAAGATACTGAGGGGCAAATCTTCACGTAATGTAATTTGTTAAGAGGCGACCACACCACGGCGACAGGAGGACACCAAGACCCGCCGCTCCAGCTGGTAATTGAGGTGGTGGGTTCTTGAGCGTTTACACAATCATCGTTACCAGAGTTGTTCCTTCATTCTCTCCCTTATTCTCGTTATTCTTCGCTCGATTCTTCTGCTTTCTTCACGTATTGCAATTATTATTTTCATCGTTTAATTATTTTTTTAAGGATTTCTTTTTTTACTCTTCGTTAGTCTCTTCCTCTTAAGATTTCTCTTGTTATTTACCCTATGATTCTCTCTCTTTCTCTCTCTCTCTCTCTCTCTCTTACCTCATTCTATCACCACCACCACCCTGTCTCCCTCCCCTCCCCAACCATCCTCTCCCCCCCCCCAGGCCTCTCACTATCTCCCTCACCCTGTCCATTAATTTCATGAAAACTTATCCCCGGGTGAAGCAGCGAGGTGGAAGGAGGTGGGTGTGTCCACTTTCAGAGCCTCGGGTTAAAACTGTGCAATTATACAGGCGGATGATGCAGCACCTCGCGGTATTAAACGATAAATTTACTTGTATTGAACGTGTGTGTGTGTGTGTGTGTGTGTGTGTGTGTGTGTGTGTGTGTGTGTACGTATATGTGTCTGTGTTTAAAGTTTCTACACTCTATACAGCTTAACTATAACCAGACAAAGGTTCAAATCTCTCATGTTTCAAATCTTCCTCATTTAATGGTTCAAGATATCATACGGTGGTTCAAGATATCATACGGTGGTTCAAGATATCACACAACATGAACGACACACTTTAAAGATAGCAGCTCGAGATAAAGTGAATGTTGATAGACTGTTACACGCTATAGTCAAGTAGGTCCTGGTGCCTGTTGTAGGTCTCTGTCTCTCTCATCCTTCACCATTAACCTACAGTATATCCCTTTCCTGCCACCAACCCACTCAGCTAGTCCGTCTCACCACGCCCACCTCACCCCTCTCCCTGGGATGGACTAAGGATCGTCATATCTCCGATAATTCCCCCCTCATACAGACACCCAGGCGCCTCCACCTCCCACCTCCTCGTCCACTGTGCTAAAAACAGTGTTAATCTCACACCCCCCCCTGACGCGCCTCTCCTCACCCTCTCCTGACCCGCCTCTCCTCACCCTCCCTCCTGACGGTCCTCTCCTCACCCTCCCTCCTGATTTGTCCTCTCCTCTACTTCCTCCTGGGACCCGCCTCCTCACCCCTCCGACCTGCCTCTCCTCACCTCCTCCTGACCTGGCCTCTCAGCCCTCTCCTGACTCCAGGCCTCCTCACCTCCTCCTGACCTGCCTCTCCTCACCCTCCTCCTGACCCACCTCTCCTCACCCTCCTCCTGACCTGCCTCCTCACCCTCCTCCTGACTCCGCCTCTCACCCCTCCTGACCCGCCTCTCCTCACCCTCCCTCCTGACCCGCCTCTCCGGTATATATCAACTCCCTGTCGCCCTCATAATAGAGAGCAAGTGTTTTATTTACTGACCCGTGACTCAGGATATCACGTCTCTACAAAATCCCCGCCGCTCCAGATCATTCCTGTCCAAATATTGTCAGGTGGGGTTAACTCAGGCGATATTTTCCCCGACAACATAACGTCAGTAGGAGCACAGTCACCCCACCAGACACCCCGGAGCCGGCTCCCTCCCACGGTCCTCCCTCCAAAAAACAAAAACAAAAAAAAAACATTGTTAATTTTTGCCCTCCCGACAAGGCTGAGATAACCCCAGCTAGCGGTGCAGCGTGTTGGTTAAGTCAGACCCATCGTGTTTGTTCCTGCAAGTTAGGTGATGGTTGGTGAGGTGTGAGCCCTGTGTCATGTGGGGAACTTACACCAGCTGTACGTCACCAGAGAGTAATACTGATGGTGGGTCTTGTGAGGAACTTAGACCAGCTGTACGTCACCAGAGAGTAATACAGATGGTGGGTCTTGTGGGGAACTTACACCAGCTGTACGTCACCAGAGAGTAATACAGATGGTGAGTCTTGTGAGGAACTTAGACCAGCTGTACGTCACCAGAGAGTAATACAGATGGTGGGTCTTGTGAGGAACTTAGACTACCTCCCTGATGTAAGGTTAATTATATTGTGCTCAGGTACTTAATGACAGAAGATGTTAAGTGCCAGGTGAAGCTAACTAGTCGCCCCCCACACTGACTCACCAGAAAGAAGATGATTTTAAGAGGAAAGTGAAGCAGATGGGAACTACCTTGAGCTCGACCGACTGTCAGGAGATTCTAAGGTTAACCGATGCGAAAAAATAACAATAAACTGAAGGAATATAAATTAATAAGCGAAGATACAGAGGAAATATTTAAGGTTAGATATGAGTTCACTACTTACAATAGATTTCATTTTTTTTATAGAGGGATGAAATAAAGAACTGTATATATACGTTGATATGCGAAATATGCTGAGCGTCCTGGTGTTTCTCTCACGGGTATCTGGCGCCACACACACACACACACACACACACACACACACACACACACACACACACACACACACACACACACACACACACACACACACACACACACACACACACACACACACACACACAGGCTGCAACTCTATTAATAAACCGTTTATTATTATTATTATTACACATTTCCTCCACTAAAATTAACAACTCTCCGTAACTACATGCTGACGCTGGTAACCCTGCCTTGACACACCCAGAACATGTTGGTAACACTGCGAGGGTGTTAGAGGTTTCATAGTTCACAAAATTCTACTTAAGAAATTTCTCGTTCCTTCTGGTAATTATGATGATGACGTCATTGTAGGAGTTTAAGCCAAGGAAGCGTAAACACAACTCGGCTGGGACCTTAGTGTGTGTGTGTGTGTGTGTGTGTGTGTGTGTGTATTATCGCAGCCAAGACGCCTGAAGACTCTTGTTCAGGACGTGGCAGGTGTACAATATGTGGTGATTATAACCTCCGAGTCTCGCAATTCCTCTTCTTTGGCAGGTGTTTGCATATACTCAGGTGTGAAGGAGACAGGTGTGTGTGTACCTTTGTATAACAGCGACGGTGTGTTAGACGGTGGTGGTAGTATAAGAGAGACGGCGGCCACCTTATAAAGACAGAAGAGGCGGTACAGTGAGGCTCCTCTGACGTAGCACCAAGTCACCCTACTACACCACCATATAGTGACACTCCTTTCCCCTTCCCCCTTCTTCCTCCCACCTTCCTTCTTCTCCCTTCCTTCCCTCTCCCTTCCTCATTCTTTAACATTATCTTCAAATTCACTCCCTGACTTTCTCTCCCTCTGTACTTTTCCCTCCCATCGCATCCCGCCCTTATTAGCAGCCACATCACTTCCTTCCTTCCTTCCTTTTACAGTTGTTCTACGTTTAAATCCACTTTTATCTGTTCTTCCTTCATTTCTCTACTTACCCTTCCATTACACCTCTTCTCTCCTTTCCACCTTTCATACACTCTCCTTCATCTCCTCTTTCACTTACCTTCCATTTCCTCCTCCACACATTACCTCACTCTCTTATTCTCTCTCCCTCGTTAATATTCTCTCACCATTAGCTATTCTACATCCTCTCCTTTTCTATTTTTCTCTCTTTCCTTCCTCATTACTAAAAAGACAGGTAGGAGAATGAGAGAAGCAGAGAGCAAGGTGTGTGTGTGTGTGTGTGTGTGTGTGTGTGTGTGTGTGTTTGTTTATTCTTATATTTCTTTTTTTTCTGTTCTCTTCTTTATCTCTCAGTTTCTTTTTTCTTTTCTTTTAATCTTTCTTTCTTCCTGATTCTTTATTCTATTTTTTCGCCCTAAATTATTGCTCTCTCTTTATTTTCCACTTATCTTTCATCTTTGAGTTTTCATCAATTTATTTTTTCTTTCTCTTGTCTTCTTCATTCTCCCCCCTTTCTTTTACTCTCTCTTTATTCCTCTTTACTTATTTTCTCCTCTTAGTTCTCTCTAGTCTTTTTTTTTTCAAATCTTCCAAATTACCACAACGCGAAAGAGGTAAAAAATTTCAACCCTTAAAAGATCCCGTGTTTGCGTCGGTTATCATCCAAAAAATCTAAACAAAACCCAATTTTTCATCAACTTCCACTCACAAAGAAATAATCTAAGTTCATACCTTAAAACAGTAAGAAATAAGGGCGATTACTGTAGGATAAGGGAGGATATGAGGAGGAGGAGGGGTATTCACTGGCCTGACTCACTGGTATAAATATTTTGAAATACTTCTCACTTAACCTTCAGATGCAGCATAGAATGAGTAAGGTGAAAGGTGTACTCCCCACAGTCTTTGTCAAGCGAGTGCCAATACTGTGCAGAATAATATATCAGTATTGATTGTCGGTCCGCTCCACGCTGCCAGCCTGAGAGAGCGAGTGCCAAGCTAGTGCCAAGCCTATTCACTACCACAGTCAGAAGCCGATTGAAACCGTAATGGAATAAGGTAATTTCGGTCGACTTTATAATGGATTAAATATGTCCCAAATGGTGAAAATATATAGAGTGAATTGAAGAATATTGGTGATAAAATGTATATATCCTTTGGAGATGGAAGAGGAAGAGTAGAGCTGTTATTAACCTCTAACCACGATTCTATTTCATTATCTCAAACGTAAACAAAGCTCTCTACCTCCCCATAAACAAAGCTCTCTAACACACTCCCTTAACCATAAACAAAGTTCTCTACCTCCCCATAAACAAACTCTAAAACAACCAAAACCATAAACAAAGCTCTACCTCATAAACAAGCTTCCCCCATAAACAAAGCTCTACCTCCAAACAAAGCCTCTCCTCCCCCATAACAAAGCTTCTACCTCCCCCAGTTCTACCTCCATAACAAGCTCTTACCTCCCCAGCTCTCCCTCCCATAAACAAAGCTCTCTACCTCCCCCAACAGCTCTCTACCTCCCCATAAACAAAGCTCTCTACCTCCCCATAAACAAAGCTCTCTACCTCCCCAAACAAAGCTCCTACCACCATAAACAAATCTACCCATGCAAACCGGACAGCACCAAAGGTAAGAGAAGAGCAGTAAGTCTCCCTAGGCTCTCCTCAAACAGGCGAGAAAAGGCTCATTGTCGGGTATCCAATCGATAAGAGAGAAAGAGGCTGCCAGCGTGATCGACAGCCATGTATTGTGTAACAGTGAAAGATTCTGACAGTGATGAGAGGTGTGAAGTGAAGAAAGAGGTGGATAGAAAAAGTTGCAATAGAGACAGGAATGAGAGAGAGAGAGACCATCCAACACTCTGCGAACTTCACTTTAATCCCAGCGTCAATTGTCTCACTAATGTAGAGTTCTTCCCTCCAAAAGATGGTGGACAAATCTGATTACATTTTTTCCTTCTATATAAAAAAAATCAAACTTTAATCTAGTACATTTGGATGATGCCATGTACTTGTTTCAGTTAATAGACGATGAGATAGAGACATAATAGGGACAAATATTGTTTCCTAGTTCACTTAAAAGACCCTGGAGTCTAATTGGCCTGTACGTGATTTACTCTATCTGGATGAACTAGTTAACGAGGGGATGAGGTCTATAGAGGTACAGAACGAGGGTGTGGTGTGGCAGGGAGCCTGGCCAGGAGGAAGGGGGGTAGGAGGTCTTCTTCACTAGCCCCAGCTGTCACACCACCAACTCTCACTGCCACCACCCTCTCTCGTTCTCCCTCACTGCCACCACCCTCTCTCGTTCTCCTCCTCACTGCCACCACCCTCTCTCGTTCTCACTCTCACTGCCACCACCCTCTCTCGTTCTCACTCTCACTGCCACCACCCTCTCTCGTTCTCACTACCACTCCCACTTCTCTCTCTCACTCTCACCCTCCCTGTAGATGGTGTAGACTGTAGGATTCTAAATAGTTAACAGTTCGTGTGTGTGTGTGTGTGTGTGTGTGTGTGTGTGTGCACGTGCACTTCGGCCTTGAGGTGAACGTACGTAAGACTCAGATTCTTTTTCAACCTGCCCCTGGTTCAGACACACCTACACCATCCACCCAGTTTAACGGTACTACCCTCTCTAATGTTGCCTACTTTCTGTATCTCGGCTCCCACCTGTCCACCACCGCGGACATCGATGAAGAGATTTAGCATCGGATCAGATGTGCATCTCAAGCCTTTGGCAGACTCCGAAACCGTGTCTTCAGCTGTAGGGAGCTGAAATTATCTACAAAGCTGCACGTATATCGAGCAGTGGTCCTCCCCACTCTGCTATATGGCAGTGAGACATGGGTCTCATACAGGAAGCACCTCAAGGCACTTGAAAACTTTCACCAACGTAGTCTACGTTCCATCCTCCGAGTTTGCTGGGAAGACAAGAGAACAAATGCCAGTATTCATGCTGACACTAACTGTAGGAGCATCAAGGCTACCAATATCCATGAACAGCTACGCTGGACTGGCCATGTTACCCGCATGGACGACAGTAGACTGCCAAAGCAGCTACTTTACAGTCACCTAACGAATAGTAAACTTAACGCCGGCGGGCAATTGAAAAGGTATAAGGATAGTCTTGAGACAAACCTGAAAAAGTGCCAAATCGACCCCTTCACCAGGGAGTTATATACACATCACCAGGGAGTAATATACACATCACCAGGGAGTTATATACACATCACCAGGGAGTTATAGACACCACAACACCTAACAGTTATGCCGGGTAAGTCAAAAGTCTCCATATAGGAATTTGGGACATTTTTTTTTCTTATTTTGCAGGTGCCGTGCTGAGATGCCTTTGTCCCAAGAAGAGCTTATAGAGATCATTCTCCTGGTAGGATCAGAAAGTTGTCAGCATGATGGGACGCCACCCCATTACGGTATCCGCGTGCGCCAGTGACTGGATCAGCAATTTCCAGCTCACTGGATTGGCCGCCGTGGTCCCTTCGTGGGCCCCAGACCTCACCCCTCTTGATTTTTACTTGTGGGGGCACTTTAAGGCCACGGTGTACCAGGTGAAGATACGAAACACGGACCACCAAAAGGAATGCCTTCGTGATGAGTGTGCGCGCATAACACCAGACTTGTTAACGCCCGTTCGTCATGAGTGGGAGGAACGCATCCGGATGTGCATTCAGTGTAATGGTGCCCACATAAAACATATTTTGTGACTTGCAAGTGATTGTATAATAAAGTGATCATTTTGCCTATGTATGGAGACTCACCCTGTATATATAAACAAAACACGAAAAATACACATCATTTCAAGCACGACCAACCTCCCCAACTCACACATCCTCATAGTCAAACCCACACACTCAGACCCCCACCCCCACACTCACCCCCACACCCACACACTCACACACTCCCACCCCCACACCCACACCTCCACCCCCACCACACACTCTTGCCTCCCTCCCCCACCCCACCCCACCCCTCAGGCCCCACCCACATGCCCCCACTCCCCCCACACTCCTCCCCCTCCCTTCTCTCCTGACAAAAACTGTTTGCCATGATTCTACAAGTGGGATGAGGCTGTCTTCCGCTCAAATCAAGCTGGTGAAGAACAGAGACAGAGCCAGCCTCCAGGTCAGCAATCCCACACATTAGCTTGAGATCACCGACCATTTGTCCTCCCCTCCTCCACTTTTAATGCCCGCATGTTTATTTCCTACCGCACATGCTAGGGTCAGACCCACTTATCTATCTGTTCTCTCTCTCTCTCTCTCTCTCTCTCTCTCTCTCTCTCTCTCTCTCTCTCTCTCTCTCCTCTCTCTCTCTCTCTCTCTCTCTGTCTCTCTCTCTCTCTCTCTCTGACCTTATTAAAGGTAATTTATTAATACACAATCAAACATTAAATATATCATTAACCGATACAAGTTAATGCGGCTTACACACGACTTTAACACACATAGTACCGGCAATATATTAACCTAACCTAACCTAACCTCTCTTCAAGCTGGTATAAACATTTCCTCGTTTTAATTTCACATCAAAGGAGAGGACGATTTTCAGGTAATTTAATTTCAGCTTTTATGATTCATTTATTCCACACACACACACACACACACACACACACACACACACACACACACACACACACCATCACCCAGCCGAAGCCACTTGTGTATAGTTGACTGTATAAGTGTAGAAAAAAGGTCATCAGTGATTGGTTGGTAGGGGTGAGTCTTTACATTTCACCCGGCCAATCACCATTTACATAACAAAGAGGAAAGAATTCTCACAACTTAATGCAGCCTCCCCTCACCCTTGTACCCATTACCTGTATATAATTTCCACCTCAACAATACATGTAATTTCACCTGAAGGTATGACGTCACTGGCAGCATCAATTGTAAATTAGTATTATACGAATAATCCACAACAACAAAAATACCTGGAAAAATACACCAACAGCCCAGCCATGGGAGGAAGCAACACGAAGCCCCTGAGACACGCGGACACTTTGTACATACGTATATCTGGTGAAATTGATAGTTACATAGAGAGGTTAACAACAATCAGCCCCGTATGTGTGACCTTTGACCCCATAATATCTATAAAAAGGACCAAATTAACCCCCCCTCCAAAAAAAAATATTAAAAATAAATAAATAAATAAAAGGCTTCACAGCATATTGGACCAATGTACTTAGACATGATACAGTGGTTATAACGTTTTGTGAGATGTGGCAACTCAGGGTTTGTTTACTATGTATTAAAACTCCCGGAATGGTCCTAGTTTACCTCACAATAGTAGCCAGACTGAGGAAGCTAGATACCTGCAAGCATTTTACAGAGTTGCAACATCTCACAAAACGCACCAGCCACTGTATCAGGTATAAGTGCAGGCGACTGTATAATTTTAATAACTTTCAAATTAATTGTTCCAGAACAGAAATAGAGACGATTAATTGTTAGCTGATTGAAAGAAAAAATCTCTGTAAGGGAACCATAAAATTGCCCTGTACTTCATGTACAGTACAGTGTTGTGGTTAAAGTTCTCAACAGATGTTGTGTTGTGCCGGTATAATGTACACGGGCGGCCACCATGAACAACAATATCCACTTACCCTCCACCGACCTTCATTCATTCTCACTACTACCATGTAAACAACTCTCTTATGGTACTTATGGCAGCAAGAACATCACACACACCTCTTCCACTTTCATGGTGTTTGTTGTGTTACAGAAAGTAACTGTACATTTTCATACCCATTTAGTGGGAGAGTTGGTAAAAACACGGGGCTGTGTCAGGCACATAAAACATTTTAACATTCTATAAATGTTTTCACCGATACACCGGATATATTCTAAAATCCTCAAAATATAACGAAACATTTTTTTCAATAAATATATAGGAGTTGTACCGTACATGTTACCTATGGTCACACACCGCCTCTACTACAGCTCTGTTTTGTTTCTTGTCCTCACATGTTTATATTAACTTATTTACCGAGTTCTTATAATTTCCATACACCAAATATGAGACGAGTGTGAACCATATACAGAAGACCTTATAATAGTCGTATAGTTCTATGATCTAGCTGCTGAAATTTATATGTACTTGATAATAAAACTATTAAGAGTACAAATAATATCAAATATTGGATCAAAGTGATAAATATTTCCCCTCTCGGGCCAGCTGCTGTTTGTTACGCTGCTAAATAAGTATCCAAGAGTTAGCCTTCACTGTGCTGCCCCTAAGGAGTCCCCTGTACAGTACTAACGTCTCTGCTTAACCCAGGTACCTACAACAGCCTCAGTGATCACAGTCTACACACTTATGGCGTCTTTCTCAACCGTCGTGGTGCGTCCGTGTGTTTGTTTTTCAGATTTTCATAATTAAGGAGCGAAACATGTAAGGTCATCCGCCTAACCTGAAGGGAAACAATTAAGGTAAACAAGGGAGAGGAGTAACTCTGAGGCAACTCCATTAATCACTGCCTCAAGAAGCCTCGACTTACAACAGAGGCGGATCACTTCTCTGGCCGATCACATTAAGTTGGGAACGTCAGTAAATAGTGAAGGTCTAGTGTTACACCTTCCTTTGTTTACTGAGAGACTGTGTGTGCGTGTGCGTGCGTGTGTGTGTGTGTGTGTGTGTAGGAGAATGTGTTGTTGTATTAATGCTCTTACATAATCTCTCTCTCTATTTATTTTTTTCTCTCGACTCAGGTAAAAAAAATATAATCCTTTAGAAAGCCATAGAAGGACTATATCCGCTGACCTCTTGTAAAATGAGAAACACACACACACACACACACACACACACACACACACACACACACACACACACACCCTGGCCTGTAAGAGTGTGACCACAACTAACGTAACAAAGTAACTTGGACTCCCATAATCTCCTCGCGTCGTTAAACAATTTCCTCGCCATATATTCTCGATACCACCTGAGACAATACCTTTTGGGGCCAGGTTTTGTTAGAGTGAGGATGACCAGGAGGTGAGGTTAGGTTAGGTTAAGGGAGAGCCAAGACGATGGGGTGAAAAATTAATGCTTTATAAATCTGGCGTATTCGCTGATTGTTTTATGTACGATGATTTAATCCCTTGAGTACGATGATTTAATGCCTTGAGTATAATGACAACCCCTGAGTACGATGACTTACTCCCTTGAGTACAGATCACCATAGGAAAACAGCTTAGATACCATATGTAATGGATTGAATCATTGTACTCAAAAGGTTAAATCGCTGTACTCAAGTGTTTAACACACAACAATTACTAGGCTAATTCACTAAACTCACAGGGTTAACAACGTACTAAAAGGAGATTTAAAAAAAACAACTTAATTAATAATACCTAAATATACAGGTAATCATAAGGACGCCAGATGGAAAATAAAAAGAAAAAATCAAGAAAATAATAATCTCCCCAATAAGAAAATTCACCCCAAAACAAACAAGTATTATGCGGTAAAATCAGGCGAGGGAACAGGAGCGCCGGGCAACGTAAATCTGTCGGATGTAATTGGGACAAACTGGGCGGAGATTCACTAATGACATTAATACAAAGACCGAGGTTGGGTGTGAATGTGTCTGGTTTCCTCGACGCTGTTGGTGTAGTTTTGTAGCTGCTAACTGTTAAATTGTCTTGTTGTAATTACGGGGTCAGGTTAGGGGTTTAGAAGCTGGTGCGACACTGTTGTTGTGGGCGGTGTGGGCTGTGTGGGCGGTGTGTGTGTGTGTGTGTGTGTGTGTTATCGAACTTTTGGTCAGGCAAAGAGATGCCAAGGTCAAGAGGTGCCAAGGTTATGAGGTGCCAAGGTCAAGAGGTGCCAAGGTCAAGAGGTGCCAAGGTTATGAGGTGCCAAGGTCAAGAGGTGCCAAGGTCAAGAGGTGCAAGGTCAAGGGGTGCCAAGGTTAAGAGATGCCAAGGTTAAGAGGTGCCAAAGTTATAAGGTGCCAAGGTCAAGAGGTGCCAAGGTCAAGAGGTGCCAAGGTTATGGTACACTGCTCTACATTTTTCACCGTGGACAGTCAGCCACCAGGTCAGCCGGTACTGTTGTGTTCCTCAACAGCTGCGTCTCATCCTCGTAAGACGATCGTCACATCATGAAGATTTCAGTAAAGTATTTTAATTAATATTATTATACTCTAAATATTATGTCCATGTACATATTCATCCTTAATATTCCATAATAAACAACACATTAGATCTGAACACGTGTAAAAATGTTCTTCTCTTTAATCTGTAACGATACCTGACGACAATAAAACACGGGGGAGTAAATCAATCAATCATCTAAACCATAACAAAACCAAGACTGCAATTAGTAAAGCAATTAAGACAGCCAGAGGACACAACACTACTCTGGCCATTTATTTATTATATATATTTTTCCATTCAACAATTTATCTTCAGGGGAGAATCAACTGTTAATGTTTTTCTGTTGATCAGGAAACCCGGCGAGATAAAGTGGTCATAACTCAGCCCAGACCTACACGGTGACCAGCAGTGGGCGAGCCTCCAACACACAACTTCCTGTACACGCGGAGAAACGTCTGCACGAATTCTCAACAACTTAAAATACCAAATAATCATTCTCATTGGTGGAACTACAGTGAGGTACCTAATTAACCTAACCAAACATAAGTGTTTCAGAATATGCTACAAGAGTCAAGACTAACACGACAGTTCTCTATGGCAGGTGGGCGGGGATTCCAAGGAGACAAAAAATCACTTAGCCAATCAGAAGGGTTTGTGGGCGTGGTTAATACGTATATATACCGGTAGAACATTGCCAATATATCAGTGTACAGATGTGAGTCACTAGAGGTGGGTGGGGTGGGGAGGGGTGGGGAGGGGCGGGGCGGGGCGGGGCGGGGCGGGGCTCAACACTAAAACAAACTGGCTGACCACACACATGATCTCCTCTGAGTACCTGACGCTGGGAGGGTGGGAGGTGGGAGGTCAGGGACGGAGGGAGGAAGATAGGAAGGTCAGGGAGGGATGGAGGGAGGTCAGGGAGGGATGGAGGGAGATAGGGAGGTTATGGTGGGAGGGAAGATAGAAAGGTCAGGGAGGGAGGGAGGAAGATAGGGTTGTCAGGGAGGGAGGGAGATAGGGAGGTCAATAACACTCAACCTTTACACATAATAACAGAATCCTCCTCAACAGTCTTCACACACAAACATAACCACCAATTACATTTTCTTCCCTTGATCAGCACCAAGACATCACCTCACGTACTGGTTACCTGATCACTCACTAACTACACGATTAATTACCTTCAGTTAGTGACAATTACGGCAGGTGAAACGAGCCCACCCAACCCACCTGTCAAGGGTTCAAAGATAGCATGATATTGCTTCTAGAACCTTCTGTGTGTGTGTGTGTGTGTGTGAACTTTGAACCCCTGAATTTTTAAACATACACAAATAATTTAAGTGTGTTGGGAAGAGAAACACACCTCCCCAACACACACACACACACACACACACACACACACACACACACACACACACACACACACACACTATATTAACTGTTCACTACCTATGTTAGATCTTTCCACGCATAAAAACCCACCTCTCGATATTCTGACGCAGCAGACTCATGAAAGTGGTGATTTATTGGACGGTTTTCGAATAGAGAGTCAGAGAAAAAAAAATAAGGGTGGCCATCCTCGAAATTGTTGTTGTTGGGGGGTAGGGGGGTAGAGGCCAGAGAGATAATTACATAAGGGGTGAACAAAAACAAGGAAGGAAGGAAGGAAGGAAGAAGGAAGAGGGGAGAAGAAGAAGGAGGAGGGGAAAGGAGAACAACACCAATAATAACAATAAAACAACAACAAAAGGAAGATGATGATGATGATGATGATGATGATGATGATGATGATGATGATGATGGGATTGAGTCACTATAACAGATGAGGAGGATGAGGAGGAAGATGAGGAGGAAGAGGAGGAGGAAGAGGGGGGAGGAGGTAAGCCTGGCAGAGTTCCCGTAGGTGATCAGTCTTTTCATGTTGGGTGGCTGGCCCTCTACCACTCCGTTGACGATACTTGGCCCTCCTTGGTGTGGCCATGTCGTGTCATTGAGGCCGGCGCTAACTACCTCTCCCGGCCATCACTCCCATTCTCTCCTCCCATTAACCTTAACAAGAATCCCTCATCCCTAATAATCCCTCATCCCTAATAATCCTTCATCTCTAATAATCCCTCATCCCTAATGATCCCTCATCTCTAATAATCCCTCATCCCTAATAATCCCTCATCCCTAATAATCCCTCATCTCTAATAATCCCTCATCCCTAATAATCCCTCATCTCTAATAATCCCTCATCCCTAATAATCCCTCATCCCTAATAATCCCTCATCCCTAATGATCCCTCATCCTAATAATCCCTCATCCCTAATAATCCCTCATCCTAATAATCCCTCATCCCTAATAATCCCTCATCCCTAATAATCCCTCATCCCTAATAATCCTCATCCCTAATAATCCCTCATCCCTAATAATCCTCATCCCTAATAATCCCTCATCCCTAATAATCCCTCATCCCTAATAATCCCTCATCTAATAATCCCTCATCTCTAATAATCCCTCATCCCTAATAATCCCTCATCCCTAATAATCCTCATCCCTAATAATCCCTCATCCCTAATAATCCTCATCCTAATAATCCCTCATCCTAATAATCCCTCATCCCCTAATAATCCCTCATCCCTAATAATCCCTCATCCCTAATAATCCTCATCCTAATAATCCTCATCTCTAATAATCCTCATCCCTAATAATCCTCATCCCTAATAATCCCTCATCTAATAATCCCTCATCTCTAATAATCCCTCATCCCCAATAATCCTCATCCCCAATAATCCCTCATCCCTAATCCTCATCCTAATAAGCCCTCATCCCTAATAAGCCTCAGCCCTAACAAACACTTAGTCGTACACCCAACTACACCCTACCTATCTCCTCTCCTACACCCTTAATGTAAACAGTTCTAGTCTCCTTAATGTAAACAGTTCTAGTCTCCCCTTAATGTAAACAGTTCTAGTCTCCCTTAATGTAAACTGTTCCTAGTCTCCCCTTAATGTAAACAGTTCCTAGCTCCTTAATGTAACGCTGTTTAGTCCCCCTTAATGTAAACAGTTCTAGTCTCCCTTAATGTAAACAGTTCCTAGTCTCCCCCTTAATGTAAAACAGTTCCTAGTCTCCCTTAATGTAAACAGTTCCTAGTCTCCCCTTAATGTGAACAGTTCCTAGTCTCCCTTAATGTAAACTGTTCCTAGTCTCCCCTTAATGTGAACAGTTCCTAGTCTCCCTTAATGTAAACTGTTCCTAGTCTCCTTAATGTGAACCAGTTCCTAGTCTCCCCTTAATGTGAACAGTTCCTAGTCTCCCCTTAATGTGAACAGTTCCTAGTCTCCTTAATGTAAACAGTTCCTAGTCTCCCTTAATGTAAACAGTTCCTAGTCTCCCTTAATGTAAACAGTTCCTAGTCTCCTTAATGTGAACAGTTCCTAGTCTCCCCTTAATGTAAACTGTTCTAGTCTCCCTTAATGTAAACTGTTCCTAGTCTCCCTTAATGTAAAGCAGTTCTAGCTCCCCTTAATGTAAGCTGTTCCTAGTCTCCCCTTAATGTAAACTGTTCTAGTCTCCCTTAATGTAAACAGTTCCTAGTCTCCCTTAATGTAAACAGTTCCTAGTCTCCCTTAATGTAAACAGTTCCTAGTCTCCCTTAATGTAAACGGTTCCTAGTCTCCCTTAATGTAAACAGTTCCTAGTCTCCCCTTAATGTAAACAGTTCCTAGTCTCCCCTTAATGTAAACAGTTCCTAGTCTCCCCTTAATGTAAACAGTTCCTAGTCTCCCCTTAATGTAAACTGTTCCTAGTCTCCCCTTAATGTAAACCTGACAAGATTAAAACATGGATCAAAGTGTAGCCATTAACCAGTAAGCAACGCGTCATATATCCCTCGAGTTTGTAAATTTGTCGGAGTAAAAACTATAAATAATAAAAAAATAAAAAATATAAATATATAATAATTGCTGAATGTTTAAGCTTAAAACTTATCAAGTATAAATTTCAAAGGTTTAGTTTAGTGAGGATTTAAGCTTGAACTATAACAGAAGTTAATATATTATTTGCCATAAAAAACAAAACAAAATAACTTCTTGAACTCATGATCAGTGTTGAACGAATTAGCGAACTGTATCGTGGGAAAGAATCTCTCTCTCTCTCACTTTAAATTTCTTCTTCTTGTTCTACCCTTCCCTCCTCCTCCTCCCCTCTCCTCCCTCCGCTCCTCTTCCATCGTCCTCCCCCAGCCATATAACTCAGCATGACAGGAGCAGCAGCCTCTCTTGCTTGTTATCAGTCCAGTTAGTGATATGGACGACCCGGTTCTTGGCACCCTCCCTTCTACTGTCTCACGGGACAACCTTGTTACTTGGCATTATGACCTGTTACCTGGCACCCTGACCTATTACCTGGCACCCCTGACCTATTATGGCACCTAACCTAGATCATAAGTGCCAAATTGTATTCGCAAATAAACATAACCATGAAATAGGGTGAGTAGGCGAGGCAGGAGGCGGCAGTGATGAGGGTGTGTTCCTCACCCACTGTGTTCCTCGCCCACTGTGTTCCCCACCCACTGTGTTCCTCGCCCACTGTGTTCCTCACCCACTGTGTTCCTCACCCACTGTGTTCCCCACCCACTGTGTTTCTCGCCCACTGTGTTCCTCCTCACTGTGTTCCCCACCCACTGTGTTTCTCGCCCTGTGTTCCTCACCCCACTGTGTTCCTCACCCTGTGTTCCTCGCCCACTGTGTTTCTCGCCCACTGTGTTTCTCGCCCACTGTGTTCCTCACCACTGTGTTTCTCGCCCACTGTGTTCCCCACCCACTGTGTTCCTCGCCCACTGTGTTGTAGTCATAACGTTAGAAGTACTACCTTTCATCACGTACAGCACATTAGGGAGCAAGACTACACAGCTCCTGCGTCACACTCAAGATGTTAGGTAGGTAAATAATGGACCTGACTATATATGTGATTCAATTATGTGGAGACGACGGCCAGAGGTGTGACGGTACTGCACTATACGGCCATAGTAACACTGTCTTACAATGTTAAAAAGAAAATGTGAATATTTTAGACTCTTTCTGGTTATGTTGTGTTGTTGGTTCTGAAATTTACATAGAAAAAATGTAAACCGGGAGAAATTTTTGTTGATTCTGATGGAAAATATAAATGGAAACAGTTTTGGTATAGCTGGTTGTACAGAACACTTCCATTTTATTTATTTTTATTTGTTTTTGCTTCAGTCGTGAGTCTTTACCGATGGTGGAAAAACTTTCCTTTCTCAGATTAAAATATTGTTCCATAACTTACCGAAGTGGAGTTAATCTGTAACGATGCAGACCATTAGTTGACATACTTGAATGTGTAATGCTTTTTATAGATCATCCAGCTACTGTACTGTGTGATATGGTTCATGTGTACGGCGCCTGGCAACATGAACTATCAGGTGGACTATGCCACTGTAGTATGTGGTGCTGCACCTGACACACGCTGCTGGGGCCCATCATCATCAGGAGGTGTGGTAGGGCACTGACACACGCTGCTGGGGCCCCACATCATCCAGGAGGTGTAGTATGTGGTGCTGCACGTGACACACGCTGCTGGGGCCCCATCATCATCCAGGAGGTGTAGTATGGGTGCTGCACGTGACACACGCTGCTGGGGGCCCACATCATCATCCAGGAGGTGTAGTATGTGGTGCTGCACCTGACGCTGCTGGGGCCATCATCATCAGGAGGTGTGAGGTGCACCTGACACACTGCTGGGGCCCATCATCATCAGGAGGTGTGGTATGTGGTGCTGCGTGACACACGCTGCTGGGGGCCCACATCATCATCCAGGAGGTGTAGTATGTGGTGCTGCACGTGACACACGCTGCTGGGGCCCACATCATCATCAGGAGGTGTGGTATGTGGTGCTGCACCTGACACACACGCTGCTGGGGCCCACATCATCCCAGGAGGTGTAGTATGTGGTGCTGCACCTGACACACGCTGCTGGGGCCCACATCATCATCCAGGAGGGTGGTATGTGGTGCTGCAAGTGACACACACCTGCTGGGGCACATCATCATCCAGGAGGTGTGGTATGTGGTGCTGCACCTGACACACGCTGCTGGGGGCCCACATCATCATCCAGGGGTGTGGTATGGTGCTGCACCTGACACACTGCTGGGGGCCCACATCATCATCAGGAGGTGTAGTATGTGGTGCACCTACACGCTGCTGCCAATCATCCGGAGGAGGACACCGCTGGGGGCCCCCATCATCATCCAGGAGGTGTGGTATGTGGTGCTGCACGTGACACACGCTGCTGGGGCCCACATCATCATCAGGAGGTGATGTGGTGCTGCACCTGACACACGCTGCTGGGGCCCATCATCATCCAGGAGGTGTAGTATGTTGCACCTGACACACGCTGCTGGGGCCCACATCATCACCAACCCTCATCATCCAGGAGGTGTAGAGTGGTGCTGCGTGACCGGGGCCCATCATCATCAGTGTGAGGCGCTGACACACGCTGCTGGCCATCATCATCCAGGAGGTGGTATGTGCCACCTGACCCTTGGGGCCCATCATCAGGAGGTGTGTATGGTGCTGACACGCTGTGTATCATCATCCAGGAGGTGGTATGTGGTGCTGCACCTGTTACACGCTGCTGGGGCCCCATCATCATCCAGGAGGTGTGTGTGGTTGCACCGACACACGCTGCTGGGCACCACAACACACCAACACACAACACCCCACCACCCCATCATCATCCAGGAGGTGTGGTATGTGGTGCTGCACCTGACACCTCTGGGGCCCACATCATCTCCAGGAGGTGTGGTATGTGGTGCTGCACCTGACACACGCTGCTGGGGCCCCACATCATCATCCAGAGGTGTGGTATGTGGTGCTGCACGTGACACACGCTGCTGGGGCACATCATCATCAGGAGGTGTAGTATGTGGTGCTGCACCTGACACACGCTGCTGGGGCCCACATCATCATCCAGGAGGTGTAGTATGTGGTGCTGCACCTGACACACGCTGCTGGGGGCCCACATCATCATCCAGGAGGTGTAGTATGTGGTGCTGCACCTGACACAAGCTGCTGGGGCCCACATCATCTTGGGTCGTTACCGACAGCTCTGAACAGCTCCCCGAGGATTGCTCTGAGCCTGGGATGATCAGAGGCTCTGTCAGGGTTTTATGCACCTTGAATATTCAAGAGGAAACCAATTACCTTGAGATCCAGCCAGAGAACCCAGTCAGCTGACTGCCTGTTGCTGGGTCTGAATCAAGGTGAACCATGCGGGTGTGTCGGACGGCCCATCGAGACTGTGAGGCATCGGAGTTTCACGGTAGACGGACTATTAGTTAGGGTGAAGCAGGGACGTATTGAGGCAGTAAAACCCTCAAGTAGTGTGATGGAGTGTCAGGTGTAGTTAGCTTGTGTAGGAGAGTTAAAGTGATTAAGTTGCGTGTTGTAGCGATACTCTTCACTACATATTGCCACCAGTGTTTACCAGTGGTGTGAACAGTGTTAATCAACTCAGACGTACACTCATAGATGCTGAACTTTTAACATGGAATACAGTATTGGCAGATTACTAATTATATTTCAGTGTTTTAAAATATTATTAAACCTTTCTAGAGGAGAAATGTGTTATGGACCCTCAGCTTACAACACAACAAACACATGTGTGAGGATGTCCTTTAAGTTAGACTGAAGGTCCGTGTTTCACTCTTCTTGACAACTGTGACGAAGGAAGGAGAAAGGAGAAGGAGGACACTGTGTTTGCCAAAGTCTCACTCCGGCACAGATAACACAACTCGTTTCCCTTGATACAGTTTTCACGTTACCAGGAACGGCTCACTTTCCCTTCGTCCTCACCACCAAATTACAAGCAGTTCCGGGAGTCTGGGTACAAGCACAGCCTACTTGTTTATTCACCCAAGAAATTTGCTGGTAAAATCTTCAACTTGCGGGATCACAAAGAAAGAAGCATTTATCGGAGGAGAATCTGCATAGGTAAACATTCAATTATATTCCTATGTTCAATTGTACGGGATTATCAAACATCCCTCGGCAACAACCACCACAAATTTCCTTTCATCACTTAAAGCATACTCACAGTACCCTAAAATAACTTACTCACGTCCTTAAAAAAATAACTTACTCACCGTCCCTAACAATAACTTACTCGCGTCCCTAACAATAACTTACTCGCGTCCTAAAAATAACTTACTCGCGTCCCAAAATATAACTACTCGCGTCCTAAAAATAACTTACTCGCGTCCCTAAAATAACTTACTCGCGTCCCCAAAAATAACACTCGTCCCTAAAATAACTTACTCACGTCCCTAACAATAACACTCACCGCCCTAACAATAACTTACCTACCGTCCCTAACAATAACTTACTCACCGCCCTAACAATAACTTACTCACCGCCCCTAACAATAACCTCACCATCCTCAACAATAACTTACTCACCGTCCTAACAATAACTTACTCACCGTCTAACAATAACACTCACCATCCCTAATAACTTACTCACCGCCCTAACAATAACTTACTCACCATCCTAACAATAACACTCACCATCCTAACAATAACACTCACCCCCTAACAATAACTTACTCACCGTCCTAACAATAACTCACCGTCCTAACAATAACTTACTCACCGCCCTAACAATAACTTACTCACCATCCTAACAATAACACTCACCGCCCCTAACAATAACTTACTCACCGCCCCTAACAATAACTTACTCACCATCCCTAACAATAACTTACTCACCGTCCCTAACAATAACTTACTCACCGTCCCTAACATTAGTTTACACTCAACATTCACAAAATCTTACTCACTCAACACTGTGTCGCGACTCACTCTCCCACCATCACCCAAGCAACGCATGTTTGAGTCACAGAGTAAATCAGTTTAATTCTGCTTCACGTCACGATGAGGAGAGATGAATGCCATAACTTAGTTCCTCCGTGCTCCTGATACACAAAAATGAAGGTATTGCATCATTACTGGAGATTTTTTGATGGCGAAGGTGACACCTGACTCTCTCATGTCCCGCGACGACCGCCTCTCATCACGTCATCAAAAACCTACCACAGTCAACATTTTTCTGTGTGTGTGTGTGTGTGTGTGTGTAAAATCTTATCACCTCCATGCTCAGCACACCTTCAGGCTCAGCACATCTCCTGGGTCTCCATCGCTACTGAGAGGTACGACCTCAGCAGACACTGGGGACGAGATGCACTGATCAAAGAACCGTCAGATCCGCTGCTTTGAAGTCTGGGTCTTGCTGGCGCGGCCTCATACTCTTTTACAACATCCTGCCCTGATGATGCCAGGCCAAGGATATAGACTTTATACGTATGAAAAAAGTCATGACTTAGACGTATAGAAAGGTATCAGGGTATCCTACAGAGCTGCCTGTCCTGACTCAGTCGCAGGATTTATTCATCGATAAACTTAAGCTATCATGTCGGCGTGGAAGATGTATACGTGTAGCCTTCTGTCGAGATGATTGAGTCATGCCTTAGTCTGACAGATATATTGCATCAGTGAGGACTTGGGTTTTTCAAGGTCACAATACAGTTTTGTATAGAAAGTAGAGCTTGAGTAAAAGGCTACACAGACCACAAACACACAAATGATTTATACCAATGTCAAAGTTAAGAGCTGAGTCACACACATACAGACCAGGTGACCAACTTTCCCATAAGAACACGTTGTAAACTCCACGTTTTTTTGGTGGGGTTTCAGGCAATAATAAGAGAACAGTCTCTATGACTATAACCAATTAAAATGAATGGAAGGAGTCTTGGGACATGTAAAGGTGCCTCCTAAGGTTTATATAAAAGACCTGATACAGACGTTAGAGAAAGATCTTGACACTGAGAGACAAAAGCTGCAAATAGACTGGGGTATTTCGTCTAGACTTGAAAAAACATAAGGAATAATAACGTAATAAAATAACGTTCGTAAAATAAACCAACTCACTCACTCTAGTTAACGGACGATGGCATAGAGAAAATAGAGGAAGTGAAGAAAGTAAAGTAAATAAAGGCTCTTACTACACCATAACATCCTGCAGGTTGGCGTGATGTATAGACACTAGCAGTCGTCTCTGATATATCCTGCTAGCCAGACCAAGATATAAACATGCAATTGGGATATACAGGAAGCCATGAAGGTGTTGGACGGTGGTGGGTCTTCTGTCGTGTTATCCTGCTTGTAAGGCTCATAGTAGAGGTGCTGTGAGAGTGTTATTATATTGATCTAAAATAAATTCCTCTAGCAGAATCTTTATAATCACAACCTGAAGTATAACCTGGATATAAACTGTGCTGGACTGGCCTGACCTGGATTTAGAATTATGGATCAGATGTTTTTTGTGTGTTGATGTTTTTCTTGTGGCACACCGGTGTAACTCAGCCAGACCGCCATTTCCAGACGATCCTTGTATTTGGGGATGAAGTGCAGAGAGCCAGTAGCGGTGATAGACCATGTTAGAGGTATACCAACAGTTTATCTTCACGTCAACACTAAGATAACTTCAACAATAAACCTTCAGATAAACACGACGGGAAGTGAAGCCATGACAAGTCACCTGTACTAACTTGTTTAGACTAAACTGGAATATATAGATCAACAAAGGATGATTCAATACTGTATTATTAAATACAAATTAATACTGTACAACTACTTCGTTTCCCGAGCCGTCTATTTCTTAACTCATAGTCGTCTGAGGTCGACCTGGAGTTCTCACAGACTTTGCGACTCTGCCAACTTAAAAAAAAAATCTATATATGCAAAATTATTCACGTCAATGATCCCAGTTCATGAGCATGGTGGTCCAGTGGATGCAGTGTTCGCCTCCTGTTTCAGAGGCCCGTAGTTTGATTCCCGGGCGCTCCCAGTTCGCCCAGCTGTAACCGAGTACCTAAGTTTACAACTCAGGAAAGTTAATGAGGTCGAGGCCATGCTGCCTCCTTGTGTATTGAAGGCTTAGTATACAGTGTGTTGTATACACACTGTCTCTAACGGGCAGTCATGCCTATGGGACCCACTTACAATGGTCCCAGTAAATCCTGAGGGTGCTGATCAGCTGTGTGGAAGTATTACCTCTCGGGGCTTCCTGTCAGCTCTCTCTCTCTCTCTCTCAAGACGAAATGCTCACGTCACCAAAAGAGGATGCAAATCCTTCCGACAATCGACAAAGTGGCTTCGATCAGCATGTTAGGATTGGTGGTGTGGTGGGGAGAGGAGGGGAGCCCACCAGAGGGAGAGGAGCGTCACGCTGCCTTCTTGTGACAGCCTCGATACGTCACTTCCTAGCGTTATTAAGGAGCAGCGTAGCGAGCCGGACATGCAACAGCTGGTGTCAACAACCACCGCCTTGTGTGCTCAACAGTACACTGGACTGAGAGAAACACGAGCTTCGACACAGTGGGAGCAGGGAGGAGTGAGAAGAAAGCTTTTGAACGAGTGACGAAAATGCTTACTTTGGTGCCCTAATACGCTTAAGCTGATCTACAGTGAGGTAAAGCTTGACTTGCCTTATTTTGGTGTCCTAATACGCTTGTGCTGATCTATAGTGAGGTACAGCTTGACTTACACTGCTCTCATGTTCTAATATGCTCAAGCTGATCTTTAATGAAGTAAAGCTTGATTTACCTTACTTTTGTGACCTAATATATACTGTTCTGTTACTCAATATAAGAAACAACTGAAGCATTAATAAACAAACACATTCCCCTCACCTCGTTCATGAGGATGTTGTAAGACTTTTAAGTAAACAAGGAGGAGGAGGGGGAGATAAAGGAGGAAGAGGAAAAAAGATGAAGGATGAGTAGGAAAAACGAGGAGGATCAGCAAGAAGAGGAAGAGGAGATGGAGGAGGAGGAAGAGGAAAGAGGAAGGGAAGAGGAAGGAAAAAGGCTCCCAGCAGCTATATGAGGTATTATTCAGGTCAGCTTCCAGGCAGAGTAGAGTCAGCAGGTGAGGACGACGAGTCTGTTGAGACCATTACCCGGAGTCCTCCCACCCCTTCACCACACCACACCCACCCCTTCACCGGATCACACCCACCCCTTCACCACACCACACCCACCCCTTCACCTGACCACACCCACTTTCACCTGACCACACTCCACCCTTCACCACACCACACCCACCCTTCACCCTGACCACACCCACCCCTTCACCCGACCACACCCACCCCTTCACCCGACCACACCCACCCCCTTCACCGGATCACACTCTCACCCCTTTCACCACACCACACCCACCCCTTCACCACACCACACCCACTCTTCACCACACCACACCCACCCCTTCTACCTGACCACACCCACCCCCTTCACTGGATCACACTCACCCCTTCACCACACCACACTACCCCTTCACCACACCACACCCACCCTTCACTCCGACCACACCCACCCCTTCAATGGGATCACACCCACCCTTTCACCACACCACACCCACCCCTTACCAGACCACAACCACCACCACCACCACCATCACTACCACTACCACCACCTCACCACCAACTCATAAACCATCCATCTACCATCCTTATTCATCTCTCTCCGTCAACAACCCATCTCTACGTGGGTAAGTCAGCGGCTCAACTCCCCAAAAAAAGAAACAAAAAAAAAAGACTAAAGGAAAACAAAAAAAAAGGAAAAGGAAAACAAAAAAGGTAAAGGAAAAGAAAAAGAAAGAGAACGAAAAAATAAGAGAAAAAAAAGAGAAAAAAAATTAAAAGGAAAATAAAAAGTTAAATAAAAAAGGTGTAGATCTGAGCGAGGTAAACTGTCCGCCATTTTCTGACTCAATTATATTTTTTTTTGTGTAGCAATTAAGTTGATCATGTTGGATCATTCACCGGGGGAAAAAACTCTTCCTCTTCTCCTCCTACTTCTTCTTCTCTTCTCTTCTTCTCTTCCCCTTCCGCCTCCACCCCCTCGTCCTCCTCCTCCCCCCCCCCCCATTCTTCCTTTTTTGAGAGTGAGGGAGGGAGGGTGAGAGGGAGGGAGGGTGAGAGGGTGGAAGGGGTGTAGGGTGACGGGGGAGGGGTAAGAGAAAGAAAGAAAGAAAGAAAGAAAAAATGAAAGAAAGAAAAAGAAAAAGAATGAAGGAAAAAAAGAAAGAAGAGAAAAAACGAAAGAAATACAAAATTAAAAAAGAAGAAAGAAAGAAAGAGAAAAAAAGAAAAAAGAAAGAAAAATGAAAGAAATAAAAAAGAAAAAAGAAAGAGAGAAAGAAAAAAGAAAGACTACCTTCAACAGTAAGGATGACTGAATAAAGAGGATAAAGAGAATTAATCAATAAAAATAATAACATATATTAATGTTTATGTAATTCTTAAAAAAAGAAGAAAAATAAACAACAAAAATAAAATGGTAAACATGAGAAGCTGGTAATTAAGAGAACAAAGTCGGGATAATTGTTGTTGGTGGGCGTGGCAGCAGTGGGCGTGGTAGCAGTGGGCGTGGCAGCAGTAGACGTGGCAGCAGTGGGCGTGACAGTGGTGAGCGTGACAGTAGTGTGCGTGACAGTGGTGAGCGTGACAGCAGTGTGCATGACAGGAATGTGCGTGACAGGAATGTGCGTGACAGGAATGTGCGTGACAGTAGTACAAGCGTGACAGTAGTGGGCGTGGTATTGATGGGCGTGACAGTAGTGAGCGTGATAGTAGTATGCGTGGCAGTAACGGGCATTGCTGTAGGGGCGTGACAGTAGCGGGCGTGACAATAGCGGGCGTGACAGTAATGGGCGTGACAGTAATGGGCGTGACAGTAGCGGGCGTGGTACTGATGGGGGAGACGGGGGTGAGACACAACACTGATCAGGCCACAAGTACCCTTCAGTCACCTAACAGCTGAGTAACCTTTATGAGTGTGTGTGTGTGTGTGTGTGTGTGTGTGTGTGTGTGTGTGTGTGTGTGTGTGTGTGTGTGTGTGTGTGTGAGAGTGTGTGTGTGTGTGTGTGTGTGTGTGTGTGTGTGTGTGTGTGTGTGTGTGTGTGTGTGTGTGTGTAAAAGAGGAGAAGTAGGAGGAAGAAGAAGAGATAGGAGGGTGGACGTGTGTGTAAACGAGAATAAGGAAGAGGAACAAGAGGATAGGAGGAGAGAGGATGGTGGACATGTGTGTAAAAGAGGAGGAAGAGGAAGAGACGGGATAGTATTTCCTCTATACCAGTTTTCTTTTTTCTCTCTCGATATTACGATTCCTCCTTTTATTTTTCTCATCCATCTATATTTGTTATCCATTTACTATATCTCCCACCCATCATTATTCACTCGTTCATTCACTTTCCTTGTTTCCTGCTCCAGTAATTTATTCAACTTCTTTATGACCTGTTATCGGAATTCTCTCTCCTTCACTCAATTATTCACTTTCACTGTTTCGTTTCACTGCTTTCGTATTCTCTTTCATCTATATCTCCGTTTATCAATCCAAGGTGTACACATGCACGCACACACATACTGTACACATACACCTACGTACACACACACAAACACTACAGACACACAAATTACCTGTATAAAACAAGGCCGAGCACATCATGTCTACTACTGGACAAGTCAGGTCAGGTTAGATGAAAGTGTACAACATCACCACCACTACGACCACCGTTACCACCGCAACCACAACTATCACCACCACCCTTACTACCACAACCACCACTACCATTACCACCTCTACTACCACCACCACCACAATCACCACCACCCTTACTACCACAACCACCACAACCATTACCACCTCTACTACCACCACCACCACAATCACCACCAACTCTTACTTCACTCCACAACCACTTACAAACCATTACCACCTCTACTACCACCACCACCACAATCACCACCACCCTTACTACCACAACCATTACCACCTCTACTACCACCACCACCACAATCACCACCACCCTTACTACCACAACCACCACTACCACCACCACCACCAGACAGGAGCCAACCCATCTAAATAATTATACAGACTGGAGCACGTACAGAACCCTCGGGTCTACTCTACCTGTCAATATTCATCCTCTCAAGTGAGGTATTGACGATGTAGCCTACTCTTACCTACTCCTCTCCCGTCTACCCGTCTACTCTTACCTACTCCCCTCCCGTCTACCCGTCTATTCTTACCTACTCCTCTCCCGTCTACCCGTCTATTCTTACCTAATCCTCTCCCGTCTACTCTCACCTACTCTTCTTCTGCCTACTCTTACTTACCCCTCCTTCTCCTCCAACTCCTTTTACCTCTTCTACTCTTCTCTTTTACGGTATATGTTGCTCTCTCCTTCTTATCTTCCTTACTCTACATTTATCGTCTTCACCTCCTCCTCATCCCGCTCTACATTCATCTCATCTTCCTTCTTCCTCTACATTTATTTCCTCCTCCTCCTCTTCTCCCCCCCCCCGTCGTTCTACAGTCATTTCCCCTACTGCTATACTCTTCTCTACAGTAGGCGGGCTCCGTCATAGTGTAGTGGTGTGCGTACAACAGCCAGTCAGTCCCCAGTGAAGGAAGGGTCTCTGTAGTATTCAGGGGTCGTCCTCCTCCTCCCTGCCTAATGTGACGTTAGGGAGCCACTCTCGAAAATCTCGCTCTCTGGATTTATACCTACTGTACACATCAGCTGGTACACACACACACACACACACACACACACACACACACACACATTGATCACACACACACACACACACACACACACACACACTGCGTCCGAGCTCCTCAGTGTTTACTCAACATTCTTACTTCCCACGCTCACCTATGCCTCCCCTGCCTGGTATTCTCTCCCCATCCTACTCCACATATCAAGAAGCGCTCAACATACGGACCCTCTCAGCTCTTTCTGACCATCACCGCGACCTCGTCTGCAAATTTGGTGAGAAGCTTCTGCACCATCCTCGACACCAGCCCCTGCTACCACCTGAGATCCCTCGTCCGCGAACTGCTGTTCGACACCACAACCGCATCCAGCTCATACGAGAACGTACTGATCGCTATAAGAACAGACCAGTCCCAACTATTATAAAAATTATCAACAACTTGTAATCAACCAGTGTATTCACTCCCAGTCACTCTTACTTTTTGCACTGTCACTATGTTGAAATGCCCTGTAGTTTGAGCTTCTCCCCACCTAGTTATTATATATCATATTTGTATCACTTATGTTAATTGTATATTATTTGTCAATCAAGTGACCCATTCCCCAATTATGTAACTTTCATCTCTGTTAACTATATTTTCAGCCTTTTGGCTGCCATGTTCTCTCAATAAACCGTTAATTTTTATTATTATCATTATATAATTATTATTACATACAGACAGACAGAGACAGACATACTCTCTTCTCTACCCCAAACTCTACCGCCAAAACTCTCTCGAAGGAATGTAATTATATAAAAAACTGGTGGTGTGGTTAAGTTAGGTTAAGTTAGATTAAGTTAGACGAATAATTACACAAATGATTCAATAAAGTTTATACGTCACCCTTGTTCCTGCACACCCTCGTAGACCTCAACCTTCCTCTGTTTCCCCTCAACCTTTATTTATTTCCCCTCAACCATTCTTTATTTCCCCTCAACCATTCTTTATTTCCCCTCAACCTTTATTTATTTCCCCTCAACCATTCTTTATTTCCCCTCAGCCTCCCTTACCCTCCCTTTTAAAGTAATTTCTCCAGGGAAAAATTTCAAGACGACCTTTGAGGAATTTCTTCACTTTAATAAGATGTATTCAAACGACTCAACTACTCTATTATAGGGAGATATCCTTAACCATTTACCAGCCTGTTGCGTCACGACTCGTAAGGGCCACTGAGGACTGACAGGGGAATTAGAACACAACGCTTGGCAAGAGATGGAATTAAGGCTTTACGGTGGCGCCTGAGAAAGAAAGAAAGAAAGAAAGAAAGAAAGAAAGAAAGAAAGAAAGAAAGAAAGAAAGAAAGAAAGAAAGAAAGAAAGAGACTGAACTACAATTTTCTCATTTTATTTCAACACCAGAGTAAGTCTGCCCATGTAGACTCTCGGAGTATCAAAGGTTCACAAGTTAACTTTTACCTTAACTGGAGACGTGAGAGGTCAACTAACTGGCCATCACGAGAGACTCCCACCAGTAACTGCCTCCATAATGCTCTGAAACATTCTACTGTCAACAAATAAGTTCTCTTGTCGGGTGCTTGATGAAAATATCTGAAAAGTACGAATATCTGAGACTCTGGCCTATGTGACGAATCGACTCTACCAGGTAAATCGATTTCCTAGAAGGTGGTTAAAGGTCAGTACTTCACCTTACCGACTGTTACTCCAAGTTAACACGTTGGGGCCTTAGTGTGTGGAGTCCCAGCAGGCGGTGTGAGCGTCTCCAGGAGTTAAAAGTTACACCACAATATAATGACCAACGTATCTGAAACTATTTCGTATACAATTTTTGGGGGGCATTACCTCTCCGCTAACTTTAATTGACCAAAACATTAAGTGATTACTGTTGGCTCTTGGAGTATATAAGAACCAAAACTTATCACCCACAATATATCTAAAAGAAAAATAATATTCCCTGCACTACCGATATTCCCCTCGTAAATACAAAATAAAATAACAGTGAACTCCACAGGGCTCATAAGATAACATTCTGAGCCTTATAATCATCCGTCCGTCCAGCCGCTGTGACCAACCTACAGAAGCCAGAGGAGTCGCCTGCCCATCATGATCTATTCTACCACCTACACAACAAACAGGACAAATCTATACTTGCTCTGGTCATGTGGGAGGCGAGGCAGAGGAGGTATGTGGGAGCGAAGAGAGAGAGAGAGAGAGGAGAGAGAGAGAGAGAGAGAGAGAGAGAGAGAGAGAGAGAGGAGGGCGTGGTAGTGGTGGGAGGAGGTGACTGTGCCCACCAACCCTGACCTACCCTTGCCACCTATCCTACCTACTACACGGCTTTACCTCCCACATCCTCCTACACTCCACCTTCACCTTCGCCTATCTATCTTTTCTTTATTCCTATACGGTATATGAGAGAGAGAGAGAGAGAGAGAGAGAGAGAGACTCTTTACCTTGACACTGTGAACATACGTAAAATGTAATACAACCTATATTTAATTCACACCTATTTCATAACTAATTCCCAGGTATATCCACTAATTAATTTCAGACTTTATATATAATTATCTCTATTTAATCCATATGATGTCGGTTCTCAGGTCACTTTCGTAACTTGTATGTATTGAAGGTACATTACAAAATAATTTAACATATCTAATTATCTATCTAATTATCCATACAGTTAATCTAAGCCATGTCGATTTTAATGTCAGTCAATTTTAGCTCAAAAACAAACAGCACCAGAGAGGTACAAATACGCCACAAACGGGGCTTTTAGCGACGCCCTCTGCTGCCTTCAGTGTGACGTTCATCTTTGCGTAATTGTGAGTATAAATATCGTCACTGTACCCTCGTGTGTGTGTGTAAGCGGCGCCATAATTTCTTCTGGGATCATTGTACCAAAACTCTGCCAGGCGGATTTTATGGCTCTATTCTTAAAGGAGTTCGCTGAAGCGGCAGGCATATAATGGAGCCGCCATTCCGGCACCTGTGATAGGGACTCTATTGGCGTTCTGTTCTTCCAACACCATCACTATGGCATCAAGCTTCTTCGTGGGTCGGTCATGGTGGTCAATGTGTATTCTGTTCTGTTCTGAAGGAGCTCAATTCGAGGGGAAATTCTCTTATTGCCCCAGTTTCTTATTAATAACTCATTGCCCCAGTATCTCATTAATAACTTATTGCCCCAGTATCTCATTAATAACTTATTGCCCCAGTATCTCATTAATAACTCATTGCCCCAGTATCTCATTAATAACTTATTGCCCCAGTATCTTATTAATAACTCATTGCCCCAGTATCTCATTAATAACTTATTGCCCCAGTATCTTATTAATAACTCATTGCCCCAGTATCTCATTAATAACTCATTGCCCCAGTATCTTATTAATAACTTATTGCCCCAGTATCTCATTAATAACCTGGCTGCCCCAGTATCTTATTAATAACTCATTGCCCCAGTATCTCATTAATAACTCATTGCCCCAGTATCTTATTAATAACTTATTGCCCCAGTATCTCATTAATAACTCATTGCCCCAGTATCTTATTAATAACTCATTGCCCCAGTATCTCATTAATAACTCATTGCCCCAGTATCTCATTAATAACTCATTGCCCCAGTATCTTATTAATAACTTATTGCCCCAGTATCTCATTAATAACTCATTGCCCCAGTATCTCATTAATAACTCATTGCCCCAGTATCTTATTAATAACTTATTACCCCTGGTGATCATAACAGCACAGGTTCACATCAACAGCACAAGATGATCACGCATGTATCCCATAATATCCCTACGTCCTTCACGCCTCAATACCTGCCCTCTATCTTCAGGGTGTGATGAAGCCCTCAGAGGGTAGTAGGTAAAGGTTACAAAGGCAGCAGGAAAGGTGACACACACACACACACACACACACACACACACACACACACACACACAATAATAACACACACATTAAATCTTACCAAAAACATACCCCTATTTTGGCTCTCACAAACTTAATATATAACCTCTCACAATGATCAAAAGGGTTCGAGAATCAGGATAAGAATACTTGGCGGGCAGCTCTTATGAGAGTCGGAACTCACGCCAGTCGATAACACTTTCCTCAATACTAAACGAGGTCACTCCGGCCCCGCCCTCTCACCTGTACCGGATCATTACCTTATTAACACCAGACAAAGAATATGGTGCCAGTAATAGCTCTTCCAGGCAAAAATTGTAAGGCATTAAATATCAAAACGAATATATGGACGTATTTTTTTAATATGAGTGGATAACGTGAAGGGTTTACTGTGTGTGTGTGTGTGTGTGTGTGTGTGTGTGTGTGTGTGTGTGTGTGTGTGTGTGTGTGTGTGTGTGTGTGTGTGTGTGTGCGTGGTTCTTTACATACCAACATTAAGACACAAGTGATCAGACACCATTGACTACAGGACACTCACCCCTCCCCCTCTACAGTAGCCGCGACACATAAGGTGGGTGTAGCTCTGTGTCACCTACCCCCCCAAGAACAGCGTCACCACGAGCTCCCATCACCACCTGACGCCCCACACCAACAATGACACACTAATGGAGGCTACTGTGTTAAATAATGTTCACCTGCCTCTACCAGCTGTGACCCTCTATTATGGAACAAACAGACGCCCCCTCACCAGTGCTCCACATAGTTGCCGCAAAACTCTGGAATACCGATACATAAAACACCCAAATTCAGGTCGAACAAGCCACCCCTCCCCCTTATAAAAGAAAGAAAAAAGTGCAGTATGCCAAAGAAAGAGAGAAAAAAAGGGGGGGGGGGGGGGTGAAGGGCACTCAGCTTGGGATGTCCGGCGTGTAAAACTGTTTATTTTCCACCCAGATGAAGGGAGCTTTACGGGGCAACAGTTATTTATTTATTTATTTATTTTTACAAGAGGCGCCCACGACCAGCACGTGTGAGCAGATACAACGCCAACACATACAATGATTAATGGGTGATAACAGCAGTGGTCATTTGGACGAAATGGAGTCATCGTTAACAAGTCATAGTCACCAGGAGTCATCGTTGTCAAGTAATCGTTAACAAGCCATCGTCAACAAGTCATCATAAACAAGAGTTATCGTCAATAAGTCATCATCAAGAGTCATCATTAAGAGTCATCATCAACAAGAGTTATCGTCAATAAGTCATCATCAAGAGTCATCATTAAGAGTCATCATCAACAAGAGTTATCGTCAATAAGTCATCATCAAGAGTCATCATTAAGAGTCATCATCAACAAGAGTTATCGTCAATAAGTCATCATCAAGAGTCATCATTAAGAGTTATCATAAACAAGAGTCATCGTCAAAGACACCGATAAAAGCAGAGTTTCCCAGGACACATGATGTACTCTGGAGGTGCGGCAGACTTGTATGAGTCCACACAGCCGAGTCCACTTCACTCCTCACATCCGCCAGGACTCAAGATCAGCGTCTCAATTAAGACTTGATGAACCTCGTTTAAATCCGACGTTCGTATAATCGACCCGGCAAGAGACCTCATCAACACGAAATTCCCCTTTAAGAATAAGGTATAGTAGATCCTTCGAAAATACAGACAGGAACTGATGGCTACTTCAACATGAATACCAAATTGACGTAGAATATCGTTTCCAATCACCTCGACCAGAATTTCACTTGACACCACATATACTAGTGACTTTGAACCTGCACGAGAAAATTAACTCTAACACAAGATCTGGTACAGCCTTCACTAGGAGTCTCTGATCACAGGAGCGTGGTGGTGTTAGTTTCTGTCTACACGAACCAAGCGAGACACTGTTCATAAGAAAGTGATCCACCGAAGATAAGAATAAGGTTCCTCTCGTCTTAATCGGTGGTGCGTCCATGGTCAAGCGATACACTGATGACGATGATGATGATGATGATGACGATGATGATGATGACGATGATGATGATGATGATGTGTTAAAGACAGTAGTGATGTAAGATTGAAATTTCAAGACGATGAAAATAAACATAGTGAATCACAAAAGGTATCAATTGGGGGATAGTGACGACGACGGCTGAGAGAGGTGGACGTCGCCTGCAGCAACACCATGATGGTGATGACCTTAGCGAAGCCTCATGTTGACACTCACTACAACACACTGAACACCACAAAACGTTAACTTATTACGATAGTGACGATAATTACAGACAGTTCTCGCATAACAAAGACACAGAGAGTAGTAGGAGTGAAGTAGAGAAGATGGCTGCAGGAGAGGAGACGCAGCTGCTGGCCAACACGACAAAACTTCACATCCAGACGAACTAAACCATAATACAGTAGGAAGCTGCCATTAAGGAGACATCACGCGGTATTGCCCTACAAACTGGACATGAACCATTCACACAGAAGCAGCCAGTGTCCGGGATTATGAGGCAGCGAGGGATGGACACACAGCTCAATCGCATTAATGAAACCCAAAAGTACTTCAAGAGTAAAGCTGCTGCCACAACTGTCTATACCAACCCCAAGACACGTCCGTCATCCTCCCAGTACCAAGATCGGATATCAATGTATGTCATGTGTAGAGACGCTCCTGACCAGCTGTGTGAGCCGACATAAAAACAATACTGACACACACACACACACACACACACACACACAAGATGTTACCATCACCTTCACAGCTACGTGTTTAAATGAGTTAATAAGCCATGGGCCCTTTACCCTCTCCTCCACCTACACACAGAGGAACCTGAACTGAACTTCAATCAATAATAAAAAAAACTAACATGTATCAATACGAAGTTAAAAAACATTCAATTACACTTCAAATCTTGATAGAATTATGGTTATCAACGTGATATTAACACCAAAGACTCCGCTCCCTTCCTTTAAATCACCTCTTAAAAAAATATATATTTGCTAAGTATTAATATTTTTTTAACACTTACTTTATACTCTTACTTTTATTGTACCGTCAAAACCATTATATAATATATTATCACGTAGATAGAAATCACCATTGCAAAGTTACACATTTGCCGTTATGACATGATTTTGACTGTCTGTCCCCTTGTTTTACCTCAATATAACCCATGTTGTATTGCTTCCCTAACTTATTAGATTAGTGTATGTCAACTCCACTGTAAAATATGTGTATACTTATAATATAAATGTAAAAAATAAATAAGTAAATATACCTAACCTAACACCAGATTAAGTGTATGGTATATAATAATTCCTTGGGATTAATGTACAGTATATATCAGGTGCCACTAAGATCTGCTCTCAGGCTCTCAATTGGCTCAGCCATGTCAATATTGCCCACTCTGTATCTGTGTTTTCCTGGCTATATAAACTGTTTCAATATCAATATAAATAACAGAAGCCACCGGGCCACGGAGGGAGGGAGGGAGGATGGAAGGATGGCGTCACAGAGAAGAGGGGCGACCATACAGGGAGGGAGGGAGGGAGGGTGCCACAGGGGAGAGACAAGCAGCCAGGGAGGGAAGAAAGGAGGAAGGGCGTCACAAAGAGAAGGGAAAGCCAAGGAGAGAAAGGGGGAGGGGGTGACAGCCAGCGTCACAAGAAGAGGGAACGAGGGAGGGGGGGAGGGAGGGAGGGAGGGATCCGTGGTTTAATTTTCTTGTTGCAGCAGTCTGAGGTATTTAATTAAAACCAGAGAGACCTGTAATGAGTAGAGCCAGACTACACTGAAGCTCTTAGCGTTTCCTCACACAGATTTGAGGCTGCCAGCTACTGGTCAGCCACGACACCTGACACTGTACTAGAGAAATGTTTCCAAGTAAAGGTGTTCAAGACATCAGTGAAACTAAACCATAAACGTAAACTAAAACCATAAGGCACCGGGCAGACAAGTGGACTGACGGACGGACAAACGGACCTCTGCCGTACCAAAAAATAAGATAGGGAATTTTCTTTCTTGTTGAGAGAAAAAATACTAGTTTTTACTGCAAAGAAATCAGTTATCTATAATACACACTACTACTACTTTGCTGTCACTCGAAATCAAGTATGACGATCATCCAGTTATCATACAATGATATGAGTTATTAAGGATGTCACCTCGGTTGGTGGTAATAGGGGTTTTGATGATGATGAGAGGTATGATGAACTGGGCGATGGCTGCGCGTGAGTTGATTTATGTGGTGAGGCAGGAGCGCAGGCTGCAACCACACTTCTTGGCTCTCCCTTTTCCTGATTCAGTGGTGCATGTGTTGCAACGACTGAGGAAAGGGACTGCTGATAGCCAAGTTTGTTGGGTTTCGCCTTAGCAGCCTGTCCATCATGCATTATCTTCTTCCGCTTGTGTAGTCATTGGGTTCCTATGTCGGTCACCTTTTCCTATCTATACCGCCGCTGGGGTCTTGGTGGAGTTCTGTAAGCATGTCTGCCTGATGCGGGGCTCCGCCGCAGATTTTTTGTTCGGAGTTTACTTCCGTAGCCTTATACCTACCAAGGTTAATCCATCAGGCAGCGGGGCAATGGCTGGTAGGTGCCAGGGCTTGTCCAGATGGCAGTGGACCTATGCGCCGTCCCTCTGGGGCCCACTGCTGCTCTGAGATCCCCTGCTGGTCTAGCCTTCGCCCCCGAGGCACCTAGCTACCGTGTGTTGCCACGAGGAGGCACAGCAGGAGTCTTGATGGTAAAAAGGTTATGTACTGGCAGGGAAGGACTTATGCAAGTTGCTTCCCTGTTCGACACGAGGACTAGCCAGCGGCGGCAGTTGAAAGCGAGAGGAAGCAAGCAGTGCTTGCACCTTAACACTAACTAATGCTGCCACACTAGACGCATTACACCACCCTGTGCACACGCACGCACGCACACACACACACACACACACACACACACACACACACACACACACACACACACACACACCTCCATTAATGCTTAGGTTTTATCTTTTTCACTCTTTTATCCGCACATTTACATCAGTTGAGTTCTTTCATTATCTCTGTTTTTTCCTTATTTCTTGTTCTGTACATTATCTCTAAGAATCTCTTTCCCAAATATATCTCCATGCTCTCCCATCACTACTCCTCCTCCCCCTTAGCATAATTCACCAGTTCGGGATGTTATATATGAAGACCTCGGCGGCTTCTTCGAGGTCATGTCAGGGTTGGTATGGATTATTACCATTAAAGGTGATAGTTAGGGGGAGGGGGGGGGGGTATGGCTGAAGAGGGTGAGGGAGAGAACGGGTGTATTTGTGAGTTATACACTGGGGTTTCTCTTTATTTATCTTTATTTCTCTTTATCTCTCTATCTCACTGTCTCTCTAACTTTATCTCTCCCTATGGCAGTAATAGATCAAACAAACACACAAAAGACCAGTTTTTCAGAGATGTTTACTGAATATTAAAAATCAATAAATAAATGAATAAATAAATAAATAAATAAATAAGTGGTTGGAGGCATTTGTTTACCTCCCCGGTATGACGTCACAGACTCCTGGACAAGCTCTGATGGCTGACGTATGCAATGTCACGGCGGCTCTCTCCTTTATGACAACATTCCCGTCAACATTGTATCCCAGGCCTCTGATAAAATGGTCGACGACACAGTGTGGCCGAGGGAGAGAAGGGAGGGTGGTGGGGATGGGAGGGAGAGAGGGAAGGTGACGGGGGTGGGAGGGAGAGAGGGGAGATGGGAGGGGAGAGGAGTTGCAGGGAATGGAGGGAGAGATGGGAGGAGAGAGGGAAGGACGGGATGGGAGGGAGAGAGGGAAGGTGACGGGGGTGGGAGGGAGAGAGGAGTTGGTGGCGGGGAATGGGAGGGAGGTAAGGGAAGGTGGCGGTGTGGAAAGGAGAGAGAGGAGAGGGGAAAGTTAAGTAGAGAGGGAGCGGAAAGAGGATGCAGAAGGGATAAGAGGGTATGAAAGCGAGTGAGAAAAGGACAGGTGGAGGGGAGAGCGGGGAAGGGATGAGGGGAAAGGGAGGGAGGAAGATAAGTAGAGGAAGGGAAAAAGGAAGGGAAAGGAAGAGGAGAAGGAGGAATATATGTATACTATTGCTTTGTTCTTGATCAGCCTTTGCCTTTAGGTCTGTCGAAGAAGATACGAGAAGGGAGGGACGAGGGAGTGAGGGGAGGGGAGTGGAAGAGGGAGGAGAGGGGAGTGAGAGAGTAAAGGAAGGGGCGGTGATGTGGTGAAGGGATGCTTGCCTGAAGTCTTAGGCTAGTCGTCATTTTGTTTAAAGTGTGGTGTGTGTGTGTGTGTGTGTGTGTGTGTGTATTTTATGATGTTTACCTCGTCACACACACACACACACACACACACACACACACACACACACACACACACACACACACACACACACGCGGATGTTGAAGGAGGAGGAGGAGAGCCACGCCCTTGTTGGCTCTTTTATATCTCCACCTGTGCAATTTGGCTCATGTTTGATTGCTTGTAGTTGATGCCTCCAAGTATAAAATTTTATGTCTCCAGTTTTAGTTGTGTCTCCATGTATACGTATCCTGCTTCCATCTATGAATTATGTCTTCCCAAGTCCAGTTTATGTCTTCAAGTAGAGAATTTTATGTCTACGTCAAAATTTTATGCCTCTATGGATAAATACTTCTCCTCCGTGTATCTGTTTTATGTCTCCAGCTATGTTGTCGGGTAGTGAATTTTTAATCGGATATTTGTATTCATGTCCTTACGTGAAGAATGAATAGCATAAACCATCTCTCTCTCTCTCTCTCTCTCTCTCTCTCTCTCTCTCTCTCTGTTTGTATGTCTGTCTGTCTGTCTGTCTCTAATTCAAACTAAAATGCTGGATTATGTGGTGTTGTACGTCATGACGCCGACGATGCTGCCAAAAGTCATGTATATCTTCCTTGGAGGATAGTGGATGAGGTGTTGTGTGTCCTGCAGCAGTAATTGTGTGTGTGTGTGTGCAGTGTGCGTGTGTGTGTGTGTGTGCAGTGTGCGTGTGTGTGTGTGTGTGTGTGTGTGTGTGTTCGCGCGTTCGCACAGTAGACTAACAAAACAGCTACTTTACAGTCGCCTAACGAATAGTAAACGTAACGCTGGCGGGCAACTGAAAAGATATAAGGATAGTCTTAAGACAAATCAAACAAAGTGCCAAATCGACCCCCTCACCTGGGAGACGATTACTCTCCACCGTAACGCTTGGAGGAGCACCACACGATAACGAGTCAATACTTTCGAGTTAGCCCGACTGCATACCGAGGCAGAGAAACGCCAACGCCGGAAAGACGTTGCCGCCGCCCCTCCCGCACTAGATGTAGCCCTCCACACGTGCAACATCTGTTGACGACTTTGCCGGTCCCGTATCGGCCTCTCTAGTCACCTCAGAGCTCACCAAAGAAGATGACATCCTAATTATAGATCCTAAATAGCTCATATCATTTTATCCGAGTGACAGCAAAATAGTAGTAGTAGGGACCTCAATCTTACCGACCAGGATGACATACCTATGTTGCGCCCCTAACATTGTAGAGAGGTGCGCGTCTCGCCTCTTCCTTCGCCCTCTCGTATCACTTCATCATTACCCTGCCATTGTACGTTTACCTCTTCGCCACCTGATAGTCTTAGAACGTCCCACTATGGGTCTGTTCTCTTTGTGTGCACGGCAATCAGGTGACAGATTTTGGTATCTCTGAGACCAAGCAAGAACTACATTCCTACAAGTGCGGCAGCACAACGCCTTTAATGAGTCTTATTAATGAGCGGATCTTCAAGGTATATTGTAACTGTGAACAAAAGAAGCGCAGTGCAATGCCTCTGGTCCGCTGGGGTATCATCATCAACACATGGTCTACCTAAGAACACTAACTACCTGTGGACGGGTCAGTCAACACTCACCATCCTTCTTGTAGTAGAGCAGCTCGACGAGCCGCTCCTGGGCCGTGGCCAGGGCCTCCCTCAACTGCTGTATGGCCAGGCTGGAGGTGAGGGGCCCGTGCAGGAATTCGCAGGTGCACGGCCGCTGCATGACGTCCGCCCGCGAGAACCCAGACATCCGGCAGAAGCCCTCGTTGACGAAGATGACGCCACAGTCATGCTGGGCGTTGGCCACCACGAAGGCGCGGTCTGTAGTGAGGCAAGAGACAAACACACTTAGTGACCTGTAAACTGTACTTTGACAAACAGTAATACACAAGATAATGATAAACATCAACCAATAGAAGACGAACAAAAAAAAAGACCTGAAAACAACACAGACAATAACACAGCCTAATGAATAATGCATTACAGTACACTGATATTCGAGTCACGATACAGTAACACAAGACCTAAGTAAATCAGCAGTAATATACAGAGGTGGACAGGGCAGCCGCAAGTGACACTGTTGACATCATCACACCGTTCTTGTATTTAATAAGAGCTTCACCACCATCACGGGCTGACTGACGGAGAACAAATGTACAATTACAATGAAATATTCAGAGGGGAAATTTGGCGCTCTTTCGTGTGATCCTGTTGTCCGTTCGTTGATAGTATTAAACTGATTGGATTATTTATTATATATAACTAATGGTAAATATTGTGAATGAGTGACCTACCACAACTGTAAACAGACAGACAGAAAGACAGACAGACAGACAGACAGACAGACAGACAGACAGACGGACAGACACACAGACAGACGGACGGACGGTTGGATGGATGGAAAAAAGGATGAGGGAGAGGCCAGCACCCCCACAAACAAGGGTGAAGGAGAGGTCAGCACCCCCACAAACAAGTGAAGGAGTCACACCCACAAACAAGGGGAGAGAGGTCAGCACCCCCACAAACAAGGGTGGAGAGAGGTCAGCACCCCACAAACAAGGTGAAGAAGTCAGCACCCCCACAAACAAAGGGTGAAGAGAGGTCAGCACCCCCACAAACAAGAGGGTGAAGAGGTCAGCACCCCCACAAACAAGGGATGAGGGAGAGGTCAGCACCCCCACAAACAAGGGTGAAGGAGAGGTCAGCACCCCCACAAACAAGGGTGGAGGAGAGGTCAGTACCCCCACAAACAAGGGTGAAGGAGAGGTCAGTACCCCCCACAAACAAGGGTGAAGAAGTCAGTACCCCCACAAACAAAGGGTGAAGGAGAGGTCAGCACCCCCACAAACAAGGGTGAAGGAGAGGTCAGCACCCCACAAACAAGGGAGAAGGAGGTCAGTACCCCCCACAAACAAAGGGGTGAAAGAGAGTCAGCACCCCACAAACAAGAAGGGTGAAGGAGAGGTCAGCACCCCACAAACAAGAGAGTGAAGGAGGTCAGCACCCCCACAAACAAGGGTGAAGGAGAGTCAGCAGCCCCCACAAGGATGGAGGAAGGTCAGCACCCACACAAACAAGGAGTGAAAGGAGAGGTCAGCACCCCCACAAACAAGGGTGAAGGAGAGGTCAGCACCCACACAAACAAGGGTGAAGGAGAGGTCAGCACCCACACAAACAAGGGTGAAGGAGAGGTCAGTACCCCCACAAACAAGGGTGGAGGAGAGGTCAGTACTCGTGGTGAGGTTCATGGGGACAGTGTAATGGTTGACCCCAGTTCATTGATTTTTTCACTTGCGTGTCATGTTAACACCTGCGCCTTACTCGTGTGCCCCAGTGGCTCACCTGAGAGAGAGAGAGAGAGAGAGAGAGAGAGAGAGAGAGAGATTCATTAATTGCGCCAGTCATTGAAGTATCATAGTCCAGAAGCGTTAGATGTAATGCATAGGTTGAGTGAGAAAAACAATCACAATAAACTCTTCTTTTTCTTCAGGAAGCACTCATTTTACACCATAAAACCACATACTAATAGTCATCATTTATCATTGCTGTGCTTAATTCAAAATGGCTGCCACGAGAGTCATGGAGGCAGAAAATACCTTGTAACATTGGAACCGGGTGGACGAGTAAGATGACGTCGGTGTCTACTCGTAGGTGTAGGTTTTTGGGTTTGAGGAATCAAATAAAAATGTCAAATACACTGTAAGTCAACTCTTTATTGGTGTAAATACACAAAAAATTCTGTTTCCGGTGGGCCTATCATTTTTTTCTAAAAAACATTTTTCTCCTTATCCTGGTCGGGTAAGGTGTGACCCGGGAGCGCTGGGTCCGATAATATAATCAAGAATTGCATTGTAGTCGCGCATGAAGGGAGCACCGAAACAAACACCCGACTCGTAATCACTGAAAACAAAGGTCCTGCTGGCCCAAAGGTTTCTCCCGTTTGACAGTGTGAGGGGTAATTACCGCTATTTCTTTTTTAAATACTTTGGCCTGGTCTATAATACCAATCGCTTAGACTTTGTGTTTAATGTGTTCCAGGTCTTTCTTATTTATAATACTTGCATTCAGTAAGTTGCCGCTACAGCCAGTATCTAATTCTATCAACGCAAATTTTCCAAAGACTGTACACGGAAGGGTAATCGGTTTAGTGTTTTGGACATTACTCTCATCGGGATGCCAATCTCTCTTCCCTGATAGGTACAACAAGTCCTGCGCTCTGCTCAATTAAATAACGGCCTTATGGGCGGTCTAAAAATCTGTGCCGAGTATATTACGCATTCTAGAATGGACGTGAAAATTCACCTCCAGCACCACTCCCTTGGGGAACCTTAACCTCAGGCGAATTTCCCCCCAATCAAAAATTCATTCCCCATGCAATCTATCTTAACACATTCTTCCTTGACAACTTTATCTTTCACTTGGAGTTTATCAACACCATGAGAGAAACACAAGACCCGGAGTAGACTAAAAAAGCGCGCGGGTCGTGTGAGTTCTCCGCCTCTACATAATAGTCGCTCCAAAACGTCGAAAGCAACAAGCATCCAGAAGAGGTTTTAACACTAAAGAGTCTGTCGGATCCAGCGGTAGCAGATGATTTCAGAGAGCACCTCGACCATGGGCTAACAAACAGCCAGACAACAAACAGCCAGACAACAAACAGCCAGACAACAAACAGCCAGACAACAAACAGCCAGACAACAAACAGCCAGACAACAAACAGCCAGACAACAAACAGCCAGACAACAAACAGCCAGATAACAAACAGCCAGACAACAAACTTCCCAAATCAAAGTACCGAATGGGTTATTCTAGACACTATCATGACAAAATCCTGCACGAGTAAGGAAGGCAGCCAAGATAATGGAAAAGAGAGTTGGTGCAAGTACACATCCTTGTTTAACCCCCGTTTGGATGGGGATGAATTCAGACTGGGTGCCATTGCACAGAACACTGCTGATAATGCCATCGTGGGGTTGCCTCACACACACACACACACACACACACACACACACACAGGTCAAGTTTATGAAACGGGTCATAGAAGAGCGAGACATGTAGATGTGTTGTTTCATGTACTTTTGCAGACCCACATGTTGCTCAAGGCTACAGCGCCTGACAACATATGGTAGATTCCCTCCCAGATGGATAGGAGGGAGAGGGGATAGAACAATACAAAGGGTGAAGAGGGGAAGGAACAGAGACGTGATGAGTAGTACAATATAAGGCGAGAGAAAGTAAGAGTTGTCATCAAGTGAAAAGAGATAAATGGATGAGGGAGGGAGAAAAGTGTAATTGTCTCCCGGAATATCTCGTGGTACAATGTGTATTGTGTAAGGGACGAGTTATACAGAGACTCCCGCAGGATGTCTCCATCGATTTGCCTTCTTTTCATGTGCGTTGTGGCGAGAAGTCCCCTTTCACATCCTCCCCTGCAGTGACGTCATTAACCCGCCGGAGAGTTCCGTTCACATCCGCTCTGTGTCTGTCTGGGGTCTCTTACATCGTCCACTCTGCAAACATATGAGACATCCAAAGTCACACACACACAATACTCAAAATAACAAGTCATATATATATATATATATATATATATATATATATATATATATATATATATATATATATATATATATATATATATATATATGTGTGTGCAGGTAAATCACTGTAGGTGAGCGTGATCCAGGTATATGCTGATAACCACAAGGAAAGAAGAGACAGTGCAGCATAGTGAGGTTTGGCTCTACAATCTCAAGCGATGTCGATAGTCAGTATTATAGTCTCTAAAGTTTATGACGGTGTTACCTTTACCAAACACAGTTGGCCCTTAATGCAGGCGATGGTTAATTGTTCATTACTATGAGCAACCATCTGCCAAGTTCTTTGTGGTAATCAGTCGAAACTTTGGTGCTGTGAGATAAGCGTTACCTCGTTAGTTGTTTTACACTTTACACCTGTCTTCAGGATGTATTGTATGTACTGTACGATTGTTGAAGGCAACTAAAAGTGTCCTACAGATGGGTAGAGAAATACTCTTCTTGTCCATATTATCAGGTCTCGTTGGTTACTGAAGAAGATTTTAAAGGCGAAAACGAAGTTTGAAAAAAAAATCACGAGAATAAAAATTTTTACCCCACAATTTTTCAGTCTCCTAAACGCCTCCAGTTTCGTATAATGTCATCCCAGGCATTTCCAGGATGGCCCTCACTGCCCTGCCCTGCCCTGCCCTGATCCCTCGGCAGTAAAACTTCCCTCACAGCTCCTCGACCCTCGTCTGAAAAATCTGACCGACTCACTTAGCTCCGAGAGCTTAAATCTGACGCGACCAATGTACACATAAATCTCTGGTTAGGACACAGAGATTGGCTAATAAAACGACCAAACCCATACCGTTTTTCCCGGGAATTGACCTCCGTTTTAAATGAATTCATCGAGGACTGTCAGCAGCTGGTGTGTGGCCAACTCTGAGATGGGAACCAACCATTGAATGTTAATTTCTGGTCAGACCAATCAGGAGCGAGTTTCTTAATGTGCCGGTCACTCCTCAAGAGGCTCAGGTCGAAAACAAATTTTATTTGCATTTTCCTTTACTTTTAACCAATTAAATAGAGTAGGTAGTATTAACAGAAGCTTGTTTTTAGGTGGTGCAGGCGAGGTAATGGACTTATGTAGCTCTGTGGTATGTTGTTGTTTCAACGCGAATAACATTTGTGGTGGAAGTATTGACGGGAGAGTGAGTGATTAGGCCTATGGTCTCCCAGACCTCAGGTTACCGTCCCTAATGCGGTTGATTGTGTTTACGGTGCCACTGATTGGGATGTCCTGATCAGCCTGGCAGACTCTACTGTCTCTCTCGCGCTTAACAATCAGAGTCGTGAGGTCAGGTTAGATGTATAGAAATACAAAGCTAGTGGGACACAATTGTCAGTGACCCAGATCCATCCCGACACGTAATTGTTATGGCATAATACTGGATGGATGAATCTCGTCGTATTTGTTTTCCTGGAAATTGATAAGAGTTAATTAAAAGTGTCAGAGAGAGAGAGAGAGAGAGAGAGAGAGAGAGAGAGAGAGAGAGAGAGAGAGAGAGAGCACCATTTGATCTTACGACTGGCGTGGTTCAGTGATCACAGGTTTGTGTGTTCAGTGGGGCGTGTCCCGTGTGTTGGTTCACTACCCACCACAGCAGCTCGTTAACACTTCCTAGATATACATATACATTATATGCCAGTGTCCAGCTCTCTCTAGTTCACAGTGGCACTCAGGGGGTGTTAGCGTCCTGCCTGTCTTGGCGTAGCATTGCCCTCGTGGTCATGACTAATACCGGCCTTCCTCCATCGTCAACAATAACAGCCTGCTGCCTAATTTTCGTAATGTATTTACCACGTCTTTATATACACTAAATTATCATGTTGTCGTCTGGCCTGAGTGGACGAGACTCCAGGGCGTCGTTTCGTGTTCATAAAGCGTTAATTTACGTATCCTTATTAAGTGAGAATTAAAAACAGTTAACAATTCTTGAAAATTAACAAAATCTTAAAAAAGTTCACAGATTATATTATAATGCCACGAGGAAGATTAAGAGTATTTATGTAGAGAAAAAAACACTCATTGTCTACCATAGAGAGTTTAACCCTTTGAGGACGACGATTTAACCCTTTGAGGACGACGATTTAACCCTTTGAGGACGACGATTTAACCCTTTGAGGACGACCTTTGAGGACGACGACTTAACCCTTTGAGGACGACGACTTAACCCTTTGAGGACGACGATTTAACCCTTTGAGGAGGACGATTTAACCCTTTGAGGACGACGACGAGGACGACGATTTAACCCTTTGAGGACGACGATTTTTGAGGACGACGATTTAACCCTTTGAGGACGACGACTTAACCCTTTGAGGACGACGATTTAACCCTTTGAGGACGACGACTTAACCCTTTGAGGACGACGATTTAACCCTTTGTGGACGACGATTTAACCCTTTGAGGACGACGACTTAACCCTTTGAGGACGACGATTTAACCCTTTGAGGACGACGACTTAACCCTTTGAGGACGACGATTTAACCCTTTGAGGACGACGATTTAAACCTTTGAGGACGACGACTTAACCCTTTGAGGACGACGATTTATCCCTTTGTGGACGATGATTTAAGGCCCCAGTGTCTGTCATGTAGATGTTAAGATACCTCTATCATGAATGTTTATTATTGTGGCACAGTATCATGACGTATCTGTTAGTGGCACTGCATCATGACGTCTCAGTGGCACTATATCATGACGTATCAGTTAATGACACTGTATCATGACGTCTCAGTGGCACTATATCATGACGTATCAGTTAATGGCACTGTATCTGTTAGCGGCAGTACTCGTGACTAGACCTCACTAACACCTTTCCTGCAGCAAGCCTTCCGAGCCAAGAGAAGAAGCACTGTTATACAACTTGGCCATCTGTGATAATCTGGCGGTACTCCCAGTCTTTTCTGACACAGGGTCGCCGAAAACTTTAATTAACTTTTCAGAGAGAGAGAGAGACAGAGAGAGAGAGAGAGAGAGAGAGAGATCACCCCTGGGACACCCTCCTCGTGACAACATTACACCCAGCTAATTAATCCAACATTTCTATGTAAGATTCACACTGGCTTAGTTCTATTATCCTCGACTTTGGGATAACTTCTCCAAATTACAACTCACTGAGCCCTGCAGATTATGTTTTTGTTACTCGCCGAGTAGTTATGATGGAACTGGAAAAACTATTTGTCTGTCCATGTGTTTGTTTGACCGAGTTGTGAGCGCGGTGTCTCGCGAAATAAAATTGAGTTAGTGTCCATCGTTTGGTGAATGGTTTCTTGTGTGTGGATCACCTCATAAGGACGAGAGTCTGTATTTTACATTAATATTTTGGTGAGTTTTGGCCGAATTTGTCCACACGATAACTTGAACAAATGACACTGTTTACTGAAGAAACTTGGCCTCGAGATAAAACGGAATAAAATCTTGGGTGAGTTTGAGTCAGTTATCCTCTTCCTCATTCTGGGGCGTTATAAAATACTGTGTGCGTTGAGATTATACCAGTCATGGCGGCGTGGACCTGAAATGTTTCTGAAATTTAAGTTAGGCAATCTCTCTCTCTCTCTCTCTCTCTCTCTCTCTCTCTCTCTCTCTCTCTCTCTCCTTCTTTTAACCTCCTTTACCTGATAAAGAGAGTAATATAAAATAATGAACAGATGTTAGAATTAGAATAAGACCATAAATCAAGTCTCCGGACATAATTTCTTCCGTAAAAATAAACAAATTTTTCCTTGTTGTAGATAAGGACATAAATAATCGTGTTAATACATCATAAACCAACTGTTCACCTCAACCTCCAGACATAAGAAATTCTCAAGAAGTTTCTAAAAGTTTTTCTCCCCACGACGGTCCTAACTTGTGGTTCTGGAAAGTTCCTTAGTTTATGTTTAATTATCCCTTTAAGTCTCGGAGCAATATGGCTTTATGTGTTTGTTTTTGTCTTTGTTAATGAGTTTAACTATTGCTTTTTTGTGATCTGACTAATAGATGTTTAACACTTATGAGGGATATTTTTTCTCACTATGTATAGGTCAATGTAGACAGTGAGTAATTCTTTGTGTGTTAATAATGAGACGGTTACAAGAACACACAGGCTGTTTAAGCTGTGGTCACGCAAGAGTTTCTACCAAGAATAAATCCACCGCTGTTGTCTCTACAACGACAATTTATTTGTTGTCGAAAGTGGGACGATACGGACCGTGTGAAAATCCACGGTACGGTGGGTTAAAATTTGCTATATAGTCTATTAATAACATTTGCACCGTTCTTACTTTTTCTTGTAAGTGTTAAAATGTATTACAAATATAAAAAGTGTATTTCAATAACAAAACACGAGCAAAAATGCCACATTAAATTTAAAATACTAATAAAAATGCATCACGACGAGAATTTCGTTTGACTCTGGAGAACTCGCATCACTTGTGTAAACAAACATCGCTTCGACGCTGCAAACGCACACCAAATTTCCGTGATGGATACTGTTAGTATTCCTTGGGGCAGAGTCTTAAATTGCTCTCGTTGAAAACGTGAGGGAGTATCCTACAAAGTGGAATTATGAAAGCCCCGATTTCAAGAGGAAATTGATGAAAAGACATTGCTTCCAGCTGGGCGCCTGGCCGATGGTTCCTTCCGCCAGTGTGACCACTGTGTGGATCGTACCGTTGACTTATTGCCTGTGGATGAAATGCTATCGTGGATTTATTGCACGGAAAACTCTAGTGTGACCGCAGCTTTAGGTGATCAGCCGCATCATCTCTTGGTTAAGGGCGACGTTTGCCAGCACCTGTCTCTTCCTGTGGTGGTGTGGGGGGCGGTGTTACTGGTGGTGGTACTAGTGCTGATGGTGGTGGCAGTAGTATTACTAGTTGTGGTAGTTGTTACACGAATGGCCGCCACGCCATTCACCGCTACAAAGAACGTGTATGTAACTGACTTTCGAAGCTTCGAAGATGCGATAGGAACCAAAAGTGAAGCGATTAGACTGGGTATAAAACTTCAAAGCTTCAAAGAGGTTTCTGAATGAAACCGGAGTGACTCATTTAGATGGCATATAAAACTGGGAGGATGAGGGAGAGTCAGGAGAGCCGACCAGAAGACGAGAGAGAGAAGACTGTCGCTGAGGTGCTCTCCATATGGACGTTCATCGGGTAAGTTTTGTGTGTTACATTCTAAGTAGTGAATGTTAAGTTTAGATATTGGAAGAAGAAAAGTTTAGGAAGGTGCAGCCCTTACTACTGTGCCTGACGACCTTGTAACATTTACTGTACTGTGTTGTGTGTTGTTAAGAGCAATGTATAGATGATCAATACGGGATTGTATTAAGGTGATATAAGATAATGAATTGTGATTTTTGTAGGTTTTGTAGGTTTTCTTGATTTTATAATTAAAAGTGTTGAGATTATTAATTGAACGTTTAATACCCCCGTGTTACAATTCAAGGATCTTGGAAAGTAAGTAGTTCCCTCACGTTATCCGTTGCCTGGCCAAGGATGGGAACCGTGGTTAAGTAGTGGTGGTGGTGGTGGTGACGGCAGCGGCAGTAGCCACATGCGGCGTTCACCCACGGAGTCAAACATTGATGTGATTACCTGATGCTCACTATTCCTGTCATCGGACCTCAACCTCCGTCCTTAAGAAGACGGCATCAGGAATGAATTTATGCCGACACTAATGAAAACCCACCACCACCCTAGCCCAGCAGAAAGGTCAGTCTTTGTACTACCACCGAGACAAGGAGGACTGGGAATTACTAACCCAGAGGAGCGTCTAGCCACTGAACATAGCAAACAAAACGGTAGCACACCCAAAGCGAAAAACTAACAACTGATGCAACAACTGTCAAGAGATCATGAAGAGAAAAGTAGAGGAGGCACAGGACGTGGGCGCCTCAAACTTGCTAACAGCTTTACCGATAAGAACAAGAGCTTCAGCCTTAATAAACAAGAACTCACAGACACCATTACTCTAAGGTATGGTTGGCCAGTAGAAGGCATGCCTGCCCAATGTGTGTGTGGGTCTTCCTATGATATCAACCATGCCATGGTGAGCAACAAGGTAGGTTTCATTTGCATTAGGCACGATGAATTTGGGACTTTACAGCAAACATGTTAAAGGGGATATGCCGCGAAGTCTTTGTGGAACCGACCCTCCTCCCACTGGATGGAGAACGTTTCTTTCACCGGACTGCCAATACAGCTAACGAAGCCCGTGTGGACGTCACTACTCGAGGATTCTGAACGAGGAGACAGCGAGTCTTCTTTGATAACAGGATATTCGATCCTCTGGCCGCACATCACCCTGACCTGTCTCTCGGGGCTGCACACAGGAGAAATGAAAACGAAAAGAACAGAGCACAGATATGCAGAGATTCCAACATCATCACCACTACTCTCATTTGCCATTGCCTCTCTCGCCATTACCGTCGCCCACTCCTCCCATTACAATCCTCCAACCTTTCCCCTCCTCTGACCCCTTCCGCCTTCATCCCATTACATTAAGCCACTTCCTCCTCTCCCTCCTCCATTACAATATACCCCCTCCCCCCCCCGATTACTCTCCTACTCCATTACAGAAACCTAAAAAATAAAAAAACCCTCTTCATTACCATAACCCCTTTCTTCTCTCCCCCATTACAATAAAAACCATTTCCCACCTGCCCTATTACAAAAACCCAAATTTCCCCCTCCCATTACGCCAATTCAGTTCGACCCCATTCCTCCACTTCCTCCATATCCCAGTAACCCAGTTCACCCCTCCCCACCGCACTAACCCCAACAGCACACAACCTTCCCCCAACTTTTTTAACCATCCCCATTATCCTCCAGCCAACTCTGTGCTTCCCTCCCATAAAACACAACCGAGAACATGACTCGCTAACGATGGCTAACTGCCCAATTGCCGCCCTAACAGCCCATCGAAGCCAATCACCCTGGGAGTTATTGTATTGAGCGAGGCATTAACAAGCAGGCGAGGAGAATAATAAATGGTAGTTCAATGCTGTTGGGGATTATCCTGGTAATTACGTCTTCTATATTAGGGGTAGTGGCAAGGGGTAGTGGTGAAAGGTAGTGGTAATCAATGGTAGTCTTCTTTAACCAGGGGAAGTAAGGGAGGAAGGGTGTGAAGTGGCGAGGAGAGGGCAGTTAGTGGTGGTAGCTAAACGTTTAGTGGTACTTGTGGTAGGGGGCGGTCGGTTTATGTTGGTATCATGATGGTAGGGGTTGTGGTGTGTCCTCAGGGTGTCTTGGGGTGTGTTCTTGGGATATCCTTGGATTATCTTGGGATCTGTTGGATAGTGCCCTTGGGTTGTCAGGGGCAGTATCTTGACGTGTCGTAAGGAATGTCTTCTGGGGAGGGGAGGAGCCCACGAAAGCTTCAACACAGCCCATGAGCAAAGGTTTCTTACAACAAAAATCCATAAATCTGTTGTTTTCCTGCCAAGGTTTCAACTTCCCTGGTCTATTGTTTTTATCTGATAATGATGTACCAGACCTGTGCTTATCGTGTTAACTACCTGAAGCTAACTTGTACTACTAACTACCAGAAGCTAACCTCAACTACCTGAAGCTAACATATACTACTAACTACCAGAAGCTAACCTGCAATACTAACTACCAGAAGCTAACCTGCACTACCAACCACCAGAAGCTAACCTGCACTACTAACCACCAGAAGCTAGCCTGTACTACTAATTACCAGAAGCTAACCTGCAATACTAACTACCAGACGCTACCTGTATTACTAACCACCTGAAGCTAACCTGCACTATTAACTACAAGAAGCTAACCTGTACTACTAACTACCAGAAGCTAACCTTAACTACCTGAAGCTAACCTGCACTACACCAAACGTTAACCTGTACTACTAACTACCAGAAGCTAACCTTAACTACGTGAAGCTAACCTGTACTCCTAACTACCAAAAGCTAACCTGCACTACTAACCACCAGAAGCTAACCTGCACTATTAACTACCAGAAGCTAACCTGCACTTCTAACCACCAGAAGCTAACCTGCACTATTAACTCCCAGAAGCTAACCTGTACTACTACCAGAAGCTAACCTGCACTACTAACCACCAGAAGCTAACCTGTACTACTGACTACCAGAAGCTAACCTGTACTACTAACTACGAGAAGCTAACCTGCACTACTAACTAGCATTCCATTTTAATCACGACTCGTCCTGGTGACTGCGGTTCCCTGTAGCATGGGACGGATTTCGAGTTTTCTTTTAAATGTGGTTAATTCTTTCTGTACAGCGAGCAGCTCCCATCAAGCGAGGCTCTCGTGCGTGTGCTGCCTCCATACGTGGCGTGCCTTCGTGACCACCTGTACGGCATATTTTCATATACTCAGAAGGCCCCGCACATAACACGGTCATGTGCGGGGCCGCTAATAATGGTGACGGGTGTAGCCTGGTCCTTTGTATAATACTAAGCGCCTTATTTGGCTACATTTAGTGAGAGGTTAATGCACGCCTTCCCTGACCTGGTAGATGTATGTTGTCGACCTACCGCTTGTGTTGTTACAGTAGGACCAACATCCATTCGGCGTCTGGCTGCACTATAAATACGTTAGCGATAGTAATTGTTCACAAAATCGAATCAGGAAAAATTGGAGGTTGTCTGGGGTGTTGGGTTATGTAGAGACCAGATAGTGAGAGTGTAGTGGAGGACTTCCCCTGTATGTTCAGTGACGGACTACTGACACTGATTACCTCTTCATGACACACTGCCTTTTCTCTAAATGATTGTTATAACCCAGCCAGGAATGAGGATGTGACAGGGTCTAGAGTGTGGTATTCTGAGCTGTGTAAAGCGATGTGTAACGAGGCGCACATGCGCGCGCGCGCGCGCACACACACACACACACACACTACTACTACTACTATTTTACGGTCACTTGAAATCGAGTATAACGATCATCCAGTTATGATACGAGTTATTAAGGATGTCACCTTCGTTGGCGAGCTCTGAGGTGACTCGAGAGGCCGATATAGGACCGGCAGGGCCGTCCACAGATGTTGCACGTGTGGAGGGTTACATCTAGTGCGCGGGGGGGGGCAGCGTTTTTCTGGAGCTGGCTCTTGTCTGCTTCGGAATGCAGTCGGGCTAACGCTAAAGTATTGACACTTTCTCGTGTGGTGCTCCTCCAAACGTTAAGGTGTGGAGTGATCGTCTCCCAGGTGAGGGGTCGATTTGGCACTTTTCAGGTTTGTCTTAAGACGATCCTTATACTTTTCCGTTGCCTGCCAGCATTAAGTTTACCATTCATTAGGTGACTGTAAAGTAGCTACTTTGGCAGTCTACTGTCATCGATGCGGGTAACATGGCCAATCCGACACAGTTGTTCACGGATAATGGTAGCCTCGATGCTCCTACAGTTGGTGTCAGCGAGAATACTGGCATTTGTTCTCGTGTCTTCCCAGCGAACTTGGAGGATGGAACGTAGACTACGTTGGTAAGTTTTCAAGTGCATCGAGGTGCCTCCTGTATGCGACCCATGTGTCGCTGCCATACAGCAGGGTGGGGAGGGCCACTGCTCGATATACGAGCAACTTTGTATATAATTTCAGCTCCCTACAGCTGAAGACACTAGTACGGAGCCTGCCGAGGCCTTGAGATGCACATCTGATCCGATGTTGAATCTCTTCATCGATGCCTGCGGTGGTGGACAAGTGGAAGCCCCCACACACACACAAATACACAGAGTATATTAAGCCGCATCTGATGAACCAGCCGTTATATCCCTGATGCCTCTTACTTAAGTTTACAAGACAGCAGCAGTGTCTCCGGCGGCCTTGTGCGGCGGGGCTTTGTGCCTTGTCGCCTTGGCTGATACTCAATAAAGATATTTTTGATTAGATCTCGTGAGAGCATAATAAAAGCGAGGTGGGCGGTGGCGGAGTGGTAAGTGCAGGGGAGAGGGAAGGGTGTTGGGGATGGTGGAGATGGTGAAGAGGGGAAGTGGCGGGAGTGATGGAGATGGTAGGTGCAGGAGTGGGGATCAAGGGGGCGGGGATCAGGGGGCAGGCATCAGGGCAGGGGATCAAGGGCGGGGATCAAGGGGGCGGGGATGGAGGGGATAAGGTGAAGGAAAGGGATAAGAGGAAAGGGATCAAGGGATGGGGGACCTTGTTGGTGGTACACTCTACCATGGCGTAATGTTCACAAGAAGCAAATATTTTACGGGGAGTTTTAGGAAACATTTCCACTGATGCAAATTTATTTAAAGTTCATTGTGTTCTTTAGTGTTGCCGCGACACAGTGTCTGTTGACTTTATGCTTCAGCCCAGCGACCAGCGGACCCGATATAACGTGGACAATCATCAGGAGACATGACTGCCTAGTGCTCACTCAGGTCTCTCTAGTTTATAGTTTATATCTAAATAAATTTTATAGAGATTTCTAGTTTTCTGGAGCCTCTAGTGTAAGGTGGGTTATCTGTCCCTGCTTACATGGGGAAGGTTCCTCGCCAGGACGATGGTCTTGTGGAGTGTCACAAAATACTAAATCTGAAATATATTTCATGTGTGAGTGACCTTGATGATGTTTACATCTGGTTCATCTTCTCATGGAAAAAATTAACCAGAAAAGTGTTATTATTTCTTAATAAAATATCGCCCCCCCACAAACTCACCATCTCAGCTCTTCACGCTAACACAAACTTGCCGAAAGCAGCCAACATTAATAGGTAGTAGGTAGTAGGCAGCTACCATACAGGGAGGTACTACTGCCTGGGAAGATATTGGAAGCATAATGCGTTGTCTAATGGTAGACCCTGCTGCCATATGGCATCACGAAAATTGTGACCAAGTCCCAGGTTACTGATCTGTCTTTCTGCCTCATTTACACACAATTGCAGGGTCTCAATTGTTTCTCTTACTTTGCCAACACAACATACAGTACATATATTGTTTCTCACTATTGATCTTTTTTTTTCATTTTTGTATTTCTTTATGGCTCTTTATTATTATTATCATTATTATTATTATTATTATTATTATTATTTTATCTTCAATTTTTTATTTTAGATTTTATTTACTATAATTTATTATTATTATTATTATTATCATTATTATTATTATTATTATAATTACATTTTCGCCCCCCAGGCCCCGATGTGGGTCAGTGACCTGTGCCCGGGTCGGCGAATCCCCGTAAAAAAAAATAACACTTCATAGGGAAGACCCAGCTGTAGGGACGGAGGACGAAACACCCGAAGCTGACGCCAGGCAGACGCCAAATCTGCTATTATAGGGTAGTCGAGGAGGCAAGTTTCCTCTAATGAGATGATGCCAGTTTTGGTGGTGGTACTGGTAATGGTGCATCCCTCGGCCCTCACCTGCGTCCACACTGACATCACTCACACATTATCGTAAGCTCTGCGGCAATGCGGAGCTTTGTATGACGACAGCAGACACGTAGCAGATCACGGCAGCTGAGGTGGAGAGGGGGGGGGGGCCGACATGGATGAGACGAGACCAGACTAACCTACCAACAGCGAAATAAAATATGCTATATGGAGTACGAAATATTTGGTGTGCGGGGATAACAATAACTTAATATCTTTTAGTGGTTGTGTAAATGTAGTCAAGCTATAACTGAAGAGAGTTTACAGTAAATAGACGGTTAAGGGGAGGCTGAGAGAGAGAGATGGGAAAACAAAAGACACCTAAATAATGAATAAGCAAATAAAAGTGAAGGACAGCAGAAGGGGAATGAGGCCATTTTGCATGAAGAATAAGAGGGAGAGAAAAGAAGGAGTGGATACTACAGAAGGTGGGAATAAAGGTAGGAAGGGGGAGAAATCGGCGGTGAGAGAGACAGAAAGAGAGCTTTGGAGGAGACGAGCGAGATGGTGGTGACGTTATGGGAATTTGATGCTTTTAAGGTATCAAGTTCCCTGATGAGGACCGTCTCTAAGTCTGGCATCACCGGAGAGGAGAGATACAGAGAGAGGAGAGAGATGCAGAGAGAGGAGAGAGATACGGGGAGAGGGGAGAGATGAGAGAGATACAGAGAGAGAAGAGAGATGCAGAGAGGAGAGAGATACAGAGAGAGGAGAGATGCAGAGAGAGGAGAGAGATACAGAGAGAGGAGAGATACAGAGAGAGGAGAGAGATGCAGAGAGAGGAGAGAGATACAGAGAGAGAAGAGAGCATGCAGAGAGAGAAGAGATGCAGAGGGAAGAGAGATGCAGAGAGGGAAGAGATGCAGAGAGGGAGAGATGCAGAGGAGAGATGCAGAGAGCAGGAAGAGAGATACAGAGAGAGGAGAGATGCAGAGAGAGGAGAGAGATGCAGAGAGAGGAGAGATGCAGAGAGAGGAGAGACATGCAGAGAGAGGAGAGAGATAAAGAGAGGGGAGAGAGATAAAGAGAGGGGAGAGAGATAAAGAGGGGACATATGAGCAATAGGGGCAAATACAGAGCATTATAAAGCTACGTAAGTGTATACTAACCATTATTTCTGCATCCCCTTAAAACTTATATATCTTGATAAACTCACACAGGGAAAAGGGAAACACTGGAGCACCTTAGCTTTCGTCTTTTATTCTTCTTTAGTAAACTAGATTTTTTTTATAATTTACTGTAGATTTATTTTAATATTTGAGACGACTTATAATTTTGTTGTTAGTTTTTATTTACAGTATTTGAGTACTTTATGAATGAGATATTTTTTTACTTCTACTTAATACTTTGCCAATGCAAACATAATTTCACTTAGGTAACAAAGTCGGTACTCGTTACATCTCTGTCCACCACACACTCCTAGGCTGCCCCACCTCTCCCCCTTCAAGTACCTTAGCAGGAAGGATACGCTCACTAGGTTACGGAAGTGAATGTTGTCGTTAGGAGGGATTGGGGTGACTTAACGTGCTCTAACAGCTAATGTGTCATTAAGCACAGAGCAGAAGGTTAGTTTCTGTATTAAACAAGGACTATTAAAATTTAGAAACGCGTAATTATTCTCCAACACGTCCACAGGAAAAGGTAGAGAGAAGTTATGGTCAAGGTGGGTGTGGACGCCACGCCACGAGGCCACCCACTGGTCAATAATCTGCGACCTTCACATTCCGATAGCTTCACTTCCCTGAATTTGTTCACTTGCGGACACCTAAAAGCCAATGACCACCAGACTCGCTAATTCCAAGACGAATGTTGCTGTCCTAAAAACAGTAAAACTAAAATATGATACCAAATATTACGATCATGCCAGGTATACTGTCAGTGTCACTTACCTGCCCGTGTGGAAGTGACGTAACACAGAGAACCTTGGAGATGTTACTCGAGAAAATATTCGTACTTGAAACTGTTTCTCTTTGTTACGAACTGTGCAAAAGTTATATATCTGTAACAAGTCTTAGATCACACTGTCAAATAATGTCACATATTTCCATAGACATATTTGGAATTGAGCCTTTAAAAGCATCTTGGACATTATAATAAGTCTTATAGAACAAAATTGTGTTATAAGCTTCTCATGGTATCTAGGCAAGTATTATAAACGACGATTCAATTGAATTTCTTAAACAGTATAACCCTCAGTAGAAAACCCGAGGAGCAATCAGCACAAAGGTCTGACAACTCCATATACAACACTAAAACACCAGCATGTGGTATGTGTTTGGTAACAATATGATCCACACACACACACACACACACACACACACACACACACACACACACACAAATACCTCACTTGCCCCTAAAGCAGATGACCAAAAAGAGGCAGATAAAGAAATTGTTGACATGAATTATTTTAAGAGAGGTGTGTGTGTGTGTGTGTGTGTGTGTTTGTATCCAACGTAATCTATATACTTGTACTAAAATATCCTGTCTATTTCTTATTCGTTTTTTTTTTAATCTGTTTTAAATTATAACAACATAATACGAACATCTTAGTCGAGGATAAGTTATATCTCACTTATACACGACTAACCAAATTGAAAACAAAATTCATCCAACGCAAATAAACGGATTACCATTATTTCCATTACCCGAATACCAATCATACAGTATTACGATAAACGTGTAATACATCACAAAAATAAATTACTGTAATACCGTATAAAACAAGGTCCGATTATATATGGATTATCCAGATATATTAAAAGACAAATCCAATCAGTTAGATTAATTCAGTGTGTACAAGTCACGACACAGATATAAACTGTGTCAGTCCCCATGCTACTCGTTGTATAAAAATTGCCTCAATAAATGCATCATATCCAATCAATTTAATAAACTCAGTGTTGCCATACTTGAACGAATACCTCGAAACGAAAATATAATTCTTACATCCCAGAGACATACAGCCAAAACCCTCATCGACCGTCCAATTACATCCCCAGCCAGCGATGCTTACCAGGCTAAATATCGAGTCGGAGATCCCAAGTCTAATCTGCAAAATCACCAAAGGTTTAAGAGCGTCCAGAGGAAGGGGGAGTGGGTGGGAGGGAGGGTCAGAGGAAGGAGGAGTGGGAGGGGGAGGGGGTCCAGAGGAAGGGGGAGTGGGTGGGAGGGAAGTGGGGGGGGGACACCTTAGATCAGTGTCACCAGTAAATTTTTCGCTGAGGTGGTAGAGTGGAGGACAAATAAGACTTGCTTCTTCTGCAGTTGCGTTTCCTGTGACTCGTGAGTAGCCTGCAGGGAACTGTGCGACGACGGGTTCCTTGCTGGTTAGCCTCAACACCGGGGATCATCTTTTGAAGCGCCTTAGCATAGAGTGACCCATTAGAGCATTAGCCAAACACCGCGTCACACACGCACTAGATCAATACACAGGGAGTCACGAGTCATCCATTAAAAACCAAAGTTTACCTCAAGAATTCATCCATGTTTGACTGACTGACTGGCTAACAAACTGATAACCTTTTTCCACGTAATGGTGTTTATTCTTTACTTTGTCCCTGCCAGCGGGTCATCGCTGTCAGGTACACGAGTATTATTACAGAGATGCCAACCTCAAGTACTCACACGGTGTCCATCCATATAGCACCTATAAGGACCCAGTGATGAGTTCTGTGACCAGTATTTTTTAATCAAAACTCAAGATACAACTTTTAATGAACTCGTGATAAAAGGAACTTGGGTTATTGGTATACGCTGAAACTAATAAATTCAATATATTGAGAAATATATTAAGCTGAACACCACCGGGGAAAAACAGAAGCAAAATAGAGGCTCTCAACACCAAAAGACACTAAGACCAACAAAAATATAAGACAAATTTTCCTTCATTAAACATTAGTTGTTGAATGGAGTCGACTTACAGTATAAGAGTATTCACGAGTCATTGTAAGTTATTAACGATACCAAGTGTGTCTTTATTATTATTATTATTATTATTATTATTATTATTATTATTATTATTATTATTATTATTAAAAACGTTACACTCATTTTCTCAGAGGGGAGAAAAGGGAAAATATTTTAGTTTCCTTCACAACATGAGGCATAAACGTTTTCCCCAAGTCTCCCTTAATGAGGTCGCGACTGACTCAGTCCGCTGTGCTTCTGAAGGCGTCTGCTGGCCTTCTACACATGAGCATGCACGATACATAATAATTTAATATTAGTCTCAAATATTATATAAAAACTTCTTTGGCGGCATTTTAATAAACACTGTAGCTTTTACTGTTCCTGAACTCTAGTACTAACTTTAATAACGAACACACAGACACGGCATTGACTCACGGAGCCTCCCTCGTCACTGTGCGTATATAATAAATAAATGAACAACTTGTCGCTCACATCGAGTTCTCAATGCGACAAAATGTCCTCATGTTGAAGGAGGAACTCGACTCTGCCTCTCACCCGCCCCTCGTACTCGCTCTGTGGATAAATATTTCCCTGTCACTGTTGTTCGGGACGATGTAGTAGATGTACTCTCCTGCACTGTGCCCTGCTATTGTCTTCCTCCCTCCCCGCTGTAGTGTAGCACCAGGAGGTTTAAACAACATCTTCCGTTGACGGGGTCGTCATGTCAACAACTATAGTTTTAAACGCGGACTCCGCACTGCAGCACATTAGAGGGAGAGGTGGTAGAGGCAGAGGTCCCACGCAGCCTCCATCACGCCCCGTGAGTATTGTGTGGGTGTGACTGGACGCATCATATGTCTGGAGAGTGTAAGACACAGACTCAATATATACTGTCAGTAGGTGTTGGCAAGTTATAAATATTAACCACATTTATTTCACGTTAGGTTAAACTTAGGTGAAGGAAGTGCTCACCAAGGAGAGGTGGTGATGATGAATGGTGTATGGTGAGGTGTGGTGATGGTGGATGGTGAGGTGTGGTGATGGTGTATGATGATGTGTGGTGATGGTGGATGGTGATGTGTGGTGATGGTGTATGATGGTGTATGGTGAGGTGTGTGATGGTGTATGATGATGTGTGGTGATGGTGGATGGTGATGTGTGGTGATGGTGTATGATGATGTGTGGTGATGGTGGATGGTGATGTGTGGTGATGGTGTATGGTTAGGTGTGGTGATGGTGTATGATGATGTGTGGTGATGACGCTGGTGATGTGTGTGGTGATGTGTGGTGATTGTGTCTGGTGATGTGTGGCGATGGTAAGTGGTGATGTATGGTGTGTATGAGGTGATTGTAGTGATGTATGCCAGGTAAGATGATGAAGGGTGCAGGGAAACACATCATACACCGGAGTTATTTTTAGCAGTGTTCGTTTGCTCCACTTCTTCAAAAACTGTGACAACTGTCTTTGGTGTGTGTATGTACTCTCTCTCTCTCTCTCTCTCTCTCTCTCTCTCTCAAAAATGCAAAGTTCTATAATTTATCCCCAAGACAGAGAAGCAACTTTTACATTCATTTCCTCAACTCAGTACTTCTCTTCACCCATATTCCTAACCTGCTGAGCCTCTGAAAAAAAAAACAGTATAACATAATGAAACTTATATCCTGATTTCATGGATATACAGTTACGGTATTATCTTTCTGAGCCAGTAAAAAGGCGTAGGAAGTGATGAAGCATGTCTCTCTGTAAGATGTATTCACCGAGGCGGCCAGACAATAAGAATATCTGACGCAGGAAGATGCGACCTGATAAAGGTTTACTGGCACAAGAGAAACACACACACTCATGCAGTCTTGACTCTCTGTCGCGATTGTTTCTAGTGATAGATGACACTAACATTACTCGATACATGACACTAACATTACTTGATACATGACACTAACATTACTTGATACATTACACTAACATTACTTGATACATGACACTAACATTACTCGATAGATGACACTAACATTACTCGATACATGACACTAACATTACTTGATACATGACACTAACATTACTTGATACATTACACTAACATTACTTGATACATGACACTAACATTGGTTATCATTTCGTTGTCAGTGTTCATAATATTAAGTATGACATCTTTTGACTTAATCACACTAATCTGTCATATAATTCATCTTTCCTGAAAATTCATGAATACAATAAACGTTACGAAGATTTTTATTTAATGGAGTATCACAGACCGGAGGAACTGCCTGGTGAATAATAATAGCTTTTCCACAATAGAATTATATGCATGGTTGTGGAGCCTTAGCAACCCTTCCAAAAAGAAACAATCAACCACACAGCTTGAAATTGCAATCAGGAAATCCAGGGACGCGTAAACACACCCACAATGCTGCTCTGCTCCACGCTGGATACTACCTGTACTATCCTCCTCCTGATACAGTGTGGCCGCAGGTGTGTTCAGGTGTATACGGACGGTGAAAAGTATATCTATACAGTATGTCGCCCTCTATACACAGTGCCGGCATTAAAAGGAAATCTCGGCGAAAATCAGTACGGGGAGACAGAATCGTAGGAGCTATTCAGCGTATGAGTTGCCTGTGTGAGGCTCGACAGGATAATCTCGGCTACCCATGTATCCCTGTTTTTACCCCGTGGACGGCTCCCCGAGAATTACATTATACATTCACGTCGTCCCGAACTAATCTGCATACTCCTTAAGTTTCAGAGATATAGATTAAAGCGCTCTCAGGTTAAGTGTACAATCACGAGCAGCTGGACAGTGGTGACAGGAGATTGTTCACACAGTAACAACTTACATGATGGTCGTTATGTTGAGCTGAGTATAATACCCATAGATCAAAATTATCCCTTGTCACTTTTAAATGTATCCAAACTAAAAAACTCTACTTTATTATGATATTTTGAGACCTATAAAACACATACAACATTACAAGTGTGTGTGTGTGTGTGTGTGTGTGTGTGTGTGTGTGTGTGTGTGTGTGTGTTCGCGATCTCATACTACAGATTTCAATACATAGGACTGAAATTTGGCAAGGGATAGCGCATACACCCCAGAAACGTCCTACGCTCCCATGATATCACCTCTTATAAAAAGTACGTCTAAATCGGGAGGGGAAGTCGACACCTCCCTAAAAGCGATCGTGTTGCCCCACAGGACTCAACACGATGTGATACACTTGCGTTGTTACAGGAAATGCTCAAAATTCCTTTCATCTGCCTCAATACATTTATTAAACTTGTGAGCATAAAATCACACGGATATCTATAGCTGTTTAACCCCAGCGTCAATGTCATTCCCTCAACCTCTTTCACGTGTTGGAGACTGCAGATTCTCACATTTTGTCATACCTACATTGAGCCATAGAATTGTTACAGGAATACACCCTACAATTTACTACGCGTATATAAGAATCCCCCAGTATATAAACTTAATACCGTAGAAATGTGTATATACAGTAGAGTATACTTATAAAACATATAAAACAACATCACATGGTCATAGGCCATTAGCGGCACAAACGAGGCACGAGAATGACTGGGTGACTGCAAATGAGACAATTATTCGGCTAAGTGAACACCACAGATCTAATAACTCTCCCTGATTGAAAATTTACGAACATTTACATTGATACCCACCAAACTAAACCATTTACAACTACACCTTTTACAGCCTTTATTACGTAAACAAACACCAACATTAACTTGGTGGTAAAATAACGACCTTTCCTACATGTGTTCAGACTCACACTAAGAGTTAACATCCCATACAAGGGGAGACTAAATATATACAACCAACACGAAACTAATAGACATACGCACACGGAACATGACAGACCCACGCACATATGAATACTAATACCACACTAACACACATCAATGACGTTAACGATTTCCCTTCTGAACACCGCACACGTATAAACAAGCGTGTGGGTCATAACGAAGACAGACAGACAGACAGACAGATAGATAGATAGATAGATAGATAGATAGATAGATAGATAGATAGATAGATAGATAGAGAGATAGATAGATTGATAGATAGATAGATAGATAGATAGATAGATAGATAGATAGATAGATAGGTGCTAGGTGGTGAGATATAATGTGTCTCTGCCCCCTGCACCACTACCCTGCCATCACAGTCATTAAATACCTACACCATAACTATTTGAGACCACAAATATCAAGTGTTTGTTTTAGCGAGCACTTTAATGGGAGGGGGGACTGTAAATATTCTGTCGATAATTACAGCAGGATGTCTCTCTCTCTCTCTCTCTCTCTCTCTCTCTCTCTCTCTCTCTCTCTCTCTCTCTCTCTCTCTCTCTCTGTCAGCTTGGCGCGACGTAAGCCCCTGTCAATCCCTATTAGTAAAGCCTTAGACGTCCCCCGTCCTCAACCTCCTCCTCGCCCCCGACCTCGTCCCTGCCAAGACCCCGTCCTGCCTCCTCATCCGCTTCTCGCCCCCCGACCCCCTACCCCAATCCCTATCCTCGTCCCCGCCCTACGGTTCCATTCCCGCCTCGCCCTCGTCTCGACCATGTAGTTACCTTCTGCAAGATGGGGTCGATGAGAAGTGGAATAGGGTGATTGAAGCTTGTTGTAAGGGTTGAGAGGGCGTCGTGTTGTGGTTGTGTCAGCAGCCTCGGTTGTGTGTGTGTGTATAAGGAGAGCCTTACACCCGCTGGCGAAGTATAATTTCCCCATCAACAAGAAAAGCTAATCTGCCTTGTAAGTGGTAATCTCCGACAGGTTCCCTTGATGTACACAACTTATACCCGTGTTCATAGACAAGCCTGTTACCTTCCTTCATAAGCCAGACATGATGGATGGCATTAAGTTATATCTCGTCGTTTGTGATGAGAACAATCTAATCTTTTTTTTTCGTTTAGAGGATAAGGTAATAATATCACAGCCCATATAAACACATACTAACTCTCTCTGAACCTTTTTAAGTAGAACGCCTAGGTGGCCCTTGGGTCAGCCATCCTCGTACACGAGGGGCAACCATTATATGTATGTATGTATGTATGTATGTATGTATGTATGTAATTCCTTAACTTAGGGTGTGGTTGTTGTGTTGGCTACAATTTCGCAACGTTAAACAAATTCACGATTAGGTGGCCCTTGGACCGGCCATCCTCGTAGACAAGGAGCAGCCATTATTATTATTATTATTATTATTATTATTATTATTATTATTATTATTATTATTATTATTATTATTATTATTATTTTTGGATGTATGTACGCCTGTCAGTATTTTTCCTACATGAATATAGTTCTTGTTTTATGTCTGTGTATATTTCCTCGTACACTATAATCTCTATAAACACAATAAGGGAACAATAATGATACAACTATGGCACATTTAGGAACGCGCACGAGCCAGCTGGCCATTAGACACAAGGCAACATACATAAGTCTACGGTCACCCGCTGCCACGTTTCACTATACTTCCCTCTTCACCTTCGCTGTATTCCGTCGTCGTTCCTCATGCATTATTTATTCCTCACATTATAACCACATCCACGAAATTCTCACCCGTCACTTGCATATATTATGGTAATTAACTCAACATATTCTTTGGAATTACATTTGTGTGTCTGTCTGTCTGTCTGTTCTTTTATTATTATTATTATTATTATTATTATTATTATTATTATCATTTATTTATATATTTATATATATATATATATATATATATATATATATATATATATATATATATATATATATATATATATATATATATATATATATATATATATATATATATATGGTATATATTTTTGGAGGGGTAATTTTAATGGTCTAATATCCGGAGAGGTGTTAAAAGGTGAGATGGGGTAGAGAAGTAAGAATTAAGGAAGAGCGATAGGAGTGAGGTAAAAAAAGGCAAAATGGTGAGGGAGAGAGAGAGAGAGTAATATAGGGTAGGAGAGGGAGGGAGGCAAGGGAAGAAAGTGAAGGAGGGGGAGGAAGGATGAGGGAGCAAGCCGGATATTGCCACACGCGAGTAATGAGAGCAGTTTACCGTCACACCTGCCGGATGCATCGCGTCACACCTACACATCTCACACATTACCGAGGGAGGGGGAGGGGGGAGAGGGGAGGACTGATACTACCTATATGAGGATCTAATAACCATCTCTGTGGGATAACTCGAGGTGGCAGGAACTAGTTATTGAAGTCTAAGATATAAACAAAAGGGAGGCGGTTCAGGGAGTAGCGAGGGAGTACAGGGAGAGGTGGAAACAAACGTAACGAAAAGGGAGAACAGGAGGAGAGAGGGAGGAGGGAGTTTAAAAGCAGTAAAGGGAGGAATCATAGTCAAGGAAGGATGATATAATTGGAAGGGATGATGGAAATAGGTGTAAGAATAGATAAATAGAGGAAGAGTGGGAAAGAAAGGAGGGAGGGAAGGAAGGAAGGAGGGAAGGGGGGAAATAAGTGTTAAGAGAGAGAGAAAGGAAGTTTGGTAGGAAGAGTAAGGAGGAAAGATAATTGTTGGTATCAGTAACATGAGGGAAATTTCAGAACGGAGTTGTTGAGATAAGTGCAATAGGATAAGAGATTGACACACACACAGACAGAGTGAGAGGGAACACACACACACACACACACACACACACACACACACACACACACACACACACACACACACACACACACACACACACACAGCTACTGATAGGGAGGTTTAGGAGTCAATGATAGAGACAGCGAGAATGGTCCCATGATGAGGAGGACAGAGGGCGGGAACAGGTGGGAAACAGAGACAAGAGAAGTGAGAGTACACACACTGGAAGAGCGGGGGAGGGGGAGAGGAAGAGGGAGAGAGGAAGAGGGAGAGGGAAGAGGGACATAGAAGGAGAGGACCTTGAAGGAATAAATTAGAGAGAGAGAGACAGAGAGGGGGGTGAGAGGGACAGAATGAAGCCTGTGAGGGTAGGCAGCCATGAGAGACTCAACAAACGCACATTAGCAGTGTTAGCTCGAGGGGTCCGGCATCCAGGTGGGGTGGACGGTGGGGGAGACATCCTGGCGGGGAGGGCGGTGGAGAGATAATGTCCCTGACGCGTGTATAGCCTACTGAAGGAGACCTGCTCGTGACGGAGTGAGTACCTTGGGGAGGATGTCGGAGGAAAGTAGCACGGGAAATGAGAGAGAGAGAGAGAGAGAGAGAGAGAGAGAGAGAGAGAGAGAGAGAGAGAGAGAGAGAGAGAGAGAGAGAGAGAGAGAGAGAGAGAGAGAGAGAGAGAGAGAGAGAGTCAAAACTGAAACTAAACGGAGGAAAATAAACATGACAATAAACATAGGTGTGCAATGAAGAAACGAAGAGACAAATAAAAGAGAAATAAAAAATAAAAGTACCTTCACTACAGCTGTAACTCACGACAACACCACCACCAACAACAACAAGAATAACAACTCCACCAAAAATACCACCATTAACAACATCAATAACACCACCACCACCAACAACTATAACACCACCAACAACAATAACACCAAAAACAGCAATAACACCAACACCACCACCAACAACAACACCAACAACATCACCACCACCAACAACAACAACATCAATAGCAACACCACCACCAACAACATCACCACCATCAACAACAACAATCAATGATACAATATGAAGGTGGCCAGTTTATTACCAAGAATAGACAAAAGACAATATGACGATAAAACACACACAGGTAATAATAGATGATAAATATTCAGAAACCATAAGACAATAGATGAGATCCAGAAACAACACTGAGGGACGCGTTATGATGACACTGAGTGACGCTTTATGATAGCACTGAGTGACGCGTTATGATGACACTGAGGGACGCGTTATGATGACACTGAGGGACGCACACAGATACAGAACCACAATAGAATATAGATTAGGTTAATATCGACTACTGACCCGTCACAGTGTAATTTGTTTTGATGGATCTTTTCTAATTATACTTTCCTGGCTGAGTTCGGATATGGTATTCATTTCTTGGCCAAATGTTTCGATTGGTAGATAATTAAAGTTTCTTTGGTCAGCTTTGTGCCCTAGATTAATTTAGAAATAACTCCATTTGAACACATTTATCCAAACTACAACAATGTCCTCTGTAAATCACAGTGAAATTGCGGCATTTTTAAATAGATTTTCTATAAAAATTCTCCTACGGGTAAGTCGTCAATAATTACCACAGATTATAACAATAGACAATAGAACATAACAATAGATAATACCCAATATATGAAATAATCCAAATGGAACAAAATGAATGGAACACACACAAAAAAATCACGGAGACCACAATACAACTAAGAACCTCTGTACATTATTATAACCTTTGTCTCTTTAACTCACGAGACACAGGACTGGTTCACCCCCGAGGCAGGTGTGGCAGTGAGCCCCTTGGTCACCGTCACTCTCTCAGTACTCACCTGGAAAGACAAACAAAGAGAGGAATTAGGTATAAGCAAAACTCACCTCTCTCTCTCTCTCTCATCATTCTGTACCAGAGAACACACACACACACACACACACACACACACACGCACACACACACATTAACAAAATTATAAAACAAAACAATATACAATATATGTACAGTATATATATGGTTTAATATCCGGAGAAGTGAGAGAGAGAGATGAGAGAGGAAGGAGAGTAAGGATAAGAATAAGGGAAACAATGAGGGAAGAAGAGAGGCAAGGATAAAATGTAAGGGAAGAAAGAGTGAGGGAGAAAGCAGTAAAAAATGGGGTGTGTGAGGTTCAGGGAAGAAGAGGGGTAAGGGGACAGAGTAAAATAGAGTGAATGGTATGAGAGAGTGAACAAGTGAAGGAAGAGGAGAGGTAAGGGAAGAGAGTGAAGGAGGAGGTAATGTAGTATAGGAGGGAGGGAGGGAGGGAGGGGGGGAGGATGAGGAGGGTAAGTAATATAGGGTCGGGGAATGAGGGAGGGAAGGAGAGGCTAGAAACAGGAGAAGAAGAGGGTGAGAGAGGGAGTAATGTAGGGTAGGAAAGTGGGGGAAGGAGAGAGGTATTACACGAGAGAAGATGATGTGCCTCCCCCCCCCTAACCAGGAATGTTTACAAAGTGTCGTAATTCCTGTAAATCAAGACGGAAAGCGACGATTTACACGGTGATCCGGGGAACTTTTCTCGTGATATTTTACGAACGAGTTATTTCGCACAGAAGGGTCAGACGAACGGAATTACGGAAGAACGAACGGACGGACGGAATAACGGGACGGACGGAATAACGGGACGGACGGAATAACGGGACGGACGGAATAACGGGACGGACGGAATAACGGGACGGACGGAATAACGGAACGAACACAAGGCCAAGGGTAACTGTGTGTGTGTGTGTGTGTGTGTGTGTGTGTGTGTGTGTGTGTTTTAGTCTCCTTCATAAGATAATGCGACAGAGACAGACAAAGACAGAAAGAGACTGGCTGACCAAAACGATAGACAGACAAAGACAGAGAGACAGAAAGACTCAGACGTAAATAAAGAGACAAATAGACAGACAGTGACAAAGAAAGAGAGGAGGCAGACAGACAAAAAGAGACAGACAGACATAGACAAAGAGAGAGACAGAAAAAAGAAAGAGACACAGATAAAGAGAAACAAAGAGAGATTCAGACAGTAAGACAAAGAGCCAGACACAGAGACAAAGAGAGACAAAGAGAGAAAGGCAGACAGAGAGACACATCGTCTCCCAAAGGGGGGCCAAGCGGTTGCCCCTCACCTTCCTGGGAATGAAATGCGATTACACTAATTGGAGACGTCAGAGGGGGGGAGGCGGATCAGAGTAGGAGCTGTAGACTGCAAACACCTCCACGCTGTGTACCAGTGCTCTCTCTCTCTCTCTCTCTCTCTCTCGTAAAGGAAACTGCTAACGTTCACCTCCTCAAAACGCTGGTGTCACTCGCCTATTTCAGAGCAAGGTGAGGTGAGGTGCCAACCACGAGCAGGTCACTGATATTGGTCCATCAGGGGCATACACATCACAGGGATCAAGAGAAGGCCTATCCCCCCTTTACCTTCCTCCCTTCCCCATTTTCTCCTACCCCTACCACTACTCCTACACCTACCTCTTCCCCCTTACACCTACCTCTTCCCCCTTACACCTACCTCTTCCCATTAACTTGTAGATACTGACAAAGGGGCACCAGGTACACACAACCTCTCTCTCTCTCTCAATTAAACAAACGTTTGCTGAACCGAATCGCAATTACATCGAGACAATATATATATATATATATATATATATATATATATATATATATATATATATATATATATATATATATATATATATATATATATGTGTGTGTGTATGTGTGTGTGTGTGTGTGACTGTTGGCCTGAGGCGCAAACTTTCGAAAATATTAGTTTCCGGAGCCGTCTAATGAACATAGAAAAAAACCTGTTAATTGGACCTTTGTTCTTTGAGGGAAGTTGGAGGGACGGTACTGTGATTGTGTGAGGGGTGGGGGTAGTGGGGGTATGTGGGAGGGTAGTGGGGAGTGTGGGAGGGGTATTGGTAGTAGGAGGGTGGAAGAGGGGTGAGGGCGAAGGTGCAGAGGGGAGAGGCGGGGTAGCGCAAGTGGGGGGGAGAGGTAGTAGGGAGAGGCGGGTGAAGGCAGCGGGGGAGGAGGTGTAGTAGGGAGAGGCGGGTGAAGGCATGGGGAGGAGGTGTAGTAGGGAGAGGCGGGGTGAAGGCAGGGAGGAGGTGGTAGGGGAGAGGCGGGTGAAGGCAGCAGGGGGGGAGGAGGTGTAGTAGGGGAGAGGCGGGTGAAGACAGCAGGGGAGGAGGTGTAGTAGGGGAGAGGCGGGGTGAAGCACACCACGGACGGGGAGGAGGTGTAGTGGGGTAGGAGTAAGTTTGGTCTTACTAAAATAACAATACAGACTAAGTTGTGATGGGGAAGGAGATGCCCAGCGCTAGTTAATTATACAAGGGTGTGTGTGGAGGTCATGAGGGAATGCTGGGTGGAGGCTGAGGAGGATGTGAAGAGGAAGGGGAGTAAGAGCAGGAGCGGTATCTGTCTTCAGTTTAATACTCTCTCTCTCTCTCTCTCTCTCTCTCTCTCTCTCTCTCTCTCCCCGTGACCCAGTATGTGAGGCACCCCAGACACGCCCCCCTCCCAGGCTCGTCGGTCGTGTACAGAAGACCTCAAACAATTCCTCGTTTCGGTAAATAACACAGACAAGAGGGAGAGACGGAGTGACGGAGTGAGAGTGAGGGAGATGGATGGACAGGCAGACGGAGTGAGAGTGAGGGAGATGGATGGACAGGCAGACGGAGTGAGAGTGAGGGAGATGGATGGACAGGCAGACGGAGTGAGAGTGAGGAAGATGGATGGACAGGCAGAGGGAGTGAGAGTGAGGGAGATGGATGGACAGGCAGACGGAGTGAGAGTGAGGGAGATGGATGGAAAGGCAGACGGAGTGAGAGTAAGGAAGATGGATATGCAGAAAGACAGCGAAAGTGAGAGAGATGGATAGACAGAGAGACAGAATGAGAGTGAGAGAAATGGATAGACAGAGAGACAGAGTGAAAGAGATAAACAAAGAGGTTATTTTCGAAGATAAAGATAATAAAGAACTGTCTATGCTCTTCTATGCCACAAGACCGACCAATATGACTCGTATTAATTTCTGCTGACCATAAAACTGGGAGAGATATTTCCAAGAGAACTCGAAAAGGTTTATTGAAATAGATAAATAACTTGAGAATTTACTTTAACATTTAATTATTGTCTCGCTCATTTGGGATAGGTTTAGTTAGGTTAAGTTAGGTTAGCTTAGGTTAGGTTAGGTTAAGTTTGGTTAGGTTAGGTTAGTTGTCTTATCGCAGCATCAGGTAACGTGAGTAAACGCATTTTCTCATTCATGGTATCAATTTAAAGTGAAGTATTAAGCAACATTCTCCATTTTTTAGTCATAAACATTAATCCTATGAATGTTTTATGATACTTATATTGTAACATTTTATATAGAGAGTTAAGTGAAAATGTATTTTAATTCAGAAATGTTCAATAAATTGACTAACTTATATACGCCACCAAAGGCCACTCTTGCCCAGGGCCTCTCAAACACTGAGGCCACTACTGCTGCATGGTCGTGTGTGTTTTTGGGGGGGGTGTAAGTATCTGTGTGTGTGTGTGTAAGTATCTGTGTGTGTGGGGGGGTATGTGTATCTGTGGGTGTGGGGAGGCAGGGTACAAGTATATGTGTCTGTGTGTGGGGAGGAAGAAAGGGTGTAGGTATCTGTGTGGGGGTGGGGGGTAGGTATCTGTGGGTGTGGGAGAGGTTGTAGATGGAAGTGAGTCGAGAGTTTTATGGCGGAAGACAGAGCGGCGCTTTACGCATGACGAATGACTGGAGTGCGCGCCATATTTTCCCCCTTTCTCCTAAACCAGCGTCTGAGTGCCTCCATGTGTGTGTGTGTTTGAGGTGAGAGATATATAATAAAACAGACATACACACACAGAGAAAACAGAAACTAAATAACATGATAAAACAATAAGAAATAGACAGACAGACAGACAGACACAGAAAGACAGGGTAAAAGACAGACAGAGTGAGAGAGGATGAGAAAAAGATTAGACAGAAAGGGGAGAGTAAAGTCATTTGTCAAGTGAACAACAATGGCTGACGTCCATGGTGGGGGGGACGGAGGGTTGTAGACAGACAGAGAGAGAGAGAGAGAGCCAGTTCCCCGTCAATTCGGAAATAGTAGATATCTCTCTCTCTCTCTCTCTCTCTCTCTCTCTCTCTCTCTCTCTCTCTCTCTCTCCATTTTCCACATTTATTTTCATCCATCTATTTCATATGACTGTGTGTGTGTGTGTGTGTGTGTGTGTGTGTGTGTGTGTGTGTGTGTGTTTACTTCTTTTATCACAGGCGAGAGATCAAGCAGGAGTGTTTGTATGTCTTTTAACTAATTTAGATTAACCCCTAAGATCGATGACTTAATCGCTGAGTACGATGACTTAACCCTTGGAATACAATGATTTAACCCATTAGTCACGACAAGTGATCGCGGGCCCTTTGTGCCCTTATGAAAGTTTTAACGCTCGTGACAGCGTACATCGAATGACGGTGCGCCAAGTCCGTAGACTTCCATCGTTTTCCATCGTAAATAAAATTGTTAACTAATGCCTTCCTAAAGAAACCATCGATATATATATATATATATATATATATATATATATATATATATATATATATATATATATATATATATATATATATATATATATATATATATCCGTAGAGTCCTGGTGTACTTTAAAATATTAATAACTTAAGTTCTGTAAGAGAAAAAACAATATTAAAATGCATTGGAGATGGAATTTATTTAAAAAAAAATCTGACCAATTAAATTTATTTATTCCATTTTTTCTTTCTGTTTTCCCGGATAATCTGCCCAACACTATACTGAATGACTTTAATAGAAGAGAAGGTGAATTGTGTCCTCTGGTTAGCTGAGTTAAAGTCTGTAACAGCGGTTAGAAGAAAGTTTACGACTCATTAGAAGAAGCTCCACACAGAAATTCAATTACAAGATGGATGAGGAAGTTTAAAGAGACTGCTTCTGTTAATGGCAAGCCGCGAACTGGAAGACCGGGAGTAAACGAGGAGACTGTGGCTTCTATAGAGCAATTTTTTTCTAAATAGTCCGCGAAAATCACTAAGAGGGGCTTCTGTTGAACTAGGTGTTCTTAAAATAACAGTGAACAAAATTCTCAAAGTGAAATTGCATAAGCGACCTTTAACTCAGCTAACCAGAGGACACAATTCACCTTCTCTTCTATTAAAGTCATTCAGTATAGTGTTGGGCAGATTATCCGGGAAAAACAAAGAAAAAAATAGAAAGAATAAATATATTTCTTTGCTCATAAATATACTAGAATATAAAAAACCTCTCCAATGCATTTTATAGATTTTTTTTTATCTCCTATAGAACCAAAGTTACTAATATTTTAAACTGCACCAGAACTTTACGGACCTCCTTACGGACTGCTGATTAATTATATGCAATATGATATAAGCTTCTTTACCTCGACTTACCATGATAGACAATACGTGATGGGGAAATTGTCAGTGGCATTATGTTCTTTGTTAAGTTGTAAAAAGCAAAACATTGAGAGATATTAAGAGAAAATAACAAATAATAGGGATTAAGAGAAAATAACAAATAATAGGGATTAAGAGAAAATAACAAATAATAGGGATTAAGAGAAAATAACAAATAATAGGGATTATACTGGACAATATAACAATCAAATGATATACACATGCAGCTTATCATTCCTACAGTAAAATCATAGAACAGATCATGAAGCTTATACAGAGATGATTCAAAACACACAATACGCCCCAATGATCAGCTACCAGGTAAATTAACACAATAATATACGTCACTCACAAACTACTGTTGAACCATATACCTTCCTTCACACCTTCCTGCCATCATCATCATGACCATCAACTATATCAATAACTGCAACACAACCACAACATTAGGCAACACCACCGCTCCCAACATCACCACAACACACCACCATAACATATCACATAACAACCACACCACCACTATGATCAACTTAACACATTATCACCACCACAACACGCCACTATACCACCACACACCAACACCACAACAGCACACATCACCACCACCATCACACCACACCATCACCACAACACAGTGCCAGGATCTAGCACGAGCCGCTGGTGTACCTGGGAAGTCACTACTGTATTGTGTGACTCCTGCTGTGATGGTGGTGCCGAGAGAGAGAGAGAGAGAGAGAGAGAGAGAGAGAGAGAGAGAGAGAGAGAGAGAGAGAGAGAGAGAGAGAGAGAGAGAGAGAGAGAGAGAGCAAAACAACTTAAAAAAATATATATATAACAACACTTAGTAACGCTTGATGGTGTGAAAGCTCCTAAGGCTGAAGACAAAGAGACACGAGCATCGCGTTGGGGACAAAGAAACATGTCGAGCTCGTCCTTGAAGGCGGTGAGGCAGCAACACAGAGCTCCACCTTGTGTGTGTTTCTCGTGACAGTTCATGAGACTCACCCAACAAATTCTCCACCTCTCGCGGGACATTTCTCTTCACTAAGGAAGGATCAGAGCCCCCCACTAGGGACGGTCAACTCTCACAGTTTACAAGTTTTCGACGACGATTCTTATTGTTATTTTTTTCCGTGTCGTCGTCGTCGGTAAAATGGCTCAGTGAGATGGGTCTTATATATCCAATTACGGAAAAACAAGAACTTATCATCCTTATAAGCGTCAGTACGAGCAAATAACACAGCTCCTGGCCATAGGTGAAGGAATAGGGTGAAGTAAAGTGGCTGGCCGTTTGGAGACACTGGTTACCACAGAGGGGGGGTAGGAACACATTTCCACACCCCTACCTAAAGTGGATCAAGAAAAGGTAAAATATATAATGAATAGACAAAGTAACAAGAGAAAAGAAATGGATGGACAGAGGGACAAAACAAAAGAGGTGGACAGAGGAACAAGACAAAACAAAGGGATGGACAGAGGAACAAAACAAAGGGTAGACAGAGGAACAAGACAAAACAAATGAGATGATTAAATGAATGAAATAAAACAAAAGAGGTGATAGAATTGAAGGAAGGGATAAAGAAGAACCAAGAGGGAGAGGTGAAAGAAGTAGGTCAGAGAGGGATGCTTGGAAAGATCAAAGGATATCGAGGCATGGGGATAAGAGGCAGAGGAACAGCCAAGATATGAGAGAGAGCGAGAGAGAGAGATAAAACACACACACACACACACACACACACACACACACACACACACACACTAAAACACTCATAAAAGTCTCTCCATATTACACCCTCCTTTACACAGCCGAGAGGAGAGGAGAGAACACTGTACCTCAGCCCACCATCACCCTCTTTACCTGCTCTCAGAAAATAAATCTTTAACGTGTGATGAACGCCGCCCCACACCTCCACCTGGCGGCCCTGAGTGGATGACACACACACACATACACCCTCTCTCTCTCGCTTGATACCTCCAACCTGAAGGAATCAATAACATTTTGTGCAAGTAAGTTTTATATAAAAATTCCAGTCGTTGCCATATTCATATTGGGAGATGGCAATTTATATGTATAGATATGTATAATATACTACTACTACTACTACTACTACTACTACTACTACTACTACTACTACTACTACTACTACTACTGCTACTACTGCTACTACTGCTACCACTACCACTTTTTATGGCCCCCAACCTCCCCAATACCTTCTCCACACACTTTATTATCTAACTATGCTAATACAAGTACAAAAGTAACTACCCTAGCTAAGTTAGTTCAGTCGCCACTACCACCACCATCACTACTACCACCACTACCACCACCACTACCACTATTAGTTTTTAGAATGATAATAATAACAGTAATGAAAAAAAATAAGAAAGTCACAATAACAACAGGAATAATATTAATGCGCCAATTATTTTCAAGAACCTAGTACAACACCTACATATACCTAGTACATATACCTACATATACCTAGTACATATACCTACATATACCGATGAACATGACATACAAACAAGTACCTGTACATACAAACATATAAATGAGCTACAGAAACGGGACACAGACGGTGATGAAAGGTGGAAGAGGAAGGGACAGGAGATAGACAGAAGACTCTCTTCCCCCCACACTTCAAATATTTATTCCAGGCGACATCTGGCGGCGGAGGTTTTGGTGAGGTGAGGAGGTAAACACGAGGCCAGGCACGGTAAAATGAAGCCGCCCGTAATTAAGGAAAGGAATTTTATATATTCTGCCTTGTGATATACGACGTACCTCAGGGTCCCAAGTGTACAGCCTGTGACTCACCCGGGCAGAGGAGGAGGAGCAGGGTGTGTTGAGAGAGAGAGAGAGAGAGAGAGAGAGAGAGAGAGAGAGAGATCAAAGAAACACACAGAAAAGAAGTGTGAGAAATTGAGCAGAGAAAAAGTGTGTGTGTGTGTGTGTGTGTAATAGGGAAAGGAAGAGGGGGAGAAAGAGATAATAGCGGTAATTAAGATAAATATGAAAGCGAACTATGTAAGGACGTGGAGGAAGTTGAAGATGTGGGTAAGAGTGAAACAGAGATAATAAGAGAAGAAGGGAAACAGAGGGGGGGAGGAGAAGAAGGGAAACAGGAAAATTAAGAGAAGAAACGGAGGGAAGAGAGGAAAAAATAGACGAGAAGGAAGAAGAGAAACGAATGCTGGCTAGAAGAAGAAACGGAAGAGAAACAGGAGAATGAAAAAAGAGTATCAAGAGAAGGAAAACACCTGAAAAGGAAAAACAAGAGAGAAAAAGAAGACCGGAAAATAAATTTAAGAAAAAAGATAATTACAGGAGAATGAAGAAGAAAAACCACAGGATAATATTGAAAAAATAAACAAAGAGAAAGCAAGGAAGAGTGAAGACGTAGGAACAGAACCAGAACGTCTCGCAGGCAGGCAGGCAGGCAGGCATGGTGGTGTTTACCAAAAATTACCAATAAATTCCCATTGGCTCAATTATAACTCACACTCGTAATACAACAACGGTAACAATAACAACAGTAACAATAACAACAGCAGCAGTAACAATAACAACAGCAGCAGTAACAATAACAACAGCAGCAGTAACAATAACATAATCCTTCACGCACTAAACACACTTCACTTAGGTCAGGAAAGGCTGTAACGCTCGGTTGACTTAATCCCACTAAAAAATGCTAAAAAAAATGGTTCACTTTTAAATATATATTTTTTTATAATTTCCGGTTTTAGGGAATACCGGGAACTTACTATGAGGCGTCCAGGAAAATGTTGTCAATTCCAGGAAAATTTAGCTGCTGAAATTTTTAGCACTGAAACTTCCATGAAAAATTGGGCACTGTCAAAGTTCCAAGAAATTAAAAACAAAAATTAAACATCCAATTAATTGTTTACACAATGAAACTTTCAGAAATATTTGGACACCATGAAAGGTTCAGGTAAATACGGATACTCCATAGAACAACTTTATGAGCGGGTTTTGTAATTACCTGTGTGGCGAAAATTAATATTCATCTCTGTTGAAAGGTAAACCAGGTGGAAGTGTTTCATTAGTGAACAACAACTCTTATATTTAAATGTACACACACACACACACACACACACACACACACACACACACACACACACACACACACACACACACACACACACACACACAAATAGATGCCACTTCTTTTTAAGGCGCAAAATTAGATTTCCCTACCATTGTGCATCCCAATGTTGAAACTCTCTCTCTCTCTCTCTCTCTCTCTCTCTCTCTCTCTCTCTCTCTCTCTCTCTCTCTCTCTCTCTCTCATGCAAACACATGAAAATTCGTCTCCTCTTCTCCCTCAAAGCTGCTCTCTCTCTCTCTCTCTCTTTACTGGGTTCTTTTTTCCTTCACATTCTCTCTACTGAGTTCTCCTCCTTCTCTGCCCGTCTCGTTCTCTCTCCTTCGGCGTCTTAATAGCTCTCTACATTCCGGTCCAGATGTTGATTTCGTCTTCTAACTGAAAATTTATGTTTCTCTTCTCTCTCTCTCAGTTTATTTATTCTATCACTACGTAGTTTTTTCTCAATTCGTTAAAGGTCTTTTTTCCCTCACAGTCTCTCAGTTGAGTTCTCTTTTCCCTCACAGTCTCTCAGTAAGGGTTCTCGTTTCCCTTACTGTCTCTTTCTCTCTAATTAGTTCTCTTTTCCCTCACATTCTCTCCACCGAGTTCTCTTTTCCCTCACATTCTCTCCACCGAGTTCTCTTTTCCTTCACATTCTCTCTAGTCCAGTTCTCTTTTCCCTCACATTCTCTCCACCGAGTTCTCTTTTCCCTCACATTCTCTCCACCGAGTTCTCTTTTCCCTCACATTCTCTCCACCGAGTTCTCTTTTCCTTCACATTCTCTCTACCTCCACACAGGCGTCAGGTGGACATTATCTTCACCAGACAAAAACTGGTGAGCTAAAGGGGGGTCATAATGCACCTGGAGGGAAGGTTCAGATTACCACCAGGATGGACGGTGTTTCCCCTGACGCTACTTCCTCGTGGGGCTGGTTGCCACTTGGCTGCCCACTACCCCTTCCTGGTGGTGTGTATGTTAGTGTATTTAGCTGTCTGTCTGCCTGTCTGTTAGCGGATTTAGCTGTCTATCTGTCTGTCTCTTAGTGTAGTTAGCTGTATGTCTGTCTGTCTGTTAGTGGATTTAGCTGTCTGTCTGCCTGCCTGCCTCTTATTATGCCTATCTGTCTGGCTGTTTGTGTGTCTGTCTATCTATTTACACACAAATAGACACAAGAACAGGAACAGCTTAGATACGAGAGAGAGAGAGAGAGAGAGAGAGAGAGAGAGAGAGAGAGAGAGAGAGAGAGAGAGAGAGAGAGACTTATACTGTTTCTCTCAAAAGACTCTGAATATATTTCCATCTTCTCACTCCCTCGACCACAGTCTTCCACCTCATGATGAGAAGGAAGGAAAGAGGTCAGGGCTGTGCTGTGTTTACCAGAGGGAGACCATCAACCTCAGGGTATCTGTTGACTGACCTCACTTTATTATCCTCTCTAGTGTGTGTGTGTGTGTGTGTGTGTGCGCGCGTATACTTTCGATCGATGGAGTCACATGTATGTCTCGTTAGGTGGCATGCAAACAATTTTAACACGATACTTATATGAATCATTACTATTCACTTTTATCTAATTTCTGGAAACGAATATATCTTAACCCTTATTTCTTAGAAGTAGAAAAAATATATATAAATAGTACGACTGCACCATAATTTTCCTGGGTCTCACTGGTTAGCGAATCAGCCAATCAGACGGCGCTATTCTGCTTGTCATACCTGTTCCCTCTGCATATTATAAGAGCGTCCCTTGCCAGTGAGGTGCGGCACACGACGCTGAATAACCCATGATAGCGTGAGAGCAACACCACCAGGATTGCTAATTACACAGCCTTCGTGTTAGTACTTGCCACGGCTGACGAAATATACAAGTGTACGTTAGTTTATGTAAAACAGGTGTGTTGTAAGCAGAGACTCTTAACACACACACACCAGATAATACAGACTGGTAACTCAGCCCCATTCGCAATTATATGCAAAAAAAAAAATCCATAATTTGTGCCGATCAATAACCTAAGGGGGCCAATGGTGCTGATTTACAAGCCATCGATAAATAATTTACATCCTAATAATATAAAAACAGACAATTTACATTAGTCCAGGAGGGGATTCATTGTTTTACTGTAAATTGTTTTTCCTCTTGGATATTGAACACAAGCGTGATTAAGACTTCGCCAGAGTGTGTATTGAAGACGGCCATAAACACCATCCCTCAATCTCGAGACAATACATCCATCAGTGAGATCAGTACAGTCATACACCAAGCTGACTAAACGCTGGCCCAAGTAAGATAAGGGAACAACTACAACAAGTGCACCGAACCACCGACAACTACAACTGTTACAAAGACATTAATACAACAACAACAGCACCAACAACAATTAAGGCAGTGACAGCGACATCTACAACAGCAGCAGCGACAACTACAACAGCGATAACAACAACTACAACAGCTATCCCGACAAAAATACAGCAACAACGACAACAATACAACAGCAGCAACGACTACAGCAGCTACAGCGGGAGTGGACTGTATGGCGCGGCTGAGTCATGAGTGAGGATCGATCACCCCCTTCCTAACGTGTTGACACTCCCTCGTTAGCCCCCCTCCCCCCACCTTACCTCACCTCGCTAAATATTACCTCCTCGCTGATGGTAGTTCGTTCATTGGCCTTTTTTAGACCCCTTTCGTTAGCCCCCTTCGTTAAGATGAAGAAAAACAGAAAGTAAACACAAAGGAGAGAAGAAAGAAGAATTGTAGAAAGCGATGAACAGAATATAAAAAGAAGAAAAATAAGACGAAAAGAAGAATAGAAGAGGACAAACACCAGAGGAAATTCTAGAAGCAAATAAAGAAGACAAAAAAAGCTAAAAATATAGAAGTACAAAACAAAATAAAGGAATAAGGATAATACAACAACTACAACAAACATCAATTACAGCTGAAACAATGCCATCAACAACTACAACAACGACTAATATACAACTACTACTACTATTTCAACAACAACTACAACAACTACAACATGGACTACATTACCTAACGAGTACACTATCACCTCCTCCACTGTGACACTACCTGCCTATCAATCTCCCCTTCACCTACCTATCTCCCCTTTCCCTCCCCTCGGTCACTCTCCCCTTTTTGTCAGTCACTTTCCCCTTTCCCTCCCCCCCCACCATGTCAGCCTCTCCCCCCTCTAGGTAACTCTCCCCTTTCTGTCGTCCACTTTCCCCTTTCCCTCGGCCACTTTCTCCCCTTTCCCTTCCCCTCGGTCGCTCTCCCCTTTCTCTCGGCCACTTTCTCCTCTTTCTTCCACCTCAGCATTACCTTCGGCCACTCTACCCTCTCCCTTCCCCTCTCCCTCGAACCAGTCTCTCCTTCTAACTCTCCCTTCCCCTCACGCACTCTTCCCTCTTCTTCCTTTGCCACTACCCCTCACCTTTATCATCAGCTACATCGCTCTCTCTCTCTCTCTCTCTCTCGGCTGTTCACCTTCACCCCCCATTCCCCTTCTACAGGTACGTGGAGGGGACGGGTCGAACCAGCGAACGTCAGGGACACTTGCAATACCGTAACCACGAGCAACACAACCACAGCGCCACCACCCGCTGCTTCCCGCACTCTGTGTGTGTGTGTGTGTACAGTACGTGCTTCATCATACTGTCTTGCAACAGGTCTTCCCACGTACAGTAAGTTAGGCTCATTTATTATTATTCGCCTCGCCTAGAATTAGTCGACCGTGATGGCCACCACAGGTAACTTAACACCATTCATTAACATCACGCAAACATATGACTGCATCAAACATACGACTGCACCAAACATATAACTGCACCAAACATATGACTGCACCAAACATATGACTGCACCAAACATATGTACCTTGGTAATACAGTCCTCAAACGCGAACAAAATACTAAATTCCTCGGAGTTATTGTTGATGAGAAACTTAACTGGAGAAACCACATACAAGCCATTCACAGTAAAGTCAATAAACAGTGCGGTATCCCGTATCACACTCGACAGTCACTCACTCTCACAGCAATGAAAGAAATCTATTATGATCTTGTTTACCAACACCTGATACACTGTCACACACTATGGGGGGGCAAACATATGACTCCGCCATACACAGGACTTTGCCAAACAAAAGACTTCGCTAAACATGACTCCACTAAACAAATGACTTTGCCAAACATATGAATCCGCCAAACATATGACTTTGCCAAACATAAGATTCTGCCAAACATAAGACTCTGCCAAACATAAGTCTCCACCAAATATCAGACTGCCAAACATAAGACTCTGCCAAACATAAGACTCTGCCAAACATAAGACTCTGCCAAACATAAGACTCTGCCAAACATAAGACTCTGCCAAACATAAGACTCTGCCAAACATAAGACTCCACCAAACATCAGACTGCCAAACACAAGACTGCACCAAACACATAACTGCACCAAACATAAGACTCCACCAATCAAATGCCTCCACCAAGCATAAGACTCCACCAAACAAATGCCTCCACCAAGCATCATGGGTTCCGGAGTGTAGTGCGGGACGATAAGTTTTACTTGGCTATGACGGCCTGGCCCGGGATGAGCCACAGTGCTGTCTGGTGCATGACTATAACGCAGCCAGTGTATACCTCGCGCTAGTGTCCCTGTGAAAGTTACTCGAATAACTAAATTGTGTTCTCTTCATCAAAAAGGATTAAGAGACACCTCCGTCACCCAAGTACCAGTCCGGTTATTTATTTATTTTTTCCATTAACAAACATCAAAGATTCGGGAATACAAAGTCACACATCTTTCTTTCCTACTTTGAATGGGGAGAACTAAGAAGCGAGACGTCACAGACCAATGTAGAGGATCAACAGAGAAGCTTTAACCCCGAGTAACGCTGCCATAACCCCCTACCCCCCTTCAGTAGAGTTTGCCCAGTGAGTAAATGACATCTTGAACCATTGAGTATAATGCATTAACCCCTTGAGTGTATTGATTGAAATACGAGTATAATGACTTAACCCGAGTAAAATGGCTCAACTCCTTGATAACGATGACTTAATCCCTTGACAACGATGACTTAACCTATTGACAACGATGACTTAACCCTTTGATAATTATGACTTAACCCCTTGAAAACGATGACTTAACCCCTTGACACCTTGACAACGATGACTTAACCCCTTAACAACGATAATCAATTGTCGTAATAGGGAGGTTTATTCCGGCAATAAAGATGATTGACAGTAAAAATAATTACATACCTAGGAGTGAAAAACAGGGGAGACTTGTAATAATTGAGAAGAGAAACGCCAATTAGGAATAATGAGGAACAATGAGAGAGACGCTACTGAGCAATGAAGTTCTACAAAAGAGACGCCACTGGGCATTAAAGACTGAGAGAGAGAGAGAGGAAGGGAGGGAGCAGGTATTGTGCGCTCATCAAACATCAACAACAAGAACCATGTGCAGCATACACAGGGCCTTCGAACTACGGCCGACTGTCCGCCCTCTGACTACGCCTGGTATGACTACCATGTGAAATTATGGAAATAATATTTTGATATAAATAAATTATAAGCAGTGAGCAACATATAGTTAAAAGAACTTGCCATCCATATTCCTGCTGTGACTAGAAAACGAAGAGAGCGACACAAAACGCCCTTAAAAACCTACAGCACTGAGGCAAACATCACCATTATATGGGGCTAAATAACGAAAATAAAACACAAAGCACGATACGCCAATGGAATATAAGTCTAACTTTAAAAAATCGTAAAAATAGTCTTAGTAAAGTACCGGAGACTGAAGATAATGACCGTCTCGTTAACAATTACCTTCACTTGCTTTATACCTTTTGTTGGCCACACTATTAACACCCAGTATTAACCAAGACGAGTCAGACCAGATTATGGCTCCTGCTCCCTCTCTTCACCTCACGCCTCCTTTTCCTCCCTCCCTCATAACCATTTCCATCATCTTACAAAGTTTATAAAAAAATTATTTCTAATACAATGATAATAAAGGCAAGGGTGTCTTTAGTTACCACTGAGAGTAGACTGTAGGCAACGTAGATCAGGGCAGCAACAACAACAGAGTAGATCAAGACTCAGCAACAGCCGGGGTATATACCCAGGCTGCCTTAACTTCATCCTCTTAGTCACTGATCGGCCTCTTGGGCGGTCAGTCACTTCTTTCTTACACACTATTGGCATGTACTGGCTCTAGAATGTATCTGTACCTGCGCCAGTGGTGGTCACGTCTAGTCTTGCATGAACTTACACTCGGTGCCGTCACAATACTCTGGCAGATTGTTCCAACAGTTCACAACACTCACGCCAAAATAGTTTGCCTGCTAGATTTTTGTGAATGCGTAACACTAGTCAGCAACAGCTGCAACACACTGAGTAGATCATAAATAAACTCAGCAGCAGACACAGAGAGGAAAGTTAAGGGACTCATAACCAACGACCATAATCTGGAGATGTAGTTTGTTAGCTGAACCACAGATGGCGGTTTAATGATACAAGGTTCAGAGCCGTAGATAGAGTTCGGTCAACTCGGTGACATGCGGGCGCCATGTTGTTACTTAGCTGATGAAGTTTGTGCTATTTCTATAGAGGAGGAGGAGGATGATAATGATGTTTATTCAGTAAAATTGTCATACATGTTTACAACTGGATAAGCATGTTTACAAACTATGTGGGAGATAGCCCCAGAACACTCCCCACCCGCTGAGTAACAACATGGCGCATGGTTGGTGGAACTCTATCTACAGCTGTTGACAAGGGAACCGGAATTTTGTGGCCGACTGTACAAGGCAACACTGCCTTAAACACACACACACTATAAAGAGAATGACGTAACCCTCATCAAAACATAATCTTCTCCCACACACAGAATTATCTATGGGGCCTGGCTGCCTCTCCCCGTGCTGCTGGTCTGTGGCGGAAACAGCTCCACAGATGAAAAAAGTTCTCTTGTTTCTGTCAGGGGTTAAGGGACGCTGAATAATACATCCTGTAATGAGGTCTTGGTCCTGAAGTTGGAATTTTTACTGTGCGTGTGGAAGTGTTTAGACGGTTTGAAGGGACCCCTGTTGAGGTAAGTTCCTTTATTACCTGTCAGAGCAAGCAGCGTAATGTTGCTTTTTACCATCTACTGCAGCCTGTGTGGAATCACTGTAACTGACTGCCCCCAAAATCACCCTGTATAAAAAACACGGTATACCATCTAACGCAACCCTGTATGAAATAACTGTAGCCACCTTACCTCACGCCACCCTGCCATATACACTATCACCACAGCCCTGTATAGAGGATGTTCAGCACACGCTAACACTGGTCTATACAGAGACAATTTCATGCTAAATCAAGCCTGACTTGCAATCAGTACACACACAAAAAAAATAACTTTTTTGCCCCAGATGGAGAGAGAGGGAGAGAGTAACACAGAGGCCATCAGCGCTGGCTCACATGACGGGGGGAGGTGGGGGAAATATATATATATACTGTACAATATATATATATATATATATATATATATATATATATATATATATATATATATATATATATATATATATATATATACATATATATTTCCATCGTAAAAAAATTAAAAAAATAAAGGGGAGAGAGCAGGAAGTCGGAGCAAAATCAGACACAGAGGAGAAGCTGGTATTTACAGGGAGTATTCTCATAATGGCTTCCTTCTATCACACTTTACTCAGTTGTTGTTGAGTTTGGAACCAGTGTATGAGGAGGGGTCATCTGTGGCCTCTCTAGTTCTTAAAACAAAAGTTGGACGCAGATTCTAAAAGACTCCATCCATATCTAATGATCTCCCTGCGTAGAGACGTGATGGAGTACCACGACCCTGCCACCGAGACTAGACTGCACCTTAGCCAACCAGGGGAAGAAAATCAAGGGAGGAATCTTTGAACAGCCGAAGCCAGTATGATAAGTTAACCCTGCAGCAGTATCAAGGGACTGGTACACCGCCACCAGCGTCTCCACCCGTATATGTGGCGCCAGGAGGACGCTGCACACGCAAGGAAAAACACTGCATCTTATTTAAATACATTATCACAGATACATGGGGGAGTTAGTTAAGTGAACGTCTGTATTCCTCCTCCTCTTGGTGATCACATTGGCTTAAGTGAGATATAACACATTGACCTTTCACCTCAGCGGTTGTTAATCAAGATAGCACGGGAAATACTGTCAAAATTTCCCTCGAGGGGTTAAGTTATCGTACTCAAAGCATCAAGTTATTCCACTCAAGGGATTAAGTCATCGTACTCAAAGAGATTAAGTCATAATACTGAAAGGATTAATTCTTCGTAATCAAGATGATAAGTCAATAGCTCAAGAAATTGTACTCAACAGGTTAGAAAACCATACTCGTTATACTCAAGAGGTAAGAAACCATACTCACCGTACTCAAGTAGTTTAAAAATCGTACTCAAACTACTAAACCTGCTTCCCTCACTTAATTCAGCCACGTTCAAGAATACGGAAGAAAAAAATAATACAATATCCCTTTAATACCACTTTCCGTAATGGATATTTTAGTGGTTCGGGTCTCGGGGGGGATGACGTCATTAGAAGACAAAAAGAACAGAACGTATTATTATTATTACATCTGTTCTCGAGGCAGCAGATGAGGTGGTGGGAGGACGGGGGAGGAGGAGGATAAGAAAGGTGAGGTAGAGGTGAGGTAGGAGAGGTGAGGTTCGCAGTATATAGTCGACGCACCTGGTGAGGGGAGGGGAGGGAAAGGTGAGGTAGGAGAGGTGAGGTTTGTATCATGTTGTCTATAGTAGTTTTTGAGTGATTACACCAGTGCTGAATGTAATAGCTTCCTCGACCCCATTACAAATTAACACCAGAGATGGATAAAGGGCACTGTTTAAAGTCACATATCTTCCTTAATCCATTTGAGGACGATGGTTTGTACTGTATATCCACTTACGTATGATGGTTTAACCCGCTGAGGGCAGAGTTTTAACCCCTTAAGGACGATGGTTTAATTCTTCAGGGCTGAAAAAACAGGTCAACCATAAATGGGTTAGGTTAGGTTAGGTTAGGTTAGGTTAGAATATGATCCCTTTAAGGTTAACTAATTCATAACATATTATACCAAATTAACATCACATTTAAGGTTTGAACGTCCATAAATTACATCACTAGCGACCAAATCCACAAACTAGCGATCGTTGTTTTGAAGTTCCTGATAAACAGATTAAAAGCTTATCACCTGTAACCAGTGAGTGTAAAAATAACACGTAAAACAGATGTTACTGATAATGACTTACTACGAACAGCTCCCAATTTAGTGCTTTTATGATGATGATTCAGTACGTGGATGGTATCAAGTCCTCTAGGGGAGTACGAAGGGGGAGGAGGAGGGAGAGAAGGAAGGAAAAAGGGGGAAAAAGGAAAATGGAGAAGAAGGGGGTAGGGGATAGGAAAGGGGAAGGGGAAAATGAAGGGGAAAGGGAGGGAGAACAAGGGGGTAGGGGAGAAGGAGTTGGGGGAAAAGGGAAGGGGGAGAAAAAGGGGTAGGGGGAAAAGGGGGGAAGGGGAGGGAGAAGGAGGAGGTAGGGGAAAAGGAAGGGAATGGGTGGAGGGGGAAGAGGAAGGGGTTAGGAGAAAAAGGAAGGAGGAAGGGGGAAAGAGGGAGGGGAAGGAGGGTCAATCTGGTTAAAGCTGTAATTATCTATACCCGCTGTTGTAACCTGCAGACTAAAACCCGGTTAAATAGTTTGGTGTTTTGTAAATGAATTTCCCGGACGGCACGTATACACGGCTTCACAAAGGTCCTCCTGTGTTTTATAAAGCCGTGATGTGTGATCAATACTTACTTCTAACACCAATAATTAACTCAATTTGGTCAGGATAACAATGACCTCGTTCAGTCATGCATTAAACTAATAAATTCACTCATATAATACACTGCCCCATACACAAGACCATTCTTTCATACATTATGCTGACCTAGTTTATAATAAAATACTAGACAGACAGACAGACAGACAGACAGACTGACATCATCACCAAACCTAGACCAGCAAAATGATGTAAAAAAATATATAAACTCTGAACCACGAAGCGAATATTTCCCCCACTGCCAAACCAAAACACTCTTCACCTCTTCATAACCCCGTCCCTGCCCTCGTTCTGTAAACACAAGGTCACTGGCTGATCCATAGCTGTTCAGGCGTCGTTAAGGCGTCAAAATACCTCCCCCTCACTTGATTTCAACACACCTGCACTTAAATACCGGAAGACATAGGGGAAATAGCTGCCGTGTGACCACTTGTTGACAGAACGTACAGCTGGTATGTAGGGACTCAACGTACAGCTATTTCTGATGCTCTAGAAATAACACTTGAAGACTCAGGAGCGCATATATATATATTTTTAAGTCTCTCCTCTTCACTATAGTCCATTTTGAGATGTATTAATACCTAGATTCAAGGTATTAGTAATGCTCCTTCCTCCCTATACCATCCATGTGACAATTATTATATTTCAACTAAACAAAACTTGAGTGAGGGTGGTGGTGGTGGTGGTGGTGGTGGTGGTGGAGGTGGTGGTGGTGGTGGAGGTGGTGGTGAAGAGTTTAAGACGGTAATTTTTTTTTTTCCCTCACATTGTTTAAGTAAATCTAATGGAATATTCATAATGTTATCCTCTCCATGCTGGGCGAGTTATATTTTGCCTCATATACACAACAAAAGGAAAACGTCCCGCGCAAAAAAATACCAAGTCGGACTCGGCTACGTGTTGGAGTGAGAGAGACCTGCTTGTTGTTACTGAGGATCTGGATACATGTGAATATTACCACATATGTATTAGTAGATGCACTCCCCTTTCCCTCTTCACCCCTTCCCCCTTCCCTCTTCACCCCTTTCCTCCTTCACCCACTCTCTCTCTGTCACTCCACCCCACCCCCCCCCTCCCCTACCTCCTCGTTATAAGACAAAAAATGGCTTAGAATTCGGGACAAGAAGCAACCCGCCAGATCTTCCACTGCCCCCTCTACAGCACGGCCATTGACCGCCCCACCCAGGTCAACTGACTTATGCTGGTGATGATCTTGTAACTGAGAGACAGAGAAGAAAGACAGATAAACAGAGAGAAACACAGATAGACTGACAGAGAGACAGGCAAGGAATAGAGACAGAACGACACAGAAATAGACAGACAGACAGGCAGACAACTTTATGAATCCTTATCTTCTAAAGAGTCAAACTGGATACGTCATCATATAACCTATACTGTCAGAACCAATGGCCCGTTCAGGTCAAAAAACACATACAATATTTTATTTTTTTACAGAAAATTGAAAGTTATGATCAAGATTCCTACTACACGAGTATTGGCAGCCGATATTCCGCTAAACGAGGTCCTGAGGTAATGACCCATACGGCGAACAGGACAGAGAGAAGGAACCCATATGACGGAAGAGACCAAGTCGATGTTTCCTGAAGGTGGGCTTATTGTTCGTGAGGTCTCTCTCTCTCTCTCTCTCTCTCTCTCTCTCTCTCTCTCTCTCTCTCTCATTTTCATTCTCTCTCGTTTTCTCATTCTCTCTCGTTTTCTCATTCTCTTTCTATCTCTCTCTTTTTCTTCTCTCTCAATCTCTCTTCCTCTCCCTCTCTCTCTTTTTTCTCTCTGTGAGCCTACTGCCTCTCTCTCACCATTTCACGACTCGTCATCCATGAAATCCCCCAGCCTCCCTCCATCCTTCCTCCACCTTCCTACTCTCCATTTTCCTTCCTCGTCTTTTATTTTATTTTTTTATCTTTGTCTTCTTCCTGTTCGACTTTCAATTCGTCTGTTTTCCTTTTCTTATTTTTACCACTTTATCACTCTTCCTCTTCTTCTTCTTCTTCATTTGCTGTAATTCACTTCATCTCCCCCTCTTTACCTCCCCCACCAACTGCTCCTCCTAGCCACTGTTGCCAGAGGGCCAGGGTTGCGGGGCTCCATCAGTCATTCATCACCCCTGGACGCCTCATCCTCTGCCCTACACCTCCATAAGGGACGAGGTTGTACGCACCGCTGAGACTGTCTGGCATCTGAGGCGGTTAACACATAATAGCTGGGGTAGCCTTGGCGTCTCGAGTCAGATAGACGACCTTACTCCTGAAGATAAGAGATACGACACAGTTACTGGACATGCTGGTTCCAGAAGATGGCCAGGAAAACGTTTTCACTGCTGAAGGTAGGAGTTATAACACAGCTACTGGACATGCTAGCTCCTGAAGAAGGCCAGGAAGACGTTCTCACTGCTGAGGAGAGTAGCTTGAGCACCTACTGTGCCAGCGTTTATAGCCGGTCATGAGGGAGTTCTTACGGTTGAAGACCACACACCGGGTGGCCTGGGGCTGGTGTCTGCAGGGGGCCGGGCTAAGAACTCATCTTCCTTGGGTGTGTGTGTGTGTGTGTGTGTGTGTGTGTGTTTGTGTGTGTGTGTAAGTATGTATGTATGTATGGATATGTATGTAATGATAATAATAATAATAATAATAATAATAATAATAATAATAATAATAATAATAATAATAATTAACGGTTTATTGAAAGAGCATGGCAGCTGGAAGGCTGAAAATATACAGTTAAATAACTGGGGAATGGGTCTCTTGATTGACAAATAATATACAAGTAACATAAGTGATACAAATATGATATATAATAACTGTGTATGTATGTATGTACGTATGTATGTATGTATGTACGTACGTACGTACGTACATACGTATTAATAGTGTTTTACGACCGTTTCGTTGAATGGTGTCATTTCGCAAGGCGCCCAGCCGCTAGTATGTCGCCACTCGACGAAGTCGTAGACGCAGTCGTGAACAGTTGTTAAGGGTTAACTGTAATTTACATAAGATAATAGAACCATCTTCCACCATGGTGATAGAACCGCACCCATGGCTTGGGCCACAGCCATTAGCTCAGGTCTGTTGTACGATAACTTATCTCAGACCTCCGAGAAAGTCTTGCCCTGAGCTGTCTCTGTCTTTTGACTTAGATTATACAACCTGTTATAATACTACAACAAAAGTTTTCTTTTTTAAATACCTAAAAAGAGTGTAGAAAAGGATTAACAAACATGTGGGAAGTAATAGTGAACAAAGAGACGTGACTTGGAGCCAACCACCAGACCTGGCTACCGCTCGACATGCTACCTTCTTCAACAGTGTGTGTGTGTGTGTGCTCGCCTTGCAAGCGAGCGGACCCGGGTTCGATCTCCGGGCAGGGTGCAACTATGGGCTTGTTTACGCCATTTGCCTCTGTCTACCCAGCAGTAATTGGGGACCTGGATGTTAATTTATTTGCAGATCGCGTTCCGGGATAATGGTTAGCCAGTGCAGTTGGCGAGTTGTCCGGTCTTCTCGGACTATTCCTTGACACTGGGTCATGCAGCTCGTTAACTCAGGGTGTGGTTGTTGTGTTGGTGACAGCTTCTACACCTTAAACAAATTCACGCCTAGGTGGCCCTAGGGCCGGCCATCCTCGTTATCACGAGGGGCAACCATTATTAATACACCTTCCACCACCTTCGAAAACTGATTCTCAGACAATTTGCCTGAATGATCACTGAGAGAAAGTTTAGACGGGACCCAGAGTGAAAGTCGGAAAGCCTCGCGTCAGGTACCAAAGATTAAGTGAAATATTTGTAAACGTGGTGGATTCTTACAGGCCACGGAGGATACTTTTCTCCTGCATGGATCACCTCACACCGCCTCATCTTTCACTGAGGAGGCGAGTCTCAGGAGAGGGGGAATTGTGAGTGAGCGTGAGGATCTGTATGTGTCGGGGATACAAAGGGCGAGGAGTAGGGGTGGGGGCGAGGAGGGCGGTGTAAGGCACATTTTTTGAGGCTGACGATGGAAGGTGTAGTATGAAAGCGCTGGTTTAAAACTTTTGCTTTGATAATATGAACAATGACGGCCAAAGGCAATACAGCTCGACATTGTTTAGGAAAAAGTTTGACAAACTCACCAAACTTGCAGACAACATACGGAAGAGCACCGAAACTCACCTGTGGGAGAGAGAGAAAACGGTACAGTATGAGACAGAGAAACAGTCCTGATCATTATATAAATTAAAACTGTCAGGAACATTCATATTTATGGAAATCCTAACACATGTAAATCCCCACACTGATAACTCTACCTGTGACTCACTGTTGTACACGTATAAGGTCAGGCGTGGATTAAAAACAAGCGACTGTCAACACGGTTACACCCATGTATCCACAGAGACGTAAATCCACGGACAGTCATTTCCCTGGATGAATAAATCTCCACACCGCGAGATGGCCGACCCAAGGAACACCTGAGTGGCAAAATTAGTAACTTTAAAGGAAACACAGAAACACCTGAATCACACCAATTAATTAATATCTTCAGCCTCCTTTACCTATTAGTCTGATAAAATCATCTACCCCGTCACCTACCTGCCACCGCACACCTACACTCCCCCTCACCTGAGTCTCAGACACCGAATAATTAACCCACTCCGTCATGTTTATATACAGTAGACCCGACACACCTGGCAGCCGCGTGCCTCGGGCTGCTCAATTATCCATTAAAAACTACTGGACGGCAAGTAAACTGTCAACTATTAATTTCTCAAAACACAAACGATCTCCCTAATTGCCTCTCCCCCGCCTCCACATGTCTGGCTCGGTGCCTCGACAAGAGATCAGTCATACCCGCACTGTGTGAACGCTCCTTTGATGTCGCCACACTATAAACGCCCAGTGTTATCATCGCCTTGTCTTAATCATTACTAGCCAGACTCATAAATCAAATTGTAATTGAGCTTCTGTACGAATGAGGAAGAGGTGGAGATGAAGAAGAGGAGGAGGAGGAGAAGGAGGAGACGAGAAGGAGATAAGGAGGTGGAAGTTGGTGAGGAACGGAGGAGTAAGGGTGAAGGGAAAGTGTGAAGGGGATGAAGGCAATTAGAGGGGAGGAGGACCAATTCAGTGAGATAGAGGCAAGAATAGTTAGAGGTTAGGTTAGGTTAGGTCAGGTCAGGTCAGGTCAGGTCAGGTCAGGTTAGGTTAGGTTACACTGGGAGGGGAACATAACTGAAGAGGGGACATGCTTACGAGACGCCCGGAGTGGTAAAAAGTGGCAGAATTTGACAGAGAAAAAGGTTAATAAAGGGACAGTAGGAAAGTGGCTGGAAAAGGAGACAGTAGCTGACAGAGGAGACAGTGGTTGGAAGAGGAGACAGTGGCTAGAAGAAGGGACAGTGGCTAGAAGAGGAGACAGTAACTGGAATAAGAGGCAGTGGCTGGAAGAGGAGACAGTGGCTAGAAGAGGAGACAGTAACTACATGTAGAAGAAAGTAGAAGACAAAGAGGAGAGAAGAGACAGAAAAGGACTGAAAAGTGATCACGCCCACAGTAAGTTGATCCACTAAAACATGGAGTGTGTGGCCAGCTGGTGTCTCCGTGTAAATGAAAACCCAAGTCAGGTATATCCCCCAAGTCTTCTCCGCCCTGAACACCAACAGGAAATAAAGTAACGTAAGAGGCACCATGTCAGGATACAGCAACACACCCACAGAGGGGAAACACCGTATACAAACCTGATTCAACTTCGTTTTTCTCTCAAATAATCTTAAAAGACTTTTGTCATATAACTCATAAATACATATCGAGTACCTTATATGGTTGTCTATATACGGCTACAAGGAGAGGAATAAAAACAAAAAGGTATACGCAAAAATCAAATAAAAAATATGACCACCCAAGAGTAAAAAATAAAAAATAAAAAAACTCCAAAACAAAAACAGGAAATAGGACAGTACACATCACGTATAAGGGAACGGAGATAAAACCCGGGTCATGTTCCAGGGCCCTTGGTAGACCAGTGAGGCGCCGTCCACCATCCCACTCAGCAAATGGCCTCATCTAAACACAAATTGACAAATGGCCACTTACTCCCACTCGTAACAAGTCATGAGGTACGACCTGCTGCCCGGCCTCTCTGGATTGTACAAGACCTATCGATTCTAACCATCTTTTGTTTTACTCCACAAAAACTTAGAGAAACGCGTAAATAATGACAACTGGGAAGAATGTGTTTTTATTGTGTGTTTTTTTTGTTTTGGGTGTGTGTGAGGTAGTAGGAGGGAGGGTGAGGGTACAGGATCACAGCTGCTGTACCCAAGTTGGACCCCAGCCATGAGAGGTGAAGGACAGAGAGCGTCATGACGGACAATAACTTCATCATCTGCCCTGCTGGTTAAATGAGCCTTGCCCGGCCGCCATGATGATGATGATGTCTCGTGTGAATGCCTCGTAACAATGACTCGTAACAATGCATCGTGTGAATGACTCGTGACAATGACTCATAACAATGTCTCATGTAAATGCCTCGTCAACATTACCTCAGTCGATGGTACAGTACATCATAGTCATATTAGCAAGAGAAAATTGTACATATTTTACACTCTCTTAAGTGTTGTGGTTAAACATTAATTTGGTAAGTTTGGTAATAACTCCCAGGCAGACAACCTTGTACTGAGGGCGGCGGTATACTGAACGTCGCCACAGTTGTGGTAACTTTTACAGAAGGTCAAGGATATTGTTGACGTTAATTATGAATAGTGTTGGTATTTGATAGTGAGGGATAACTTAGACTTATTAACAGATAAAAGAACTACCAAACCACTTGGTGAACTCAAAACCCCGACAACAAGGCCATACACCCGCCCATCTGTCCCTCAAACAGTGACAGAAAAAACCGATCTTGGAGCAAATTACTACACAAGTAAAAAATATTCACCATAGGGATAGAGAGAGTTACTTTAGCTCAAAGAAACAGTGGCTGGCGTCTCAGGGGTAGACACACGTCTTACTACAGGGGCAACATCTTCTCAGTAAGAGGAAATCTGCTATTTTCTTCAAAGGAAAAAAAAGGTCGTGGAAATGGACTTACTTAGAGAAAACGAAGGGTATTATCTTCACCGGGGAGTCCTTAGGAGGGGGTGAAGATGTTTGATATAAAGTGGAGGAAACGCGTGAAGATATATCTCAAGTGTAATGTCTGGATAATACTGAGAGACGTGAGGATATAACTGAGGAGACACGTGAGGATATATCTGAGGAGACAAGTGAGGATACAACTGAGGAGACACGTGAGGATACAACTGAGGAGACACGTGAGGATACAACTGAGGAGACACGTGAGGATACAACTGAGGAGACACGTGAGGATACAACTGAGGAGACACCTGAGGATATAACTGAGGAGAGTGGTGGCGCTCTCAGTCGACCCAGCTGCATAATGGCGACCTATTTTTTATACAGTTTGGTAACAGCAGACGATAGAGTGCAGTACCGGCCATTAGTCTCTCCTTGTGTGGCCAAAGTTTAGTCTTAAGAGCGCTGTAACCACAATGGCCTCAGAGACCAACTTTCCCAAAGATTATTATCCCTTTATTAAACTTATCTTATGACGATATTTTGTGGGAAAAATTTAAAATTGCTTAATACGAAAAATTCCCCAATCCCTTCTTTCCTTTCCTTCCACCCTCCTCTCCCCTCCTTCCTTCCCCTTTCCTACTCTCCCCTCCCTCAAACCCCTCCTCACCTCCTTCTCTTCCCCTCCTTCCCCCCAACCCCTCCTCGCCTCCTTCTCTTCCCCTCCTTCCTTACCCATCCTTCCTCCCCAACCCCTCCTCACCTCCCCCTCCTTCCCCAACCTTCCCCTCCCGCCAGTGTCTCTGTGATAACAAACTTGGGTACAGCCAGTAAAGAACTCTCCACCTCGATAAATATAAAGAAAAACTCTAGACCCATAAACTTTTATCCACGCATTTATTAAAGATGAAAATAATGAGTCATATTTTTCCGACGTGACAGACGAACATTAAAACTTTATAGTAGAATATTTAAAGGAAGATCAAAGACGTTACTGGATATAAAGATGTTTTAATTTTAAGAAGTTAACTGAAGTAGAGAGAAGGAAAAATAGGCTCATGTCGGCTGGGAATATTAGGTTAGGTTAGGTTAGGGTAGCTTGAATAGAATGATGTCCAGCTTGAATAGAATGATGTCCAGCTTAAATATATCACAAGGAACCACACGAAGGAAGAATGATGGCCAGTTTAAATAAAATGCATTTCTCATTTACTAACAGCAAAGAGTTGATCATAGACAACTTAAGGAAAATGTAAACAGCAACTATTTGAAAGAGATAAATAATATTTTTGAAGACAGAAACTCCGTAGTAAATAATAATGATTTTGATTTTTGGCATTCACGTAAGACCAGACTTACCTATTATTATTATTATTATTATTATTACTATTATTATTATTATTATTATTATTATTATTATGATTATTATTATTATTATGATTATTATTATTATTATTATTATTAACATTATTATTATTATTAACATTATTATTATTATTAACATTATTATTATTATTATTATTATTATTATTATTATTATTATTATTATTATTAACCTTATTATTATTATTATTATTATTATCCATATATTAGAGTTATTTTGGAAGGACAATTGAGGAAGGAACACAGTATGGACCCCCACTACTGAAGAATGACTGTGGTCAAAACAATAACATCCCAAACTGATGAAACTGATCTGAATTCAGCTGAGTGAGTTTGTACGTGGTTGAAATTCAGGAGCTTGAGGGTGTGTTTAGGTAATGTTTCTTTGTGTGTTTAGGTAATGTTTGGCTGTGTTTGTTTTGTTCATGTTTATTCTGGGTCGTAAGGGCGTAAGTTAGGGGGTGTAATTTCTGCTACCAGTTCAGTTCCTCAATGTTGGCACAAAGGCGTTCATAAAGGATACATGCTCCTCCTCCTTCTCCTTCCCTCTCATCACACAACAATCCAGCTCCTCTTCCTCCTCCTTCCCTCTCACCACACAACAATCCAGCTCCTCTTCCTCCTCCTTCCCTCTCACCACACAACAATCCACCTCCTCCTCCTCCTCCCCACCATCACACCTTTACCTGAGGTATACTGTAGCTGAAGCTTCTCCCCGCCAGGCACCACCACCGCTTCTCATTAACTCTTATGACCAGTTATACCACAAAAAAGGTTAATATGATACTGTCCTCTTATAAACCTCTAGGAAAAACACCTCACCGATATTAAACTTTCTTTATGCAACACACTGTAATATATATATATCATACCTAAAAGCTAAAACTTTAGGTAATCATAAATATTATATTAATTTTATTTATATTTTTAAGTCGTATATAGTAATCAACATTAATTCTTACATGTGAGGTCAATGGTATTATTATTATTATTATTATTATAAGTAGTAGTAGTAAAGGTGATAATGATAGTAGTAGTTGTGGTGGTAGTAATAATAGTAGTTTTGGTAACAGTGACAGTAATAATGGTAGCAGAGGCAGTAGGTATACCGCGTAACAACATAATATACCTGGTAGAGTTAATTAAAGGGTGGTGTCTGGCTCCCCTGTGTCGCTCACTTACCCGGGCTCAGTGTTTGGTCAGTGGTGTGTATCTGTGCCATTTCCCGCCCCTTTACTGCCATATTGTTATCTCATCTCTACACACACACACACATCCGTACCCACAACCACACTTACCGCATTACACACACACACACACACACACACACACACACACACACACACACACACACACACCACCTACAAAAAGTGCAGAAGAGGACGTACAAGATTATTCTCTCCCCTTCCTACTCCACATATCAAGAAGCGCTCAACACACCGACCCTCTCAACTCTCTCTGACCATCACCACGACCCCATCTGCAAAGTTTGGGGAGAAACTTCTACACCATCCTCGACGCAGTCTCCTGCTCCCACCCGCGATTCCTCGTCTGCAAATTGCTGTTCGATACTACTACCGCAACCAGCCCATAAAAGCACGTACTGATCGCTATAAGAACAGCCCAGTCCCAACCATTGTAAAAATTATCAACATTTCGTAGTTAACCAGTGTTCTCACTCCCAGCCAATATGACCTTTTTCCACTGTTGAAATGCCCTATAATATGAACCTCTTCCCACCTTGTTATTATACTCGTATATCATATTTGTATCAGTTATGTTACAATCAAGTGACCCATTCCCTAATTATGTAACTTTTAGCTCTGTTGACTGTATATTTCCAGCCTTTTGGCAGCCATGTTCTTTCAATAATAGTCTGAGTTCCTGTGTCTGCCTCTGTCCGTCACCCATCTGGCACTGTCCACAGTGAGGTAGTCCTTCACTGTATGTTACTTCTCTTAACTAATGAAGGTTTATCGCTCAAATTGCACGGTGTCTGTGTGATCAGTTCATATTTTATTGTTCACATAACTTAAACCTTTTGTTATCTCTTAAAGATTTATCTCTCAAATTATACGTCGTTTTTTCTTAACTATTAAAGGTTTACTGTTCAAATTACACGCTGCTTTGTAATCTATTTTTACTGCTCAAATTATACGTTTTTTTTAATTACCTACTTCCGTTTTATTGTTCAAATTGTAGTGTACATCACTTTAAGTAACTATTACAGTAAGTACCAACAAAAGATTACTAGAACTTGGTAATTAATTCACCTGTGTGGCCAACGAGTGCATAAAGTGCCAGGTGAACTAAAAACTTAATAACTTGATCCAAAGACCAAGAAATAACCCGGAAATGAGTAAATAGTAATGGTCTATTGTCGGAAGGTAATTACATAGAAAAATATATAATACATAATAATAATAAAAATAATAATAATAATAATAATAATAATAATAATAATAATAATAATGAGAATAATAATAATAATAATAATGAGAATAATTATAACAATAAATGAAAATAAAATACGGGTAATGAAAATAATAGTAATAAAAAATAAAAATAAAAATAAAAATAATAATAATAATAATAATAATAAAAATAGTAAAAATAATAATAATAACTACAACAACCGTAACAATAACTAGGCCAGGTGTATAAGGTGTATTGCGTGTCAAGAGGCAATACCTGATAAAACATAATAGAGGTGGCAGGTGGAAGGTAAACTGTGTGTATAATTACGTTGCAGGTAATTTTACTTGATAATAAGTGGACAGGTACTCAGCGCCGGTTGGGGGGGGGGGCACATTACCTGTTCATGATGAAAGGTAAATTATGAAGTTATTGCATACGTAATCAAAAGTAGGGTAATTAGAGGTTCATTAAAAATAAAACATTCTAAAAACAACAATCCTATTTTACGTCAACGATAGTGAACACACACACACACACACACACACACACACACACACCTTCGGGATCTTTCAAGAAACGTTTCCATCACAAATTTGAGCACATAAAAAAAAAAACTATTGCCGCTGCTCGTTCCAACAAAAATTTCAATTGTGATTCAGGAAATAAAAGTAAAACTATTTAAATATATTTGACTGACCGAGAGACGAGAAAACAAAGGGCTCGTGACGTCCGGTCGAGTAACTGAAGACATGAGTTATGGGAGAACCGCGAGGATTTGGTCATCAAGGGTCGTAAATGTGGGGCTGACTGAGGTGGCCGAGTGTCAGGAGCTGGTGAATATCCTCCTGACTCTCCCGTGTTTACATTATAGGTCCTGGAAGGTGTGTGGGTGAAGCTGACTCCTACTGACCAACCAGAAATGAGACAGAAGTTAGGATCACCGTGAAACACCACCTCCTAATAGTAATACCACCTCCTCACAGCAATACCACCACCACCTAACACACACCACCATCTTAATCACCAGCAGCAAGAATCACCTCATCCCAGAGCTATAGGCAAGAGAGTGGCCACAGGTGGAGGGGAGAGATATGGACCCCTGATGTTGTCGATGCTGCACCTCAATCATCCGGGTCACTGTACAGGATGATTTAATCGCTTCAGGTGACGACTTCTTGCCTCCCCGTCCTGATGATGGTTGGCTCCCTGGTACTGACACACACGCTGCTAGTATTTGTGGTTGTAATTGTTGTTCATTGGTAGTTGTTGTATAGTTCTGGGATTGTTCTTCATCGATAATAGCTGGTGTATTGTTCTGAGTGGTTGTTCTTCATCAATAACAGTTGGCGTATAGTTCTGGGTGATTGGTCATCAATAACAGATAGTGTATAGTTCTTTGTGGTTGTTCTTCATCAATAACAGCTGGTGTATAGTTCTGAGTGACTGTTCTTCACCATAACTAGTGTAATCATGATACTTGTTCTTTATCACTAGCACCTGGTTCTCTATAATAAATGTCGGTTGTTCTCCATCACGTTAACAAGTAGTGGTGGTTACGCCCCATCACCAACACGCTCCCACTGTATAGCACTTATCATTTACTTCCTGGTACGAGGTAAGGCCGCAGTATACCGACAGGCAACGACGACGAGTTGGTGGTGATGTGAGGCGACGACGACGAGTTGGTGGTGATGTGAGGCGACGACGACGAGTTGGTGGTGATGTGAGGCGACGACGACGAGTTGGTGGTGATGTGAGGCGACGACGACGAGTTGGTGGTGATGTGAGGCGACGACGACGAGTTGGTGGTGATGTGAGGCGACGACGACGAGTTGGTGGTGATGTGAGGCGACGACGACGAGTTGGTGGTGATGTGAGGCGACGACGACGAGTTGGTGGTGATGTGAGGCGACGACGACGAGTTGGTGGTGATGTGAGGCGACAGGTAACCGTTTACAGGTACGAACGGGAGGTCTTTTACACCGTTAACAGTGATAAGTACAAACAGGTGGGCCTCTATATCTCCAACAGGTGGGTGGGGTGATATAAACAGGTGGGCCTCTATATCTGCAACAGGTGTAAGGATCTTTACTCTTAGCTGTACTTGTATGTCTCTGTACTCCTAATTATATCTGAACTTGTACTTATACCGGTACTTGTATTTGAACCTTGTACTTAAATATGTATTTATACTTGTATCTGGACCTGCACTTGAATCTTGACCTGCACTTGTATCTGGACCTACACTTGTATCTGGACCTACACTTGTACCTGGACCTACACTTGTACCTGGACCTGCACTTGTATCTGGACCTACACTTGTATCTTGACCTGCACTTGTATCTGGACCTACACTTGTATCTGGACCTACACTTGTACCTGTCTATCTATAACAATATTAATGTCTCAGTCTAGTAAGGAAACTCAACAAGTTCTTATAAACACCCAAACTTGTTATCCTCTTTCCCATAACTTGTAAGACTAAAGCGAGAGTCTCAGGGGGAATATTTCTACACAAACTTTTATAGCACAATCATTCTCTCTTCTTCCTAAGCGCCTCGACGTTTCTCTCTCAGCACAAGAAGCACCAGCGTGAAGTCCGCCGAGGGAGGGAGTCACTGAGGCAGAACTCGCCTTAGGGTATCAATAAAACTCTCTGCTTGTGGACGCTAATAAAGAGATGTCCATTTGGTGCGTCTAGTCCAATACTCCCCGCTTTACTTACTACAGATAACTGATATTGATGATAGATGGCAACACATATATCCAGGTTCCTCAGTAAACGGCAACAAATGTTCTGACGATATACGGTAAATGGCAACACATGTTCTGACGATATACGGTAAATGGCAACACATGTTCTGACGATATACAGTAAATGGCAACACATGTTCTGACGATATACAGTAATTGGCAAAAGATACGTACTGTACCTGTATGTATATGAATAGAGAACACGACAAATATTAATAGACAAAATCAAATGATCTTTCTCTTTCTCTCTTCTGTTGATATTTAAGGGGTGGACTTATGTCTTTTCTGTCTGTCTGTCTGTCTGTCTGTCTGTGTCTAATATTTCCCTCACTCAAAAATATTATCAATCACTTTACACACACACACACACACACACACGGTAACACACACACACGGTAAGGCAATAAGGTGTGTGGAAATCATCGCAGGTAATTTATCACAGCGAGATAGAGACTCCACCTTTTCTATATCTCCATTTTCTTTGCTCCCATTTTATATATTTTACCGTTTTCTTTGTTGCTTGTCCGTTTTCTATAATTACAACTTCTCCGTTTTCTATTTGAAATATTTTCGCTTCATCTTGTATCATTACGTTTCTTTACCTTTTCTCTGTTTATTGTATATTCTTATTTTTTCTGTTTTCTTTGCCGGAAGTCCTAAGTTGCTCTTAACCAGTCACAGATGAAGAAATTTACTAGGCCTTCGGATTATACTCTACATATAAAACACATAACAGACAATTGACCGGATCGTAAGCGGACTAAGGGTCATGAGTTGTTTGGAGGTCGATGGGTCTAACGGCTGAATGACAATGAATGATTATGAATACTGTCTTAGTGCCGCAACAGCCGGGGCCATATGGCACCAGAGATTAATGGTAAAAGGTTAAACTAAAACCAAAAGGATGGAAATAAAACAAAACTGGAAAGAAAAACGACGAGAATAAAGAAACCTATAATAGATCCAGGAGGCAGCACGACTCCTCCCCCTTAACGAATGAAATATATCTTCTGGTCTGTGAGAGTGTGAGTTGTTTTGTTGTGCACACACACACACACACACACACACACACACACACACACACACACACATCTATTGGAAGAAACAAAAGCACAACTTACACGAAAAATTAGTTTATCAACCAGAAAAAAATTTACCTTCTGAATTCTATGGTCTTTCCCGCGACCATAAAATGCCTTCCATACTTAAATGAGACGTAAACACACAATAAACGGCCACAAGTATTACCAGTAAGAATATCCAGGACCTGGTAATAAGCTGCGTTGCCAACAATTGATCAAAATACATCTTTCAGCCAGTGAGTCAGTCAGTCAAGGTTGCATTCAACGAGCTGTAGACACAACTAAAATTGAAATGTTCATATTCTTATGCAGGACAGGTGGCAGTAGAGGCCGTCACTACACACTGGTGGTCCTGGATACCAGAATGTTGAGAGAGCAGTAGTCGGTGGCTGGTAGGAAGAACCTTTGATTATAAACCCGAAAAGCGGATTTTGTAATTTCAGGAGGACCTCCTGAGAGCACCATACTGGAGGCAGCGGCTGGTGACTTTACATAGTTAACTCCTGCTACAGTCTTACTTACTCACTTCTCTTTTATCAGTTTAGTGCTGCTAAATATTTATTTTGTGCTAAGAATATATTATCATTATACACACAATATAGCTTTCTAATACTCAGAAATAACATAATTAATGACTATACAAGGGGTGCAGAGGCCCCATACTAGGGGTCGCTGGTTGGCTCCCGGACACCAACAGCCGTGAATGGTTACACAACTATACAATTAGAGAAGTGAAGGCGGTCGAGTGCGGTGCCGGTCACACTGCTTGATAATGTACCGAGCTGTGCCCACACAACTGGCCATTAGGACTATGGGACCCACACTCACTTGTATTAACCATCTTAGAAGTTTTTTTTTAGTTTTTAACACTTCACTTTCAGTCTTCTCTTCCCCTTGTATATAAAACATTAGATCGAGACCTTCAACAACTACAAGCAGAAAACGTCCCTAACCGCAACTGCCTTTCCTCAGATATTCTTTGACCATATTCCTGTCAGCAGCAACGTGGCGTGTGTGTGTCGGTCCATAAGTGTATACTGCGTGTCAGTGTTTGATGTCTAGTCGTGTGTGTGTGTGTGTGTGTGTGTGTGTGTGTGTGTGTGTGTGTGTGTGTGTGTGTGTGTGTGTGTGTGTGTGTGTGTGTGTAAGGACTTAATGGATGTGCAGTACGTATTTCTCTTTGTTTATTTGTTTGTTAACTGATAAAGACAACACAAAAAGTTAATAATTCACAGGAGAGTCACAACATATACTCACTAACACATGTCACCACAACCACCACTACCACAGCCACCACCACAACCACTACCACCACCATTACCACCACAGCCACCACCACCACAACCACTACCACCACCAACACCACCACTACCACCATTACCACCACAGCCACCACCACAACCACTACCACCACCATTACCACCACAGCCACCACCACCACAACCACTACCACCACCACCACACCACTACCACCAACCACAACCACAGCCACCAACACCACCACCTACAACCACCACAACCACTACCACCACCAACACCACCACTATCACCACAACCACCACCACCACAACCACTACCCCACCACCAACACCACCACCACCATTACCACCACAGCCACCACCACCACCACCATTACCACACAGCCACCACCACCACAACCACTACCACCACACCACCACCATCACCGCCACCACAACCACTACCACACACCACAACCACTACCACCACCAACACCACCACTACCACCATTACCACCATAGCCACTACCACCACAACCACCACCACCACAACCACTACCAACACCAGCACTACCACCACAACCACCACCACCACCACCACCCCAGTTATTGCCATCGTTAATCAAGAAACAGACAAAAATAATGAAGGGTCTTGCGTCACCGACACCCTCATAAATATCTTTCAGTGTAATTAACTCTAGCAGCAGGACCTACACCACCACCACTACCACCATCACCACCATCATGACCATCACCACCACCACCGGCACTACCACCATCGTTACCACTATCACTACCTACCACCATCGCCACTTAAGAGATCTCAGGCTCTCAATTGGCTCAGTCAGCATTGTATCTATATTTTTTCTGGCTAAATAAACTGTTTCAATATCAATACCACCACTTACCTGCGGGACCGTCTTTGATACCAATAATGTATTTCACCCCAATCACCATTAACATCATCATTATCATCATCACTGCCACTATCATCATCACTACCATCATCATCATCATCATCATCATTATCATCATCATCATTATCATTATCATCATCATCTTCATTATCATCACCACCATCATCACTACCGTCATCACCATCACCACCATCATCATCATCATCATCATCATCATCATCATCATCATCATCACCACCTACACGTCGATAGTAACTTCTGCCATTAGTGCAATTGATATATTGATTACAGTGGCCATCACCCCTTCCCCTAACTGCTACTACCATCACCATTACCACTACCCCTACCACCATCACCCCTTCCCCTTACTGCTACCACCACTACCACTACCTCTACCTTAACCACAACCACCACTACTCCCTGCCTTTACCATCGCCACCACCACCACCACCACCACCACCTCATATCCCAGCCTCATCATCCTCACCCTATTTAATCATCCAATCATCCCCTTACTTCCTTCATTTTCTCTCTCCCTCTTCTCTCACCTCCTTCCTTCCTTCCTCTCTCTACTTACCCCGTCTTCCTCCCTTACCACCTTCCTTCTTCCTCATTTACATTTCTCCATCGTTCAACTCCCTCGCTCTCTCTCCCTCCCCAACACCCTATTCCCTCCTCCCTAACACCCCTCTCTCACCCCTCTCCCCAAGAACTCCCCCCTCTACCCCTCCTCGTCCCCCCTTCTTAACAACACCCCCTACCACTCCTCTCCCCTCCCCTCCCCAACAACACGTCCCTCACCTCCCCAGCCATCAAGATACTCTCCCCTAAGCAGAAATGTGAGAACACATCTACAGCTGGTTAACTTCGGGGGTCACATCAGGGGAATGAGTGATGTCACGATATATTGCTTGTGGAACGTTATGTGTGTGTGTGTGTGTGTGTGTGTGTGTGTGTGTGTGTGTGTGTGTGTGTGTGTGTGTGTGTTGTGTGTGTGTTGTGTGTGTGTGTCTACGACCTAAATATTATAAATCAGAGCCATTATCAACAGTGAACCCTGATATGACTCCTGTAAGTTGCGGAAAAAATACAACAAATACGGTGCTCAGGAGAAGAAAGAAAGAAAGAAAGAAAGAAAGAAAGAAAGAAAGAAAGAAAGAAGAAAGCTAGTATTTCCTCCCTCCGTCGTTAGATGCTCTCCCTGTGACGAGCTCCAGGGGTCCAGGAGCGCATGTGTGTGTGTGTGGGGAGGGGGGTCGTCGTTGTCGTTGTCCCAGCACCCACGCACGCAGTCGTTTAAGTCCCAACACACTAACGACACCCTGCCTTTTATCCCCCCCTCTCTCTCTCAAGCTGTGTTTATTTACGATGGTCGACTTCCACCAACATGCTGACAGGAGAAGCTTAAGGGAAGGGAAGTGATGCCTCGAAGCTTCATAAATATGTATTGCCCCCTATACAGGAGTTAGCTTCTTCATCTTATTTATCTTTTTTCTATTCCTAACCGATATTTGCTCTGTTATTCTATGTCCTTTATCCCATTTCGTCATTATTTCTCCTTTCTTCTGTTACGTATGACTCATAAATATAGGCTATATATCTTTATCACCTCCTATATATTTTATTATATGTGAATTACTTTTATAGTTCTTATATTTTATTCTCTACTAAATACGTGACTTAGAAAAATATCATTTATGTCTTTTCCTACCAACACCACGGGAGGACTGACCAACACCACGGGAGGACTGACCACACACGGACTCTACACCACGGGAGGACTGACCACACACGGACTCTACACCACGGGAGGACTGACCACACGGACTCTACACCACGGGAGGACTGACCACACACGGACTCTACACCACGGGAGGACTGACCACACGGACTCTACACCACAACAAACACCTTTACTCTCCTCAACCTTCTTCACGAGTTTATGTGTGAATGACCTTTAGATTATACCTGACGTCAAGGTGTATTCCTACGTGTCTTACCATTCCTCAGTGTGATATGATAACCGTTTGTGAAATAATAAAGCGAATCTCTCTCTCTCTCTCTCTATAGCTAATACTAAAATATGTTACGGCAAGTTTTTCTTATCCGTGATTTTTCAACATATATATATATAATAAAAACAGGGAAAATATCCTCCTCCTCCTAATGTTTTTAATTCAATTATTCTTCCACGTACAAACTTTCGGCACCATTGGCTTTACGTCCTTGATAATTACTGGAAAATTGATGGTCCTGTTTTGAGAATTTTAACACTGATTTTTTCTCTGCTTATCCGGTCTCCTAATTGTGAAAAAAGAAAAGAAAAAAAAAAAAGGCCGAATTATTTATGGAGGTGAGAGAAATGCGTGGTAGAGTGTAAATATTTGAGAGGAGGTGAAGAGAGGGGTAGAGAGGAGGGGAAATAGGGTAGGGAGGGGGGAGAGACACAAGACCTATTAGGGATATGGCCCCTCGGAAGTAACAACCACAGAAGTTAAGAAAAAAATACACGTAAAATCAGCCAGAATACATAACCTTCCCTCACCCCTAGAGTAACCCCTTCCCTCACCCCCTCGAGTATCCCCTTCCTCACCCCTCGAGTAACACCCCTTAAGTAAATAGCTCCCACCCTCATCTCCTGGAGGATAGGAAGACATAAACTTCCCTTTCCCCCATTGAGAGGAGGACATTCTTTTCTCTCCCAGCCCCTGTGAGAGGTTCACCTCGAGGCATGGCCAGACCGACACACACACACACACACACACACACACACACACACACACACACACACACCACCAACCCTGGCTACACCCTCTTGCCATACCCACACTTCCTATCCTTCTCCCTCATACCTACAACCCTACCCAGACCTATCCTACCCACACCCACCCTCCCTTACCTTCTACCTTATGTCGCCAGAGGGAGAAAATTGGCTGTCAACTCCTCCTTGTGATGAAGTGAGGATCGATATAGTCAGGTAGTAACGCCTTGTTGTGTACCACCCGTCTACCACCCCTGTCGAAGGTCCTCCCACCCCTTTCTACAGCTGTCAAGGATCTCCCCGTCACTCCCTGCATCTCTCAAAGTCCTCCCGTCTCTCCCTACGTCTGCCAAGGTCCTTCTGGCCCTTGCTACAGCTGTCAAGGCTTCTTCATCCCTACTCCTAATAAGATAATTTTCTCTCTCTCTCTCTCTCTCTCTCTCTTCTCTCTCTCTCTCAGGATCATATAAGACACTTTATCATATTTCTTCATACATCAAAAAGTATCACTGTGTTAAGATTTAGGCCAGGGAATCTAACCTAACCTAACCCAACCTAATCTAACCCAATAAAGGAATAAGAAAACAATAACAACAAGATCCAGAGAAAAATAAGAAAAAAATAACTAAATAACCAAAGAAAATAAGAACAATAACAAAAATAAGAATAAGAAAAAAATAAGAACAAGAACAATGATAATAGGAGTAGAACAAGAAGAACAAAAAGGAGAACAAGAACAGGAAAAAACACAATGATAACAATGACTACCTACTAATACTAGACACATCACAACACAGCACATACAACACATCACAACACATCACAACACAACACATCACAACACATCACAACACAGCACAACACAACACATCACAACACAGCACAACAACACATCACAGCACATCACATCACAACACAACACATCACATCACAACACAACACATCACATCACAACACAACACATCACAACACATCACAACACAGCACAACACAACACATCACAACACAGCACAACACAACACATCGCAACACATCACAACACAACACAACAGGTTACGTGTTATTTTCAGAGTCGATAATAATGTGAGTCATGAGACTTTTATTGTTGACACCTGCAATGTTTACACCTGGGCACCTGAGTGAGTGAGTGAGTGAGTGAGTGAGTGAGTGAGTGAGTGAGTGAGTGAGTTAGTGAGTGAGTGAGTGAGTGAGTTAGTTATTAGGGAGCAACAAACCATGACGATATTTTTATTCATTCCTGCCAACAATTTCCAGGACAAAATAACTCAGTGAGGAAAGTTTTCACAGAGACGATGACTTCATTTGTCAGGTCTCCATTCTCTTGACATCTAGTTTATTTGGCCAATCAGAGTGAACTGTGACACCATCGGCCAACCAGAGCGAACTGTGACGTTATCGGCCAAAGTGAAGTGTAACACCATCGGCCAACCAGAGTGAACTGTGACGCCATCGGCCAATCAGAGTGAACTGTGACGCCATCGGCCAAACAAACTGTGACGCCATGGACAAACCAGAGTAAAGTGTGACGTCAACTACCAGCGTTCGTTAACAAAATTCTTATACGCACAAAAAATCAGAAATTATATAACATGTTTATGAATATACGAGTTACATTTCATTACAGTCAAGAATATTTACTCGTTTAGTTCATACTTGACACAGCGAGGAGGTGCGAGGAAACCAAGAGTGCGGACAAAAACTGAGTTAGTGGAATATTCTCAACCAACAAGGAGGAGAGAGAGAGAGAGAGAGAGAGAGAGAGAGAGAGAGAGAGAGAATACCGTAAAACACAAAGGAGTTTTACTTTGAGGGATTTTTTCACCTATTGTTGACTAAACCACAAAGGAGTCCAGAGTGACCCTCAGTTTAATGCGGTTCTTTTCTTCTTCTTCTCTTCTCCTCCTTCTTCTCCTCTTCCTCTTCGTGTTTCTTTGTATTATTTATCATCTCGAACCCCCTCACCTTCCTAATGTGTCTTCCTACCCCCCCTCTTCCTCTTTCCTTATCCTCCTTTCTTATTTTTCTCCTTCCTTTCTTCCTCCCCAAGTACACCGTTCGTTCTTTTCCACCATCACTCTCTAATCTATCTCTCTCACACACACCTCCCATCCCTCTCTCCATCATCCCACTCTCTCCCATCCCACTCTCTATCATCCCCTCTCTATCATCCCACTCTATCATCCCACTCTCTCCCATCCCACCTCCATCATACCATTCTCTGCCATCTCAATCTGTCCCTTCCCACTCTCTCACCCACCCCCTCTCTCTCCATCCCCACTCTTCCACCCCCTCTCTACCCCACTCTCTTCCACCCCTCTCTCTCCATCCCTCTCACCCACCCCCTCTCTCTCCATCCCCTCTCTTCCACCCCACTCAGACCCCTAAAGCCACAGTGAAATTGGTTTTTCATCTGTGGCGTCATCTCATCCTTCAGCACACACCTCACCGCCTCACCACCACCACCTCCCTACTCTACACCCCAGCAGGAGCTCACCGCCTCACCACCACCACCTCCCTACTTACACCCCAACAGGAGCTACCACCACCTCCCTACTCTACACCCCAGCAGGAGCTCACTCGCCTCACCACCACCTCCCTACTCTACACCCCAGCAGGAGCTCACCGCCTCACCACCACCTCCCTACTCTACACCCCAGCAGGAGCTCACCGCCTCACCACCACCTCCCTACTCTACACCCCAGCAGGAGCTCACCGCCTCACCACCACCTCCCTCTCTCACCCCAGCAGGAGCTCACCGCCTCACCACCACCTCCTACTCTACACCCCAGCAGGAGGTCACCGCCTCACCACCACCTCCCTACTCTACACCCCAGCAGGAGGCCCGGCGCCTCCCCTCCCACTTACAGATACAAGAAAAGGTAATGATGATAGAAAGATAGAAGTTACAGGCTACAAAAACAGGACAAATATTACAGTAACATGATATAAACGGGGGTACAAATAATACAATGATTACAGGATACAAACTAGTGGTACATTAAAATACTACAAAATAATATATGTTTTTCCCATCACTAGACGTTCCTCTTCCCTCCACCCCACATCCTTCCATCCTCCCCATCCTTCCATCCTCCCCTTCCTTCCACCCTCCCCATCCCTCGGTAAACACTATTTATCTAAGAGAAAAAAAAAAAAAAAAAAAGAGAGAGAGAGAGCTCACACCATCACTCTACAGGCAGGGTAGCGGAGAGTCACTGACACCCCCATCCAAAAATCTATTATATACGACAACCATTAAGCCAATTTGTCACAACCATTCTACTTCGTTGCTAATTTGGTGGAGAATTTGAATAAGGTGTTATGGCAGGTGAGAATAAGCCGTGTGGGGGGACGTCATAAAGTCGTCACACCTCATCACTTGACGACGAGCGTTCATGTTCGCGTAAATCCATCTTTTATTCAGCTGGGAGACTTAAAATACCCACTCTCTTCATGTTGTGTTCAGAGAAATGTTTTTGATGTTGGTTTAAATTCCATAGAAATGTTTATGTATGTATGTATGTATGTATGTATGTATTATTATTATTACCCGTTATTATTATTATTATTATGAATCGTAGTAGTATTAGTAATGATACACATAAATATAAAGCTTAACTCTCTCTGTAACAAACACACACACACACACAAGACGAAGTATTTAAACTATTCGACTAATTGGTAGTTCAAATTTTTTTTTTCAAAGTTAATGGGGCCTCAACACCTTCCTGAGACGCATGAAACGCGCGCGCGCGCCTGTGTGTGTGTGTGTGTGAGGAAAACCCCACATATGAGACATTTCATTATTAAATTATAAAAACTTTCAAAACAAAGGCAAAGAAAAAAGAGCAAACCATGCACCTGAATCCAAACACACACACACACACACACACACACACACACCTACTAAACGAACCCTTGCAGAAAGTTGGACCAGAACACACCAAGTCAACACAAACGACAATCTTTATTATTTTCAACACAAAGGAAGAATGAGGAGCGGCTGGACTCTACACAGGGGATGGGGCTTTGACGCTCAGATAAGAGTGGCGTGTGTTGGAGCCCTTGAGCATGGCGGCTGTGGCGGGCCTTGTGCTAATGTTATGTGACTGGACGGATTCACGGGCAAAAGACACATTGAGAATATTTCACACTGGTATGGACCCCATCTGATCAATTCTCAGTAAACAACACCCCCCCAAGGTTCAATTATATATAAACAAAACCCCATCAGATCAATTTTGTGTAAACAAAACCCTGCCAGACCACTTCTAAGTAAACAAAATCCCCACCAGATCACTTAAGTTAACAAAATCCCCACCAGATCCCTTCTAAGTAAACAAAATCCCCACCAGATCCCTCTAAATAAACAAAATCCCCGCCAGATCACTTCTAAGTAAACAAAATCCCCACCAGATCACTTCTAAGTAAACAAAATCCCCACCAGATCCCTCTAAGTAAACAAAATCCCCACCAGATCACTTCCATGTAAAGAAACTCCCCACAGGATCCCTTCTAAGTAGACAAAATCCCCACCAGATCCCTTCTAAGTAGACAAAATCCCCACCAGATCCCTTCTAAGTAAACAAAATCCTCACCAGATCACTTCTAAGTAAACAAAATCCCGATCACTAATATATTAAAGACCACATCGCCTCACCACCGCCCTATGGATATTTCTGTTGGGACTACGTGAGGTCTTGTCAGGTTACGTCACGTCTGATTTAAGTTATGTCGGTTTTGGGTCTAAAAATCTGTCGAAGGGTTAAGAAGAGAGAAAAGAGAGAGAGAGAGATAAGGAGGTGGAGAAGGAAAGAGCTGACATAGAGAGAGAAGATGAGAGAGAAACTGAGAGATGGAGAAGATGAAAGAAAGACAAACATGTGGAAGGAGAAGAGAGAGAGAGAAAAAGAGAAAGAGAGACAAGATGAGATAGAGGAGAGATAGAGAAAGAGAGAAGATGAAAGGGAGATAGACATGATGAAGTAAAGAGAAGAATATAGAAAGAGAGAGAGAGAGAGAGAGAGAAGGACAGATAAAATAAAATGAGGGATAAAGAACAAAAGAGAAAAGAATAATGAAAGAGAATGAAACAGAAAAAGAAAGAGATGGAGCAGATGAGAGAAAAAAGAGAGAATTAAAACGGAAAGAGAAAGAGGGATAAGGCCAAAGAGAAGGAGGGCAAAGGATAGATGAGTAAAGAGGATATGTGAGATGTGGTAAACTTTTAGACACACTCTACGACTCCTCCTCCTCCTCCTCCACTTCTTCTTGTTCTTCTTCTTCCTCCTCCTCCTCCTCCAGCCTCCTCCACTTTCTTCTTCCTCCTCCCCAGAAGAACGTGCAGCTAAACCTTCCCCTCCGTCACGGTACTGTTGGAAGCCGCGGACAACGCACCGTGAATATGAGACCCGGCTGTAAATATCTCCCGAGGCGAGGAAAAAATACCAGAACTGGGGAAATTCGCGTAAGTATAAGGGACGAGGTTAATGGTGTATGACAAAGGCTTGGTTTTCAAGGCATCACTTAACACGGGTAATCCATCTTCTTCACACCGCTAGTACAGTACAGTAAAGGTGACGGCCCGCCATCACTTCCAATATCCAGCTCGTCGTTAAACCCACCATAAGAAAAATACCATCCATTAATCAGCGTATTGAGGAACACCTATAGGGATTTTCTCAAGAAAAAATAAGGATTTTTTTTTTTTTGTTAACGGAGCAGGTGATTTTTTAGGGAGAGGAGAAATATTTTTCTTTGAATTGTAAATTGAGGTGCTTAAGTACTTTAGGACATCCGCTTAAGTACTTTAGGACATCAGGAATAAAAAAATCAGCACCAAAAAATTAAAGTACACAATGAATTAGGGTTCAATAGAACAAGTAATTACACAAATTACAAGTTGTCCACCTCAGATCCTTAAGCCTTTACCTATCACTAGAAAGAGAGAAAAACATCTCAGGTATAAAGGACGCCTCGCCTATAACCTTCCCTTTTCACTCCAACGGTTTTAAAAATTTAATTTGGTCCAAAATTCTCGACCCTTGCCGACCTATGTATGTATTATTCACGTTTGTGTAGTGTAGTGTAGTGTAGTGTAGCTTTGACCTGCCAGAGACAAAACTTCTGTAATGTCACAATTTCATGACACTAGCGTCACCAAGTGTCATGCTGTGTTATGGTGAACTCATGACTTACCCCTCACACCATCACTCGTGACTGTTCACGGTGTTACGTAATTTTCACAATACGTTTCAATAACACCCAATCTTTTTCGTACGTCATGTTAAATTATTTTCCATTATGGGTTATGTCGCATTTAATACAGATATGATGAGTCTCTAGGTTTATAAAACAATTATAATTACCGACTAACAACATTAAAACGCAATATAGGGCACCAACAAGGAGGTAGCAGGCAGCTACCAAACAGGGAGGTACTACCGCCTGGGAAGATATTGGAAGCATAATGTGTTGTCTAATGGTAGACCCTGCTGCCATATGGCATCACGAAAATTGTGACCAAGTCCCAGGTTGTTGATCTGACTTTCTGCCTCATTTACACACAATTGCAGGGTCTCAATTGTTTCTCTTCCTTGGACAACACAACATACATAATGTGTATCGTTTCTCACTCTTGATTTATTTTTCTCGTTTTCGTATTTATGTATGGTTATTATTATTATTTTTAATATATTATTTTTATTTTTAGTACAGGTATTTTGTTATTACTTTTTGAATTATAATAATAATAATAATAATAATAATAATAATAATAATAATAATAGTTATTATGATTATCATTATCACAGTTTCGCCCCCCAGGCCCTGATGTGGGTCAGTGACCTGTGCCCGGGTGGGCTAATCCCAGTAAAAAAAACAAGAAAAAAAACAAGCTGCATCTTTTCTGGGCAGTGAACCAGAAACGAGAGAGAGAGAGAGAGAGAGAGAGATAACGCTATAAAATAACTAAGCTTCCCTCGCTTCATCGTGCCGTATATACATATGTAAGTTAAACGCTCCTACTCAGTAAACCAGATCTGTACGGCTATAAAAGTTAGTCCCAATAAACGTGAGCCCGTGGGAGGGGGACGCTGGACCTGGTCTGTTGAGATGCGCGGCGCCGCTTTGTCCAGATTATCAACAAACTCGAGTTCCTCCTTGTCTCTTCTTTATCTCCCGTCTCCTGGGAACTGTGTCTCTCGCTCCTATCATAAAATACACCAACACCGGCACGAGCAATGAACAGTGCCTGGCGTTTCCGTTCACCACGCCCAAATACACTTATGGCAGCCTGGTAGGACTAAAGTGCTGGCCCGTCTAGTGCGCACAATGACGTCTTTACGGTGAGAGTATCCGTCTCTGATTCAATTCTCAGAACCTCAGCTGGCCGGAACTGCTCCCCCGTCCCTTCTCTCTTTCGTCTTCATGTAACTTGCCGCCATTTTTCCTTCAGACTTTTTGTACGTGAATAAGAACTAAAGACTTGGGTCGTTTCTTCGTACTCTCCCGCCCACCTGAGCCTCGAGTTTTTAGTGGTTGCCTGTGAGCGTCAACGGATTATTTACGGCTTTCTTAGGGAGATACCGAAATAAATAAGGATAATCCAATTCCTTTATCTACTGTTTCAGGAATAAATAGTGGAGACATTATATTTATTTCTTGTTCCCGTCTTCAAATTTCAGGAAAAAAAATGTGAATCTTTTTTCCACCTACTTGTTATGAGACCCTCAACACGGCCGGTTTCCCGATAATAATTCTGGTTTTACTACACAGTTTCTTTTCCACACATAAAACTTTTTGGGGGTCTATCACATAAACTGAAATTCGAAAACACCTGATGTGTTTTTCCCACCTACTCCAAGTCCTTGTTTTTCTTTTTTTCTTTTTTAAGCTATCTTAAGTTTCCTGTGAGTATCAGAGTCGCTTAAATTCTCAAGATTAAAACACGCCTATGAATATATCTCTAAGAATTCTCCACTGGTTTACAATCTTACAGAGAATAAACTTAGCCACCTTGATACAGGTAACAGTGTACCGTGTAGTAACTTACTAATGTTTTCCTCACTGAGTTACCGTGTGGGAGGAGGACAAATGACCACAGTTGGAACACACACTACATTCGTCTACGAGTTTTGACACACGATTTATCTAAAAGTATCCACCGTCCACTAACTTTCTTTTTCCCCTACAGAAGTTTCAGCTTCGACTATAATTCAACTTAAAGGGATTACATCACACACACACACACACACACACACACACACACACACACGTCATATACAGTATATTATACACACACCTTGCCGACGAACAAGTACAGCACAGTCCTTAGAGTACACAAGAACGTGAAGACAACATGACCGTTCCTAACAGCACTACGCTGCTTGCGTCCGTTTGTAATATTTACCTGGCTACTTGAATAGGTGTGTGTGTGTGTGTGTGTGTGTAAACATCTATATCTATCTATCTATCTATCTATCTATCTATATATATATATATATATATATATATATATATATATATATATATATATATATATATATATATATATATATATATATATACAAGGCTGAACAGGACTATGCTGACGACCACATGTAAGCAGTTTGGGTACAAGTAATCTAGTGAATGTGGGCGAGTGTTGGGTGGTGGTGGTGGTGGTGGCACGGTGGAGGTCCCAGAACTGTTTTGCTTATAAACATTGAGACGTAGTCGGGGTGTTTTTCTTCAGACAGCAGCACCAAGTTGCACAAGACAGCAGCAACACACATACTGACGGAGCCGACACTGTGGTCTATAGTTAACCCTTTTGAGGGCAATGCTGCCTTTTGGTATTTTATTTTGGGTAACACTAAGATCACTTTATTCAGCTGAGAGAAACCTCCGACAATCTAAGCTTAGCTTAACATGAACTAGTAAATGAAAAGACTCTGTTAAAGAAATGAAGGTAAAATCAATAAGTTAAAAACTATGTGACGGAGGATGTTACCTATTTTACCTGTATAGTGATGACACAATGTAACAGCCAGGAGAGCAAGCGATGTTACCAGGAATTTTAGTAAATCAATGACAATTAGAGTGAAGTCTGAGTAAGGAGGAGTTTGCTGGAGGGCAGACATGGGAGGCTGAACCGCTCATAAAGACGTTTGTTTACCTTCAAACTGCATAGACAAGTATACTGTATAGCAAGAACTGGAGGCACGACAACAAGAATTATAGAAGTGATTGTATAATATAGTTGGTATAATTTGTATTTAACCTCTTATGAATATTAATAAGAGGCCTTTCATTACAATGCCTACAGGTTACTAGTGCGTTAAGCATAATTTAGATCTCAACTTAAAGATATTTGACCATAGAAGGAGTCAATAATTCACAACCAAGATAATACTGCAATGGATAAACCTGAGTCACCTTCCATTAATACCGACCAAACTATAGATGCTTCGACTGTGCAGCTTTAAGGATACTGCAGTCAGCCACAAGATAGGCAGGAGATGAGAAAGGGAAGACCATATGAGAGGAAGTTTGTTGAGAGGAAAGTCGGGTGTGCTAAAGTTTGTCAGGGACTTTTGAAATACCTCAGGCAACGGGGAGAAAAAAAGATTCAAGAAAGTTATCAACAGTAAAGGCAAAGTTGTAAGTGGGAGAAGAGAGAGAGAGAGAGAGAGAGAGAGAGAGAGAGAGAGAGAGAGAGAGAGAGAGAGAGAGAGAGAGAGAGAGAGAGAGAGAGAGCACTATTGTCTCTTGATCCAGGTGAACTCTATACTTCCCCCTCACAGATTAATTAGCATTTTTCAGGGTAACAGACTCGATGCGGTTTGTTTACGAAGATCCGCAGCTAATACGAAGTCCATAATAGTTTGCTTGGCTTAAAAAAATTAAATGTTATCTTTATTAAAACAATCCATCAGTAGTAGGCGATAAAGCTACACTTACTGTACATAGTTGGGGAATATATGTGTTTTAGGTGAGGTGAGGTGAGGTGAGGTGAGGTGAGGTGAGGTGAAGTGAGGTGAGGTGAGGTTTCTCCTTCCGATATGATTATAATATATGAATGAAGAAACTGGTTCAGGGTATCGGAAAAAGCGGTTCAGCCAATCGGAAAAACGGCTCAGATTATCAGAAAAGCTGCTCAGCCTATCGGAGCGGTTTAGAATATCCGAAAACGGTTCAGAATATCCGAAAACGGTTCAGAATATAGGAAAACGGTTCAGAATATCGGTAAAGCAGTTCAGCCAATCAGAAAGTCACTGACATCAAAACAGTTTCATAATGAGGTATAATCACAGGTGAGTAGTGAGGCAGGTTCTGATAATCGGGAAAGGTTGTTGTGGAAAGATTACCGTGAAACGTTATCGGGAAAGATTATTGGGAAAGGTAATCGGTAAAGATTATCGGGAAAGGCTATCAGGGAAGGTTATCGGGAAAGGTGATCGCAAAAGGCTATTAAGGAAAGGTCACCGGAAAAGGTTAATGGGAAAAGTTATCAGGAAATATTACCGGGAAGGTTATTGGAAAAGGTTATCAGGAAACGTTATCAGTAAAAGCTATCGGGGAAGATTATCGGGGAAGGCTATTAGGGAAGGTTATCGGGAAAGATTATCGGGAGAGCGATGATTAAATAATGACACAACAATTACCAGCCGGGGACTTGTAATAATCAATAAGTATTATAACGAAAATTGTTACACATTTGACTTAATTTTGTCATTTAGTGTTAAAAAAGTATAACCATTTACTTTTTACTTGAAGCTTTTAATAGTTTCATACCAAAAAAATACAAATATTATTAACTAATCAAGTACGATGGTTTAACCCTTTGAGTACGATGGTTTAACCCTTTGAGTACAGTGACTGAGTACGATGGCTTAATCCCTTTGAGTACAGTGACTTTATCACTTGAGAACGATGCCTTAACCCTTTGAGTACAATGACTTTATTCTTTGAGTACGAAATCTTCATCTGTGGGCAAATATACTGTACTCAGGGGTTGAAATCGTACCAAAAGGGATTAAAAAAAAATCTTCCTCCCTGGGCTAACTCACTGTACTCAGGGCTTGACATTGTACTCAAGGGTTAAAACAATTTCCTCCAAGACCAACAAAACCTTGATATCCTGAGCAACAACTTGACGTGACAGCTAACACTCAACCCCGTGAGGTGTAACGAGTTAAGGCACAGTTTAACAATTACCAAACGACTCCATTAAGACGTAACATTAATAGAGAGAAAATAAAACAAAATCTTCGACCACTAATTAGAATAGTTATTTGATAATTATTGAAACAGAGATTTGACAATGGAGGCGAGATTATGTATATGTTTAAATTAACTTAAAAGTCAATTAAACACATAAAAGTAAACAACAACAAGGAAAATAAAGAAAACAACAACAATAAAACAACAACAACAACAAGGAAAATAAAGTCCT
>NW_024720585.1:175000-238853 GCF_018991925.1 Homarus americanus
CAACATGGCGAAGATTCTGGGCTCGTAACATCGCCGCTCAAGCCACCAGAGCAGAAGGTATGCAACTCAGTGCAAACCTGCATTCAATATATTCCGAAATGTGCAGCAAATGTTGCCAGAACGTTGCACTCAGGAGATATGCACCTCAGTGTATATGGTAAATGTGCACTTGCAGAGTGACAGTTTTTCTCGAGTCTTATTTTAAAGACTTTGTATAGTTACTGAAGCAAATTCTCGATAAAACACCTTAGTCGTATTTAAAGAGGAAAACCTTCCCCTCCCGTCCAGAGAAAAAGATTCTATATGTTTCCGCACTGTGTCTACGGTAGTAACGCTCACTAAAATATAAGAGAATCTTCAGGGACGATGACCACTCCCCATCTGTATGTTCTTGCACGCCTTCTGATTTCACCAGAAACTTCCCCGGACGGCTCTATGCAATTATGAATCCATAAAATATTCACATAAATCACACTCTTATTCAGGGAGTGATGCCGGGTTTCATTTCCATGAAAACAGACAATTAATGGGAAAGAGAATCACAGACAAACAATGGAGAACGTGAGGAATAAAACCCCAAAGATAAAGGAATACCAACAAAAAACAGAGAAGGACAATGAATAGAAAACAAAGGAGACAGGTTAACAACAGCGGAGGATCACAGCAGTGTCGTGGGCGGCCTGGCCGGTAGTGGTGCCACTTACACACACAGTCTCTATCTTTCTCTCTCCCTCTCTTTGTCTCTCTTTCCGTCGAGAACTGACAATAGAGCTCCTTAACTGTATTAAGTCTGACGTTATGAGCAGCGAACAGAGCAGTACACCCTTCCCCTCTTACCAGAATAATGGCAGCTCCTCTAAGCCCCCCGGCTGTGTCAAGCTATGCACCACCCACACTTCCACAGGTTCCTACGGTGAATTTTCTTTACTAACTAAAGAAATAAAGACGCTTCTAACGAGGTAACTTACGCTACAAATCAAAATATATATCTGGGGAAATGACTCCGTATCGTAACAACAGACTTCCTTATATCCCCGGTTAGCCAGAGAGAATATTTAAACGTAAGGTTTTTTGAGAATGTGTATCCTCAGCGGGAATTATAAAGCCGGGGTTAATATCCACTGAAGAAACTTGCCGCTTGTGTATAAAAAAAATACAAAGAAAAAACCCAGAAGAGACTGTATGTTTACAACTTTACATCTCACAGTTTGGCCGAAATTCTAAAACGTGAGAACTAGAGTCTCGAATTATTTAAGAGTCGCTGTTAAAAATAAAAGCCACAGACTGCATAAGTTCCAGCACATTTAACTGACTAAATTTAAGACTGGAAAAAAATATGACAATGGTGTACAATATCGTCGAAATTACACGGTGCACTGAGACGCTTTACCGTAACTGCAGCTATATACGTCCACTTATGGGGGGACATACAGCCATGGGACCATACGAACATTAACGCCACCAGCATCATCAGGGGAAATAAGCTAGCGGTGTTATTCTTCGTATTATCCTGTTTATATAACGTGATTAACTCGGGGACTCTAGAAACCCAGCCAAGGAGTAATAAAAGTCTCTCCTAAACTGTTGATGTTACATTAAGAACAAGTCAACTCAGCAGGCACAACCCCACATTAAGGTTACACAAACACAATATTGACACAACGCTGAGAAAATCAACAGGACACTAGAAAAGAGATTAGTGCGTGCCTTCCCGGGAGTGGCGGTGACCTGCAGCTGCTGCACTCAACTTAGGATTTATTCATTACATTCTTGGTGTGTGTGTGTGTGTGTGTGTGTGTGTTACTCGTCCAAGAGAGAGAGAGAGAGAGAGAGAGAGTAAATGTTTGGTATTATACGTATTGAAGTCTCTCTCTCTCTCTCCACCAAGACCTCGGGAGTTACGGCCCTGGTGTGATAGCTCTTTCCTCCCTGCCGGCGCCGAGGGGTGACAACCACTGATGGAAGCCTTGCATACATTCCCCCGAGTTTGCCAGCCGTCGAACTTTTGTTAGCGGCGGCACTGAGAGCAGCCCCACTCCCTCACTCTACCAAACCCCTGACGACTCTTAGCCCTTATTCATGCCAGTTTCTTCCATTCAATGTACTGTTTAAATTCCATAAATCTTACTGAGGAATATATATATCCAACGCAGGCACACACATCCACCACATCAGTACACGTTGACTACCTCACTTACAACCAATCACATCACGAAGCAGTTATACCAGTCAATACAACTCTGACATAGTTATTGATATTTAATTATTTACTCCTAACACATCACTACAGTACTCAGTTACCATCAATCAATCCACGACTGACAACCAAGAGTAAGTGCTATCTTTTTTGTGTGTGTTCTTGTTGATGACTCATGAATGTAGGAGTCCAGCCCTGTAGTGTACATTATAACATCAACTACAGTCTAGGGCTAGTGTTTGACAACGCAGCCAGGGGAAAACATCTTTTCTTAAGTGACAACAACAGGTTTCGGCTCTAATAGTGATGACATGTTTCAACACACACACACACACACACACACACACACACACACACACACACACATTATAGTAAGTTGAAATGCCCTGTAGTTTAAGCTCCCCACCTAGTTATTATATATCATATTTGTATCACTTATGTTACTTGTATATTATTTGTAAATCAAGAGACCCATTCCCCAATTATGTAATCAGATATTTTCAGCCTGGCTATGCTCTTCAATAAACCGTTAATTATTATTATTATTAATATTGTTATTATTACACACACACACACACACACGCACACTCACACACACACAGAAATCATTAAGGACAACCATTTCAAAATTTAATTAAGTCGACACCACCACTCTACCACAACCATTATTACCGCCACCACCACCACCACAGGACCAGTTAGCCCCCATCATCACCACCACAGGACCAGTTAGCCCCCATCATCACCACCACGGAACCAGTTAGCCCCCATCAGCCAATCAACTTCAACCGCAGATATCGCATATTCATGATCGCGCGACAGCTGGCCCGAGTCGATTCCGCAGTTTGCTTTATTCATCGACAAATCAATGACGATGAATGCACCTGGCTCACCTCATCCACACGCTGGCTGAGAACAACTAGACGTGGGTCCTCGTTCACACACGCTAAAGGAGTCTACTTATAAGAGCTGTCAGATACCTAGCACCTTATACCAACCTAATACTAAGCAGTGATTTAACCTTTTGAGGATGAGAGGGTTAAACCATCGTCCTTAAGGGATTAATATTCGTCGATAAATAGTTAAACCGTCATACTAAAAGTGTTAAAACATCACCCAACTAAACATCGACCTTGAAACATTAAACCATCATCCTCAAATGTTTACATAAATCTCTAAAAAAAACTGATCCACCTCACAAATAATTACAAACATAAATTAAAAAAAAATAAATAAAAGTAATAAATATCAAACTACTGGGAAACATTGAAACATAACCCGAGTATATGTGAAACTTCCCTCCTCCCTCTTGGTCAACACAACCAAACACTCGCCCTTAACAACTCTCTCTCTCTCTCTCTCTCATATATGTTGTTTTTCTTTTACTTTATCTGTCTATACTTCCCTTCCTCTTCTCTCTATTTCATCTGCTCTTCTACTTCATTATTTTCTCCTTATTATCCTCTACTATTGCTACCCTATCTTCCTACTCCACTTCATCTCTGTTCTTTATTCTCCTTCCTCTTTCATATCCTCCTTCCCTCACATACCTCTTCTTTCATACCTCCTTCATCATCCTTACTTTCCTTCCTTCCGCTTCCCTTCTCCATTCTACTTCTTCCTCCTCCTCCTCCTCCCCCTCCTCCTCTCCTATCTCTTCTTTCCTACCCCCTTCATTATCCTTACATTCCTCCCTTCCTTTTCTCCATCCCCATTCTTCTTCCTCCTTCCTTCCTCCTTCTCCTTCCTCTCTCGCCTCCTCATCACTACACAGACTAAACAGCTGTCACGAGATAATCATCAATTTTGAGATCGACTCAAATTCCCCGTGGTACGAGAAGGGCCAATATTTATGCTAATGGTGGTGGGTAGGGGGGCAGGATGGTGGTGGTACTGGTGGTAGGAAGTTGTTGGGTCAGGATGCTGGTGGGTAGAAGTGGAGGAAGTGGGGTGGGGGGGCAGGATTACAGATTGCCCCGGAGGGGGCTAGTTTATTGACACCCCTACACCCTGTGCAAGGTGAAGCGCAGAAGAGTTTACAGTGCTCAACTGGGAAGCATGCGGAGTTCATGCTTGCCTTTAAAACTTTCCCGTGCCGTCAGGGGGGCAGGATGCTGGTGGGTAGAGGTGGAGGAAGTGGGGGTCATTTGGTGGAAGGTTAGTGATAGTGGGGGTGGTCCATTGTGGTGGGTAGTGAGGGGTCAGATGGTGGTGGGTAGTGAGGGCGTGGAGTCGGGGAAGGACTGGTGGAGGCTGACGGCTCTAACATTGAAAGGGGAAAGAGGTGTGTGTGGTGTGTGTGTGTGTGTGTGTGTGTGTGTGTGTGTGTGTGTGTGTGTGTGTGCGTGTGTGTGTGTGTGTGGAGAAAGAGAAAGAAACAATCTAATGATAGAATGACGATGTTAAGAAATAGCTTCCTTTATTTAACCTAACCTAACCTAACTTACCTTGACCTAACCTAACATATCCTCATTAAAACTAACGTAAACATCCAGCATGATCAAGGATATAAACTCTCTCTCTCTCTCTCTCACCACAGCCTACAGTAAGACGCCTGAAAACCTTCCCTAGTATGTTATGACGCATACGTTAAACAAACCAATTTTTTGTTTGATCATTAGAGGGGAGCAGATTTCATCGAGGGATCCTGTTCTTCCTCCTAACTTGTCAGAACAGTAAACCATACTGACGCCGCGTTTCCTCTCACCCTACAGGTGGGTTCTGAGAAACACGACAAGCGGGTGATCACTGCGCGACCGTCGTGCATTAAGCTATAGAATTTCTGATGCTTTATCCTGGGAAATAAGTTCATGGGTAAGCTGACTTAATTCCCTTGAGTATATCGAATTGATCCCAAGAATACATCTAAACAAGCTTGTCACCGTTCACCATGTACTGTACCTCACCAAACACACACGGGAGTCTTGGTGTCGCAGCTGAGATGGTAGAGAGGCGGTGAAGGGAGAGGCGCACACACAGAGTAACACGGTAAGGAGACAGTCAACACCAGCGCTTTGTTTACACTGTGTCTTGACCCCCCCTTGGCAGCGTGTAGGTAATGATGGTATGTACTGTACTCGCTCCAATACGGAAGGGGCCGATAAATATCAAATGAACACTGCGACTCTTGTTGTCTCGGTGGTTGTCAAAATCCTTTGTCTCTTGTGTTATACTGACTCACACAAAATCGTATATATATATTTTTTTTTTGGGGGGGGGAGCGGGAGCGAGTGTTATACATATGTTTCTCTGTAAGAGTCGTATGCCATAATAAATACAAGAATGTGGTCCTGTAATGTCTAGTAGTCCCACCTTCACCAGCCTCTACACTACCATCACTACTAGACTCACCCACCAACCATAACTACCACAATTATGCAACACAACAACGAATGCCACAAAACTCTCCCCGTAACAACAAATCTATAGAGAACAATATAAGCACATCACAATCACTCAAATAAAGCACCACTAAACACACGACGACACCCACCATAAAACGAGCAGATAAGTGACCTTCATATTGTGTTTACGATACACTCCATGGCAGACAACGTTTATAGTCATGATTTTGAAACTCTGAAGGCTTAACTGTTGCAGAAATTTAAGAAATCTTTAACACACACACACACACACACACACACACACACACACACATATAAGATACAGAATCGGTGTTATTCTCATCACATCTCAGTTAAAGTACAGACGTAAAATAAAGTCTAGGTACAGTACAGTAATTCCCTATAGAGACAGAGAGTACCGTAACAATGGTGGCTTGAGTAAGATGTCACAAGAAGATAGTCATTACGATTGGGCGTGACGTCTGAGAGGCAACAAGGAGACCCACATCAGTCTACTCAGCGAGGTGGGTAAATGGGCTTCAGTATAGCAGCGGGTAAGGAATTTACTTCAACTTATCAGTAAGAAGAAACTTTATAAGAATACATAATAACTTGGAAATTAGATTAGATGTTAACCACAGCTGCCCAGTGATGGTGGCCAAGATACAGTATTATATATGAATATCTCCTGAAGAAGTAATGAAATGGTTACTACGGTTTACAAACATCATTTAGGTCCTTGTCCTAAATTTAGGCGATGTTGTTATTATTACCTGTAACACCTGGCGGTTAATAATATACAACTTAACAATAAACAAGACACTGCCCAGTCTCTTCGTCCCTCAACTGTTGCCATCAATTTTATGTCGAAGTTTATATCATTTCAGTTAAAATTACGGAAAAGTTGTTGCGTGTTTCATGATTCATTTGAGATAAAGTGACAACTACATCAGATTAGACAGCTGTGAGCGTCACCGAGAGAAGTTCTCTTCCTCTGGAGTTCTCCTTCAACAAGATAAACAAGCAACTGCCAGACTCATTGTTCAGGTGTGTGTCTATGTGGAGTGTGGTGATGGTGTGGCCAAGTGTGGAGTGTGGTGATGGTGTGGCCAAGTGTGGAGTGTGGTGATGGTGTGGCCAAGTGTCTAAAAAATGTAAACTCGTACTGCACGTAAATACGGTCCCGTGGACGAGGACGGAAAATGGCAACACAATTCTCTTCACCCACAGCGACACATCACACAAGGGTGATGTAAACAGCACAAAGGTTACATCACCAGCTCGCCTTAAACCCTCCCTTCAAAACTTCGCTTGTTAACACAAATAAAAAATGAATAAATAAAATTCCATACAAGTCGATCTGAAAAAAAAAATAAATAAATAAAAATAGTTTGGTGCGTCCCGACAGCGTAGCTGAGAGCAGCAGTCAGGTCATGTAGCAACAAAAATATTATAGCGTTGGATCAGGTGACCCGAAGAGGCTACGAAGGGTTATCACTGCATACCAACTTTTTTATATTCAACTGTTGTGCCTACCGCCTAAGGAAAAAAAAGAAAAGAATATACACACACAATATATACTGTATATATATATATATATATATATATATATATATATATATATATATATATATATATATATATATATATATATATATATATATACTCTCAGCAACTGTTGTGTTGGTCTCCTCCAGCCACTGAGCGCCTCTAAACGTCTCTATCTGGGAGTTGGTGTGTTTTATTTTTGGCTCTTTCCTCGTCTCGAGTGATCCAGTGGAGCATCTCCGCCCGTGATGGTTGGTGTGTTGTCCCTGCAGTAAGGCTTGACGACTGCCACTGTGGATGTTGTGCTCTTAACCCGTCAACTTATCCTGCCCTTCCCCGTGATGCCTGACACACATCTCGCTGACTAACTCGTCTGTTTCGGGATAATGTTGGTTTATATTTGTCACGTTTTAAAACCCAAATACAGTAGCAGTTGTTCACACTGCTCAAATACTTTACTTTTAATCGTATAATTGAGTTTTTCGAAGACACTCCCGTCCATTTTTTATTATTTATTTATTTCGTTCACCTGATTTCCATTCCCAACATCATATGCTCTAAATCCACCAATTCCAGGACTTCCCGTACTGTACATTTTCATTAAAAGGGATTGGACTAAAACAAATGTTCAACAGGGTCCCGAATTCGTCCATAATTGGTAATTCGTTTACCCGATGGACCATACATTTAGCCTCATTCATGTTCAATATATATGTATGTATGTATGCATGTATGTATATATGAATGTATGTATGTATGTCTGTATGTATGTATGTATGTATGTATGTCTACCATGAAACAAGAAAAAACATGTCATTGAACATATAATAATCAACAAGGAAGTAAATAATTTGTTTTCTCTACGCAGGTAAGAGGCGGACCAGGTGCAACACGCCACCACTTAAGATATTATGGTTGGCTACAAGACCAGCAGTGTTGGCGGCCCGGGGGGAGGAAAAGGAGATAGTGCTGGCAGTGGGTGGAGGGAAGGATGGTGTGGTGGGGGTGGAGGGAAGGATAGTGTGACAGTGGGTGGAGGGCAGGAAGGTGCGACGGTGGGTGGAGGGAAGGATGGTGTGACAGTGGGTGGAGGGAAGGAAGTGTGTGACGGTGGGTGAAGGGAAGGAAGGTGTGACAGTGGGTGGAGAGAAGGCTGGTGTGACAGTGGGTGGAGGGAAGGAATGTGTGACGGTGGGTGGAGGGAAGGAAGGTGTGACGGTGGGTGGAGGGAAGGAAGGGTGAAAGGAAGGTGTGACGGTGGGTGGAGGGAAGGAAGGTGTGACGGTGGGTGGAGGGAAGGAAGGTGTGACAGTGGGTGGAGGAAAGGAAGGTGTGACGGTGGGTGGAGGGAAGGAAGGTGTGACAGTGGGTGGAGGAAAGGAAGGTGTGACGGTGGGTGGAGGGAAGGAAGGTGTGACAGTAATCAAGGACCGGGTCTTAGGTGACAGAAGAAACAGCAGTGGAAGCTGGGGAAGGAAACACTACACGATGGGGAGGAAGTAGCTGTAACATGAAGGAAGACGGGGAGGTGAGACTACCCTAAGGAGGAGTGTGTGTTAGGGGGAGGGGAGGTAATGATGTTGATACAGGTAGCAGGTGAGGGTGAGAGGGGCAGACAGGATTGAAGATAGATTAAGTGCGAGGCGCCAGGTGGCAGGTAGATGTGACGGACATTATGGTAATTAACTCTTAAGTCACTTGATCAGTCTGAAATCGGAAGCTTTTTTTAATAATGACTTCCTTGTGAACTTGTCTCATTCTATGCGTGGACATAATTTTATCATAATACTTTACTAGGTCACCAGTTATCATAGGTAGAAGAGTTACCAGGTAGGTCATGAGTCCTTGACCTTAGTCTTCACCTGGGGAGGGGGGGGGGGGGTTACATTGAAAATTTAATCAACCTGAAATCTTGTCCTATACTAAGTGTGGTGAACCATTATCAAAACACACATTATATTGTTCAAAAGACACCACAGACACGAGACTGTTAATACTATATGATAAAACTAAACTATACTAAATCATAACTAGTTATATACCACAACAAACAAGGCGTCATTGTGTAATTCATAAAAAAATAAACTCATTTCACGTAAGTATTAGCACAGGAAATCGATTCGGGACACAAACACACTAAAAGCCAATGGTCAAGCGAGGGCGTGGTGACGTCAGCGAGGTGTCAGGTGACACAGACGAGCCATAAAGGGTCAATAACCGAGTCAGTGTCCTCTTTTATTATTGAACATATAATAGGAGAGGGGCGCTGGCGGGCAGTGATGGAGGGCAATGGCTTCCGATAGCAGCTAAATAATGGTTGGCCCTCGTGTAGCGAGGATGGCCGGCCCAAGGGCCACCTCGGCGTGAATTTGTTTAAGGTGTAGAAGCTGTCGCCAACACAACACCCACACCCTTAGTTAACTAGCTGCATGACCCAGCGTCAAGGAATAGCCCAAGAAGACCGGACAACTCACCAACTCCACTGGCTAACCATTACCCCGGAATACGATCCGCAAAGCGATTAACATCCAGGTCCCCAATTACTGCTGGGTAGACAGAGGCAAATGGCGTAAAGAAACTTGACCATAGTTCCACCCCACCAGGGGATCGAACCCGGGTCCGCTCGCTTGCGAGGCGAGCATGCTGACCATTACACCACAGGTCGCCACCAATAAAAGAAAATGTTGTTAGGCGGCACAGAGAGAGAGAGAGTTTGTCACATCACTCATACCGGAAGGACGGCCGAGGAAGCTGCTGGTCTTAGCCCAGGATGATGGAGACTGACAGGTGAAAATTTAAGTAAGAGTTCCAGCTGTGTGTGAGAAATTGTGGTGCTGGCGAGAATGACTGACAGGAAGCGACACATAATGAATAACAAACAATACGAGGAGTGAGGGGAGGAAAAGGAGGGGAAATAAAAGAAAAACAAAAACGTTCAACGAGAACCCCACACCAGCTGTTTATGTAAAGGGGGAGGGGAGGGGAGGGGAGGGAGGGGGAAGAGGAGGGACATTGGCAAGCTCAACACACAGGAAGATAAGTCAAGGGTGTGGTGTCCATCCAAAGGTGTAAATATATACCTGGTAATGCATTATTAAGCCGAGGTATAAAAAAGATTTGGTCTGTCACAACACCAATCTCTCTCGCTGGTCTGCAACCTGTTCAGACCACGAGGAGATTGAGCAACCCCACCTTGTTTCTCCTGATAAAGAAACACACTAACCTAACCTAACCTAACCTAACTCCCCCGCCCAGGTAACTTTAGGGTGTTTAATCATCAGGTGAAATAAGCTAGGATGCCTAGTCTTCACGTCACCCCGAGGCTCCTGATGGGTTTTAGTGGTTCGGGGAAGACTCAAGACCACATGAGGAAGGAAGATTAACACCCAGACAGAAAGACAGATAGGGTAAACAAACAATAGAGGGAGAGACAGACAAACAGACAGACAGACAAACAGACAGATAAATAGACAGACAGACAAGAGGAAATGGAGGTACTAATGGTCGGGTTGGTTCAAGAGGGCCAGACACCCTGCCAAACACTAGCCAGCAGGTGATAAAAGTAAGGAGCCGCGAGAGAGAGAGAGAGAGGCAAGGTGGAATAGAAGAAAAACAAGGAGAAGGTAAAGAAAGACGATAAAGAGATTCAGGAGGCAGAGGAGAATAACAAGTATAAGAAAAGAAAGAAAGATTTAGAAGAATCGGTGGCAAGAGGTATGATAGATAATTCACAGCTGGAGGTTAGAAAGAAGAAGAAGAGTGACAGTACAAGGGAAGGAATGACTCATAATATCAGAGAAGGAAACTAAGGAAAATACCAATAAAAATACGACAAAAATAAATTCTCATAACAAAACAAATCAAACACGGGAATAAATAATGAATGTAATAAAACAAAATAAAATGAAAACTGAAGAAAATAAATATGGAAAAAAATTATGTCAAATATAATTGTCCCCAAAAAATGTAAAGAAAGATCAAAAGGCTGAAGTTACGAGAGAGAGAGAGAGAGAGAGAGAGAGAGAGAGTCACCATAACATACAGTATAGGTGATCGATAAGGAACGTCTATAGACATCAAATGATTATTGTTTATATATTAATATCTGAGTATTATTTTGGGGTGACCTGTATCGTCAGTCATCAGTGTGGCAGGTCAGGGTCAGTCATCAGTGTGGCAGGTCAGGGTCAGTCATCAGTGTGGCAGGTCAGGGTCAGGTCAGGGTCGTGTGGCAGCAGTGTCATCAGCAGTGTCAGGGTCAGTCAGTCATCAGTGTGGCAGGTCAGGGTCAGTCATCAGTGTGGCAGGTCAGGGTCAGTCATCAGTGTGGCAGGTCAGGGTCAGTCATCAGTGTGGCAGGTCAGGGTCAGTCATCAGTGTGGCAGGTCAGGGTCAGTCATCAACACACACTGTCTCAATTTTAATGTCTTTATTCTTTTATTCTTCTCCTTTCATTGTTTATTTTATTTTTTTATTGATTATCCTATGCATAACAGCCTATCGTTTTAACTATTGCGGAAATTATCATACATCAACACATAATAGTTGATATCCCTTAAAATATTACAATATAAATAAGAGTTTAATTACTAAAAAAAAAATGCAATGACTTTCCCCACGCCCGTCTGCCAGCTCCAAACTGACCCTAGGCCACAGTAGGTCAAGCTTCGGGTGATCAGACTACAGACGCCCCTCGGTCAGTTAGCAAGCATGAGCGACTGTGACTCTGGACTCCCTGTGACCCAGAGATATAAACACAACAGACATAGGTAGATTATAAAGGTTAATTAGGTAAATTTAGAGGCGAGTCAGATGATGGTGTGTACAGTACTGTGGTCTCGTGCAGTGCTTGACGGTGTGTGTGTGAACATGGAGTGACTAAACATATATGAAACGTAAGAGTAGATGGTAAATACTCATCATAAATACAGCGTTTGTTAGTAGAGGATGTTAGTAAGTGAATGTTTGATGTTTTTTACTTGTCTTTGCTCCCTTCATGTCGCTTTTCTCACTTGTTTTCCTTCCCCTCTCCTCTTCCATACTTCCCCTTTCTCTGAGGTGCCCCTTGACGCATCCACTCACCGGTATACAAGACGAGTAAAGATAAGAGTCAGGTGGAAATTTTCTTTCATAACAACATTGACTTTGAAGTTTGACTCTGATAACAATCTGCCTTAACCCCTCAAATAAAGGCAGAGTTAAGAATGGTAATTATCAATGCCAACCCGGTCTGAAGTCGATCCAATCAAAATTATATAAAATATTTGGAAGATAGATTCCGAGTTCACACACACACACACACACACACACACACACACACACACACACACACACACACACACACACGAGACAAAACCTCAAGGCCAAGAACGGGCTCATGGGTAAATACAATAATTAGAAAATAGACGCACCTTATATTGTATACTTCAGAGTCTACCGAAGACTAACACAAACAAACAAGTCACATTATTACTACAGCAGCCACATTACCATTTTCTCTATAGGACAAATGTATTTCTATTTCCCTTTAAAAAAAACATTGTTGGTGAAGCATTATCTTCCAGCCTTCCCCGGTAACCCTATAGTACTCGCTCCACTAGACCTCCAGGTAGTAGCAATCGTATATTCATGAAATTCCATCTTCCAGAACGTGGATGTTCACTCTGCCTGGGTGTTCTCCTCCCGGCTCCTAGTCAGCAAGATTTCCTTTTACTGAATTTGACACGATGGCTGCAGGTGAAGTCTGCTATTGTCTGTCTTTCTACCAAATGTGATTTTTCATCTCCCTGATTGCCTTCGCTTCACTCAAACGCCTCCCAACCAAGCAAAACACCTTTTTGACTTGGATTTAAACTAAAATATCGCTATATATATATATATATATATATATATATATATATATATATATATATATATATATATATATATATATATATATATATATATATATATATATATACAATCTCACAAACATATCTACCTTTTATACAATATAATACACAATGAGACAATTTCATCCCATATGTAAGTAATTATCTCACCTCATATATATTGAAGTCACTGTACCTGTGTTTGTATCTCTGTCTCAAGTTATACCAGTCTTGCTAAAGTAAACAAGATAACTTAAATACGAACTTTGCTTGGAAAAAATTTAGGATAACTTGATGCACTGAGAGGATGGGAAGGTTGGTCAACAGTTTTTGACAAATAGACAAAAAACTAAAATATTTCCTACCTGACAAAACCTTCTCACTTCTTGTTGATTATTTACCAAGTATTTATCTATCTATTCCTTTCTCTTTAATTCCTCCCTTTCGTTTAAGAGTCATCTTACTTTTTCTTCGTCTGTCTGTCTTCCTTCCTCCGTTCCATCTTCTCACCCCTTTATTAACCAACCTCCCCCGTTTGCCTAATCCTTCCATCAACCATCTACCTGGCCACTCCATCTACCTGGCCACTCCACCTACCTGGCCACTCCATCTACCTGGCCACTCCATCGACCTGATTACTCCACCTGCCTGGCCACTCCACCTACCTGGCCACTCCACCTACCTGGCCACTCCACCTACCTAACCCTACTTCCACCATCTGCCTCCCCTATAACGAGAACATTGCATGACTTGTAACATGAGAGCGGTCACTAATGGGACATAATGTTGGGATAGAATTCTCTCTCTCTCTCTCTCTCTCTCTCTCTCTCTCTCTCTCTCTCTCTCTCTCTCCCTCTGTCACCAACAGGGGAGCGCTTCCAGGTATCACATCGTCCCCTCTCTCCTTTTATCACCGCTTTTCCTTCCCTTCTCATCTTCATTTATTCCCACGAGAGGATTTGTTTTTATCTTTCGATTTTCATTTAATTTCCTTGTTTGTATTTCCTGGTAGCCTGATGCTCTTTGTCTATTGTTTACTACCTGAAGAATAAGAGAGAGAGAGAGAGAGAGAGAGAGAGAGAGAGAGAGAGAGAGAGAGAGAGAGAGAGAGAGACACGCACACACGCAGAGAGAGAAAGAGTAACAGACAGACAGAGAGATAGACTCATTATACCCCACAACACATCCCTACCGAAGTGCCTCACGATAAATAACGAGGGCCTCCACATCAAAGGTCATCTCCACTACGACCTCTCCACCCAAAACCCCTTCACTCTAACCTCAGTCTCCAGTCAGTGTATACGGAAGACTCCAGTGATATACGTTATGACCAAAGTATTTTTTCCTCCTCTCCGTCAAGCTCTCGGGTCACCAAAAGTCTGACCTCTTAGTGGATTAACATGACAGAAACTTGACACCTATTGACACACACACACACACACACACACACACACACACACACACACACACACACACACTGATGTTTTAGTAAATATCACCTTTAAGTTTCTATAACCCCTCACCTGTGATTCATCTCTCTTATTTTACTGATTTTCTCGAGACTGTAAACACCTGACACACATTTCTCAAACATCATTATACTAATCCTCCACCCACCCCCACCTGTCTCCTCCACTCCACCCCTCACCTGTCTCCTCCACTCCACCCCTCACCTGTCTCCACTCTAATCCTCACCCGTCACCTCCACTCCTCACAGGTCTCCACACCACCCCTCATCCGTCTCCTCCACCCCACCTCCTCACCGATCACCCCCACTCCGTCTCCACTCAACCCCTCACCCTCGGCCATAAACCACCAACAGTATCTTACCTGCAAGAGACTAATGGATGCACTTAGGGAGTATCAAGCCTAAAATCGCATGAACAAGTCGGTGGCCGCTCAAACACTCAATAAAAGCCGCGTTTACCTCGACTCCTCCACCGCCCCTGAAAATCAATCACAATTTCTCAGATGTTTACTTCACTTCCCTGCTGCTGATAAGAACACGTATGTTTAGAAACGTAAAATAAGATGATAACTACGAGGGATAGAGACGTTGGTGATAACTACAAGAGATTGAGACGATGATAATGATAACTACGAAGATTGGGAATAAAATCAGATAAATTGGGAAGATATGTGGATTAAAAGGCTCTCTCTCTCTCTCTCTCTCTCTCTCTCTCTCTTCACGACCCCCTCATTATCGTCTTCTGCGTCTCATCACGTACCCCCCTAACTTTGCCCCTACCTGTGTTATGGTCTGGGGGCTCACCTGGCCAACCCTGGCTCGAGTCAGGGATAGCTCGTCCCCTCCACCCCTACTTTGTTTGGGTTGGTCCACTTGGTGTCAACAGTGGCAGAGCTAAGGGGGGGTGGGAGTGAGGGGTGCTCAGTGGTCTGTTTAGCTGTTGATTTGTTCTCTCTCTCTCTCTCTCTCTCTCTCTCTCTCTCTCTCTCTCTCTCTCTCTCACAAATACGCCTGTACTACCACATCCACCCTACACTAATACAACATTATTCAGAGTTCCTTCAGGACAAGTGTGTGTGGGGAGGGTGCCAGCCTACGATTCCATTAAGCTGTCGACTACGCCAAAGTACACGAGAGTTTCTTTATATGAAGAAGACATCAGCAGCTAATACTTCCTCTTCCGAATTCAAGGAGACGGGCGTGTGTGTGTGTGTGTATGTGTGTGTGTGTGTGTGTTTGTGTGTGTGTGTGTGTGTGTGTGTGTGTGTGTGTGTGTGTTTGTGTGTGTGTGTGTGTGTGTGTATGTAAGAGAGATAATGAGATAGTGAGAATGAAAAAGAGATAAAAGAATAAGAAAGGGTGAGAGAAAAAGTGTTAGTTAACAGTGAAGTCTAGATTTATCCTGACTGACTGGGAGATGAATAATTAAGTCAACCTCTCTTCCTTCCCCTTCCTCCCCACCCTTCCCCTTCCTCCCCACCCTTCCCCTTCCTCCCCACCCTTCCCCTTCCTCCCTACCCTTCCCCTTCCTCCCCTACCCTTCCCCTCCCTCTTCGCTTACTTCCTCCCCCTCCCTTCCCCCCCCTTAGAACCGTCTGACCTCCACACCTGACCTTTTGACCTTAAACTACGCCATGACCTCCCTGACCAAGCTTACTTCCTCCCCCTCCCTTCCCCCCCCTTAGAACCGTCTGACCTCCACACCTGACCTTTTGACCTTAAACTACGCCATGACCTGAGGAAGTCAAGGTTAGTCTAATGAGTGTGTAATACTAATAAAAATAATAATTAACGGTTTATTAAAAGAGCATGGCAGCCGGAAGACTGAGGATATACAGTTACATAATTGGGAAATGGGTCACTTGATTTACAAATAATATATGAATAACATAAGTGATACAAATATGATATATAATGACAGCAATTCGTGAACAAGGGATCTCGGGTGGAAGCAAGAGCCGGTTGCGAGGATGGTGCAAGCTTTGTGTGTGTGTGTGTGTGTGTGACAGAGAGAGAGAGAGAGAGAGAGAGAGAGAGAGAGAGAGAGAGAGAGAGAGAGAGAGAGAGAGAGAGAGTCACATTAAACAGTATTACACCTCATTCTCCTCTCGTGATCTACAATGCTGTTATTAAGCCAGTTAAGACAGACAGACAGACAGACAGACAGACAATACGCATCACCCCACCCACAGCAAGGCGAGGAGAGGCGATGGATGGGAAGGTGAAGGCGAGGGGGGCTAGAGGGGGGGTTAATAAATTCGCCGTTTTACTATCAGAGTTCTGCTAATTCATAAACAATAAATTAGACATATTTCTCTTTTTTCTGACGGTAATAAGAAAAGTTTGGGCGAATATTTCCATCCCCTTATGAGTGATAACATCTCCTCACTGAGTGTTCTTCTCGTTTGTTTTGTTGTTGTTTTTTTCATCTTGTTCGTTTCTTGTTTTTGTTTCTCCTTTTTCTTATTCTTCGTCTTATTTTTCTTATCCTTGTTTCTTGTTCTTGTTCTTCTTCGCTTTCTTGCTGCTGCTGCTTCCTCTTCTTGTTTTTCTTCTTCTTGTTCTTGTTCTTCTTGTTCTTCTTGTCTCTTCTTGTTTCGCCTATTCTTTTTACCTTTATTTAATTTTTTTTATCATTTTCCTTCTTTTTCATTTCATATTTTATCTTGTGATTTCTTTTTTTTTTGCATTTTTCTCCTTCCTCTTTCTCTTTCATCTTTTTTTCTGTCTTCTTCTTCTTCCTCTTCATTTAGTCCCCATCGCAAGTTACTACCCGGGCTTTCACCTCCTCCCACTTTCTCCACATTCCTCCATCTCATTCCACCTCCTCAACTTTCCTTCACCTCCTCCCTCCTCCACATTCCCCCACCTCCTTCCCCCACCTCCACCTTCCCCTTTTACTCCACCTAACTCTAGCTTCTCTCAGCCGCTGGTGGTGGTATGTGACGCTGTATAAATATAACTGGCTGCCTAACACTCACAATCACTTTCCAAATATATCGTAAAAAAAAAAACACCTGACAATCGTAGTAAAAATAACCAGCTGATTTGTGTGTTTTAGGGTTCGAAAATACACACGGGTAAAGGTGTTCTCTCTCTCTCTCTGTAAAAAAATACCAAGCACTTATTGCCTGTTAATGCCTCACTTAACTACTTTTTTATGTCGCTTATCAAAAAACAAAAAACAAAAAAAAACTTTACCTTTCAATCGAGTTTATTCATTGCCCCTAAAAAAAAAGATAACTGAATTCTCTCCACTCGATTTCACTCAACTATTTCAAGGGATTCCAATTCAGACTCAATATAAAAAGGTTTAATAGATTTCTACACAATCCTCCATGTGAAAATTAATCTCTCTTCCCAATCCTCCAACCTGAAACTGTTTCCAGAATAATATCATTATCCTACACAATGAAAGTTGCGATGTCTCTTATCACACCTGTGCACGAGTCTTACCTGTAATTTCAAGAGGACAGGTGTAAGACTGTGGTGGGGTGAGGTTTACCTGTATGAATTTTTTGAGGCATTTAATTTAACTAAAATGTGCTCTCTCTCTCTCTCTCTCTCTCTCTCTCTCTCTCTCTCTCTCTCTCTCTCTCTCTCTCTGACAATTTCTGCTCCATCAATTTTTTCTTCCGTTTCACTCGAGTATTCAGGACAATCAGTATAGCTAAAGGTACATAAAAAATAATAGTACAGAAATGTTAAAATATATCAGCAATGCACAAAGACTACAGAGAATCAATGTACACACCACTGCACTGCGTCACCTTATACACATAGAGAGTTAAAGATACACACACACACACACACACACACACACACGTGATGCCCCTCCTAACACCATCTGTGAGGGAATTACTACACCACGTCAGGTCCCTCATAACACCATCTGTGAGGGAACTACTACACCACATGAGGTCCCTCCTAACACCATCTGAGGGAACTACTACACCACATGAGGTTCCTCCTAACACCATCTGGGAGAGAGTTACTACACCACGTGTTTGCTGTTCAACACCTACATTAATCTGTATGTTCACTGTATGTTCCTTTACCATTCCCTAATGAAGGCTTTTGCTAAACCACTAATGTATGTAATAAGTCATTTATGTCCAATGTTTATTTTCAGCCTTCGGGCTGCAGAACTTTTTCAATAAACCGTTAATTATTATTATTATTATTATTATTATTATTGTTATTATTATTATTATTATTATTATTATTATTATTATTATTATTATTATTATTATTATTATTATTATTATTATTATTGTTATTATTATTATCACACACACACACACACACACACACACACACACACTGCACACACACACACACACACACACACACACACACACACACACACACTGGGCACACACACACACACACTACACACACACACACACACACTGCGCACACACACACACACACACACTACACACACACACACACACACACACACACACACACACACACACACACACACACACACACACACACACACACACACACACACACACACACACACACACACACACACACTGCAGTCACGTATACAGCTGATCGAAGATTTGTCTCGTTGTCTGTTATTATTCCTGTTGGAGAGGTTTATGGTGAGTAACGGCTATAAAGTGTAGTGGTAATAGAGGAGTCAAACACCACTTTATATAGATAGCTTATTGTAGTCTCTATATTCTAAATGTTAAAAAATTGCATCGTTACGGTAGTAAATTGGTCATTCTATACAGCATTATTGAGCTAACATATTTACACCTCTGAACATCGTATTATTACAGCACAATAAATGGATTAAAATACACCATTGCGTCCAGAATATAAACAGTCACACCTCACCCCGCGACCTTCACCTCTTACCTTTCCAACTACACAAAATCAGATACAAACAAACACAAATAAAACTACTCTGTTTCCCAACTGGCTCAGACATGTTAATATTGTTATTATTATCCACTGTGTATCTGTGCTTTTCTGGCTAAATAAACTGTTTCAATTCAATTCAATTCTCCATCAGCTGTCCCGGATAGTTGAGGCGTAACCATTGGCTCGCTGAGGGACACATCACTGACCCATCACCACCACCACCACACACCACCAAGAGAGCAACGTGCTGAGATACAAATTATTCCAGTGTTGAGATGTTTTCCGGAACACAAATATCAGAGGTCAGGGTTGAGACACTGTGACCCTGCAGCAGCCTTCACCATACGAGTGTCTGTCTGTGTGTTAGTCTATAAGATAAAGAATGACTTGACCTTCAGTAAGACAAGTCCTTGAGTGGGAGGTGGTGCAAGATGTGTTGTACTGTATGTATGGTTGAGAAAGTATAGTGTTATAAGTTATTTGTCTACAATATAAAATAACGTAGTCAATAGTTAATGACATACACACCTTATACAGGGTGGAGGAAAAACTTGAGAAATTTTCAGACACACACACACACACACACACACACACACACACACACACACACACACACACACACACACACACACACACACAATCTCCTCCCACTACCCTCCTTAATTCTAATTTATTCATTAATTTACATAGTGTGGGATTTAAAAGTTACAGAGATCTAATTAAGAACTTAAAGGGGTTGATCTATACATCTCTTAGCAGCCACAGAGCCGACAGTACTACGAACTAAACATATTTACAGTTTATACTAAAAGCAAAGATATTCTCTCTCTTTTCGAACCTTCAGGGACACATACAAGAGACGGCAGCATAAAACTGACCCTCACCCAGGGGACTACAAGGCTTGATTTCCTTTGTTAGGAGAGAGAGAGAGAGAGAAAGAGGGTGATGATGGATGGTAATTTTATTCTCACCTCACCATCACTGTTCATCATCCACACTATCTCACCTCACCATCACTGTTCATCATCCTCACTATCTCACCTTACCATCACTGTTCATCATCCACACTATCTCACCTCACCATCACTGTTCATCATCCACACTATCTCACCTCACCATCACTGTTCATCCTCCACACTATCTCACCTCACCATCACTGTTCATCATCCACACTATCTCACCTCACCATCACTGTTCATCCTCAACACTATCTCCTCTGTTTACCTCACTAATTCCCCATTCATTTGAGGCCTGCTGTTTACCCTGTGCCCAACAAAGTACCTCTGCTGTAACCAGTATACGACAGCGCCAGGATTATCAAAAGGTTCGTAGTTGTGGGACGTGTACAACATATATGGGTGGTTAACTTCATGGTCGTTAACTGCGTGGTCAACATACGTGGTTAACTTCATGGTCAACATACGTGGTTAACTTAAGGAGCGACAAATTCAAAAGCTGTTTCTAAGATTCACCGACACTGTACCGTAACGAATATAGATTTACTCGTCACTAATTACCGGGCAAAAAACAATGTGCAAGTTAAGTTAGCGAGAGAGAGAGAGAGGACGATGACTTAACCCTTGGAGGACGATGACTTAACCCATTGGGGTCGATGATTTATTCTTTGGAGGACGGTGACATTGTACAATGTAAGGTCGTCATCTACTCAAGGGATTTTAAAAAGGTTGAGAAACAATGGAACGGGGGTAGGTAGGGGAGGGTGGGAGGGAGGGTGGGAGGGTGGGAGGGATGGGAGGGAGGGAGGGAGGGAGGAGGGAGGGAGGGAGGGGAGGGAGGGAGGGAGGCTTGAAGGTGAGACTCCTAGGCTCCCACTTTGATATTTTTATGAGGCCTACGAGGCATGGGCGAAGAGAGAGAGAGAGGGAGAGAGAGAGAGTGAGATAAAGAGAGATAAGACAAAGACAGACAGACAGATAAGGGAAACATACAAAGTTAAACAGACATACAGGCATACAGAAATTTTAACATGCAACGAACAAGACAGACAGACAGACAGACATAAATTCCCAAAGACGGGTGAGGCTAATCAATGTGAGTGAGTGAGTTCAAAGAGTAAGTCAATCAGGAAGGAAGACACAGTGAGAGAAAGGAGGGAGGAATGGGAGAAAAGGAAGTAAGGAGAGAGAGAGAGAGAGAGAGAGAGAGAGAGAGAGAGAGAGAGAGAGAGAGAGAGAGAGAGAGACCATTATAGAACCCTCGACTAAAGTAAATATATGACGTCAGGGGCAGCAACAGGTGGGAGCCGGGTCACACCTGTACCAGCCAGGGGGAGTCTGGGCAGTGAGGGAGAGGTGGGTGAGGGAGGGAGAGATTGTGAGGGTGATGGAAAGAGGAAGGGAGAGAGAGAGAGAGAGAGAGAGTGATAAGGGATGGAGGAGAAGTGAGAGGTGAGGGAGGAAGGAGAAAAAGTGATAACGAAGAGGGGAGGCAGGAAATGTGATACCGGAAGGATGAGGTGCAAGGAGAGAGAGAGAGAGAGGAGAGAGAGAGAGATAGGACAGGATATAGAGGAGAGAGAGAGAGAGAGAGAGAGAGGAGAGAGAGAGAGAGGAGAGAGAGAGAGAGAGAGAGAGAGAGAGAGAGAGAACACATAATAACACTCAGAAGAACAGAAGAACAGAGATGAGAGAGAGAGAGAGAACAAGAAGAACAGAAGAACACAAGGTACCAAGAATCAGCAATTAATGTGTTGATGAAAGTATGACCCCTGGGCGATGGTGAGTGGCGAGGGGAAGTGGGAGGAAGAGAGAAAAGTGTAATAAAAGAGGGAGAGAGAGATAAAGAGAGGAGGGGAATGTAATAAAAGAGAGAGAGAGAGAGAGAAAATCATTTTATACAAACACGATCCAAAGTCCTACGCAATTTTCATTAAGGGAAAGTAAATAGAAAGGACACGTAGGGAAATTCACCACACCTGGCACAAGCACCAAGCGGGGTGCCACAGTGAGGGAAGAGGAGGTTTAGAAAGCATAATTCCCTACATGAGGAAGAAAGTTACAGAGAGGAAATAGAGGGAGAGAGAGAGAGATTACTAAGAGAAAGTATAGGTGCTTCATGACAAACAAAAGAGCAGCGGCTGTGAGAGGGAGAGGGAGAGGGAAAGCGGTTTAACTGTGTGGAGAGGGAAGAGGAGGAGGGTTGGTACGTGGGAGAATGGGAGAGGGATCAGCCTGGAATAAACGCCGCCGTGAAGTTGTTTTACTGTGACAGCAAACTGTATGAAGTAGCTACCTGGAGGCAACACGAAAGAAAGAAAGACCGAACGTGTTGGGTCCGTAAAAATTACGTGTTAACTACATAAAAACGATGTGCTAGCTCTGTAGAAAAGACAAGCTATTTTGAAGACACTATGTGCTAGTTCGGTAGTAATGACGCGTTATAAAGCTGTACAAATGACGTGTTATTCTGAAAACACGACGTTATCCAGTTCAGAAGCAGTAGTACGTGCTAACTGTGTAGAAATGACGTGATCGATCCGTACAAACACTTGGAACTAATTTTGGAATAATGAGGAACAACTGTGGAACAAACGTGGGACCAAGTATATATTCTGGACAACCTCTGAAACACAAACAAAAAGGCCACAGGAAAAGCCACATTACTTGTCAACTCCGCCGCAACTTTACAACAAACCTGAAACAATTTCCCAACACACATTCCTGGAAGACAAACAATACAATTAATTTGGAACGACTTTGGAAAATATCTGCAGCGACTCTGAACGTTAGGAATGGAACAATTATTTCGTCATTTGTGGAGCAGTTTCTGGGAGGTAGGGGGGGGGGGTGAACTACGTATTGAACAGCCATATGGAGAACGCTGGAATAAATAAGGAAATGGCAGAAGTGAGAAGACCGAGTGAGAGAAAGGGGCAATAAAAATGAGAAAGAGATTCCTGGCAATTAAATGATATTAATGAATAAAGACGAATGAAAAGACTCGTTACACTCAAGAACTCAGGACGGGAAAACCCTCAATGCACTACGTTGTGTCCTAAAAGTTCCTATCTGTCGTAATGAAAAATGAAAGACAGAGTGGGTGTGGTGGAAACAGGCTGTGGGCGGTATAGTAAGAGCTCCAGACCTGACGCTTCAAGAGGTCTTTATAAGGTCATCATGTTTTGTATACTCCCCAGGTGTTGGCGAATGTCTCCCGCAGTGAGGCTGACAGATGGCGGTGCCCTGCGTCCAGGCTGGATGTGTTGTGTGCAGGACATAAGTGTGTGTGTGTGTGTGTGTGTGTGGCTCGAGGTAGGTTCCCGGCACTGATGTACACACCATCACGCCAAAGGGAGTCCCTGTGGTGTTCTGGCCTCTGACTGCCTGAACGGATGGCGTCCATTACTTCCCAAAATATCGTGTAATGCTCCACATCGTAATGCTACTAATGATATTCCCGAAATAATGACTCCATTATTATTTCAGGAACCATTTTAGTATTTCATAAACCATAACAGCCAGAAAATAACTTAACATTAAAATTATCTTCATTTTTAAAGCTTAATAAAACAACGTAAATAAATTATATGATTTTTGTTAAAGCACGAAGTGGATAATATTTATATAATATTCTTTCCAACGTTGAGCTTTTTTTAAGCTGAAAAGTTACATACAAGGGACTTACAGTGAGTCTCATATAAAAGACATCTTTATTTTTCATTATTGCAGACTTTCGTTCGACACACAAAGAGCAGAAAACTTAATTACACGGGATTTAAAAACCAACTTATTGCATAAATTCCGTGCAAATAAGAGCTTAAACGATGATTCAATACATTAATTTAACATAAGGTTCCAGCCTCGTCTGTGTTGGGTGGCGGGGTGAGGCGGGTCTGGTGTAAGAGGCCGGAAACAGTGATGGAGTGAGGGTCGGTGGTGACGAATGACCGCCAGATTTAGACACTGTGCTGATATCAAGCTGGGATATAGTGATGCTATTTACAGCTTAATGATACACCACCACCACTAGAATTTACGACCTGAGGAATCATTAGCGTCAGACATAAAAGAAACTATCGTATGAGTCCAGTACAAATGGAGGTGGAAAAAAGAGCGTCGTATTTTAACGCTTGAGGAATTTTGCTAAGAGTCTCAATAAACGATAGAAAGTGAAGGCGTGAAACTATTACCAGGGTTAAGGTGCATCTTCCTCTCCGAGATTGAGAAATTACGAGAAAAAACAGAAGAGAAAAATGTTTAACTTCTGGCGAAAACAATTAACAAAATCTTTCACGGACGACCAGCAAGAGGTTTTTTTCTCGTGTGTGTGTGTGTGTGTGTGTGTGTGTGTGTGTGTGTGTGTGTGTGTGTGTGTGTGTGTGTGTGTGTGTGTGTGTGTGTGTGTGTGCAATATATCAAACACTCCAAGAAATAAATAAGAATAAAAAAGTAATCTATCGAAAACAGCATTAAATTCCTCCCTTCCTCGTTTACCTTGTTCCTCACATCTCTCTTTATTCATACAAAAGTGGTGGGATTGAGAAGCTTCTGTCTCGGGTTTCATGCGGGTGTCCGATATTGGTGAAAGATCCAATATACCTTAAGCTGATTTACTCCCGGATGTTGTTGTAGGAGGCAGGAAGGCGACCACAAGTCTCCGCCCAGGAAAACTTAACGAGAGGCCACGACCGACAGCCAATCTTCAGTAGTGTGTGGCCAGATACTGAGGGAGGGACGACACGTGAACTTTCAACACATTTACACTGCATCTATCTTATAATTGTTTGTACATTGTATTAAAAACGTGCGAATTTGTTTATATAAGAAAAAAGCATAAAAGCAACCCGGAAGCTGTACAATTGTTGCCAGATAAGGAGACGCCTTGGAGGATCATTTGTCTTCCACCACTGGAGGAGACAGGAAGGACGGCCGCACAGGGTGGAGTTGGCAACACCGAGACTAACGTGGTAAACCTTGACAAATGTCCTCACCCTCCATCCTAGATCTAAATTCTCAGAGCTGCCTTGGTGGACTTTCCCCTTAAATGATAGTGTTAGAACGTCCCACACAGGCTCGCCTCACCTACGACACAAAGATGGTCAGCATGGCATCGCTTAATTTAGTTTAACAACTATATGTTTAAGTTCATGTTTAAAATTGGCATATCCATGATTTGGGAATCCAGAGACACACAATCTACGTCTTCCTCACACACATATACAGTATATACAAACACGCACGCGCGCCTTTTGGAGATATGACTGAACAAACACACGGCTGATACACTGTCTCGAACCCGTACTAATATTGTGATAATTGCCGTCACATAAGATTAAAATTTAACTTGTTAAGCGATACTTATTACAAATTAATAGAAATAAGTCAAAATACGCAGCCCAGCAGACGCTCACTTCAATGGGTTAAATGGGTCTACTTAGGTTAGATTAGGTCACGTTTAGTTCGTATACGTCCAATTAAGTTAAGCTTAAATTCATAAGAATCAGTTTTCTTATGTTATTAATTGTTAAGTCTGATTAAAGTCCGCACATGTTAGGCAAAGTTACCTACTATGTCACCTTATATTATAGGACAACAGTTAAGATTAAAGGATTTTTTACCTCCGTTTTTTTCCCCCCAAACTGGCCCCATTACTGTTAATGTGTACTATAAGATAAGGGTTTAGTTATACAGTATTTGTTCCCAGGTAACACAGGCAGTGACTGTCTACAAATGATAAGAAGTAAAGTCGTGTTTGTGAGTATAACATTACTGGAGAGATTTACTGAACAAAGCCGAGAAAGTCCCACGGCTCAGAGGATCAAGTCTACAACGACTATGTTCCCACCGACTTATTACTACACGGAGTCTGTGGGGCAGTACACGAACCTCTTGAGGCAATTGTGATGCACCTCGTGAGGACAACCTAGATTCTGGATGTCCACTGACATGATTCCAGACGTGTTGGTTTTGAATCATCAACTATGATGTAACCAAACACTGTATGAATGACTAACCTAACCTAATCTTACCTAAACCTTACCTAAACTAACTTAACCTAACCTTTTCAAGTGTCGCTAATTTCCAGGTACAGTAATAACGTGCAGACATTTCAAGTGTTTTCCAGGAGGTTAGATTATACTAACATCAGAACAATGAGAAAACAATAACTACTTTGTATTTCTCAGTAATGAATTTATTCCTTTATTCATCATAGTTAACAATAAGTGAAAAAGACCAACACACACACACACACGCACGCACACACACACACACACACACACACACACACACACACACACACACACACACACACACACACACACACACACACACACACACTTCTCACAAGATAAACTAAGAACTCGAGATAAAATATTGTAAGAGTGAGTAATATTCTTGTGTCGTGACAATATATATTTTTATTATTACACTGTTCAAGTTACTGTACTAATTATAATGTATTTAGATTAAATTCAATTCCCTTAAGACACTACGAAAGACTAAAACTACACACACACACACACACACACACACACACACACACACACACACACACACACACACACACACACACACACACACACTCACAATTAAACATGGAACCTTAATTCAGTATGATCATTACCAAGTAAGTAAAAATTTAAAAATTCACAGGTACCTTGAGTAAAACTATTTATGTAAATCCACACCAAGATGGGACGTGAGGCGAGCGGGAACATTAGGGGACCAGTGGGAGGAGGAACCAGAGGAGACACATAAAAGCTAGCCAGGCGGAGGAGATCGGGTAAAGTGCCGGGCGGAGAGCTGGGGGCCTTGTCAGCTTGGGGAGGTGACATGCCAATAAACACCTCGTAAATAGTGTTGAATCTCATAAAAGAAGGTGGTGGTGGTTCGGTGACTACCATCCTCTTGCTTTCATCCGTGGCCCTGTGTGTGTGTGCGCGCGCGTGCAGAGGGTGGTGTAATGCGTCTAGTGTGGTAGCATTATGTTAGTGTTAAGGTACAAGCACTGCTTGCTTCCTCTCGCTTTCAGTTACCGCCGCTGGCTAGCCCTCGTGGCGAACAAGAAAGCAACTTGCAAAAGTCCTCCCTTGCCAGTACACAGCCTCTTCACCATCAAGACTTCTGCTGTGCCTCCTCGTAGCAACACACGGAAACTGGGTGCCTCGTGGGCCCAGGCTAGACAAGCAGGGGATATCGGAATAACAATGGGCCCCAGAGGGTCGGTGCATAGGCCCGCTGGCATGTGACACGCCCTGGCGCCTACTAACCACTGCCCCGCTGCCTTGAGGATTAACCTTGGTAGGTATAAGGTTACGGAAGTAAACCCCAAACGAAAAATCTGCGGCGGAGCCCCGCATCAGGCAGACATGCTTACAGAGCTCCAACAAGACCCCAACGGCGGTATAGGCAGAAGAGGTGACCAACGTGGGAACCCAACGACTACACCGGCGGATGAAGGCAATGCATGATGAACAGGCTACTAAGGCGAAACTCAACAACATGGGCTATCGGCAGTCCATTGCCAAAAGTAGAGGCCCAACGCGAACTTCGCTATCTAAAGAACGACTGGTTTAAAAATAAAGCATGTGAAATGCAAAAACTTGCAAATCAACACAAGATGTGCGAATTTTTAAATTCCAATAAAACATTTTATGGGCCAATCACTCATGGCGCAGCCCCCCTCTGCTCACCCGACGGTAACTCCCTAATTAAAGACGAACAAGGCATCCTTCAGTGCTGGAAAGAGCACTACCATTTGCTGTTCAATCAAAACACCGATGTGGATGTCCCGACCACCCAGCAGGTCCCTCAGCATCCATATCTGACCCACCTCAGCTATCCTCCATCCCTGGATGAGGTAAGTACTGCCATCAAACAGATGAAAAATAACAAAGCCTCGGGGCCTGATGGAATCCCAGCCGAGGTGTATAAAGCAGGAGGACCTCTGTTTACCAGCCATCTCCACTCTCTTCTGGAAAATATATGGCAAAAGGAGGAAATCCCCCAAGCTCTACAAGACGCCTCCATCGTCAATATTTATAATAACAAGGGAGACCGGTGAGTCTGTGGCAACTAATGTGGGATCTCGCTGCTGTCCGTAGCAAGCAAGATTACCGCCCGAGTCCTCCTAAAGAGACTTCTTCATGAGGAGGAAAGCATCCTCCCAGAATCTCAGAGAGGTTTTAGATCATTACGTGGCACCACTGACATGATCTTTGCTTCCCGCCAGATACAGGAAAAGTGCAGAAAACAGCGTCGTGACCTGTGCATGGCCTTCATCGACCTAACCAAGGCTTTCGACTCGGTCAACAGGGAAGCCCTCTGGCAGACTCAGCCGTTTTGGCTGCCCACCAGTTGTAGCCTCTGTTTTTTTTTGTGTAGGACAGTCGTATACAAGGAATATCCAAAGGTCGTTTATGTGGGACAGGAGTTTATACTGTGGGACGGGAATTGATAGTGAGGGACGGGAATTGATAGTGAGGGACGGGAATTCATACTATGGGACGGGAATTCATACTATGGGACGGGAATCCATACTATGGGACGGGAATTCATACTATGGGACGGGAATCCATACTATGGGGGAATTCATACTATGGGAATTCATATCATGGGACTCCATACTATGGGGCATGGGAATTCATACTATAGGCGGGAATCAATACTATGGGACGAATTCATACTATGGGACGGGATATCCATACTATGGGACGACCATGCATGGGACGGGAATTGATAGTGAGGGACGGGAATCCATACTATGGGACGGAATTCATACTGGACGGGAATTGATAGTGAGGGACGGGAATTGATAGTGAGGGACGGGAATCATACTATGGGACGGGAATCCATACTATGGGACGGGAATCCATACTATGGGACGGGAATTCATACTGTGGGACGGGAATTCATACTGTGGGACGGGGCGAATCTTAGAATAACAAAAATAATCGTAAACATAAAGTGAAACAAAAACAATAAAAAAAACAAAAAAACGGAATAATATGAACTTTCAGAGTCCATATCTTTCACCCCTTTAATTAGGGCTGTGTAATTTAGCATAAGATAACAGAATTTGCATGAAGCAGTTAAGGTTGTCTCGCTTATGCAAATTACACAATACGATCGCAATTTCCCAGAAAAAAAATATATCGTCGTATTATCATTTGTAAGAGAAATTACAGAAATTACAGTGGTAGTCTCATTAACCCTTAAAATGAGATGACTTTAACCACACGAGTACAGTGGCATCGTACTTCAAGGGAAAGTAATTCCTCGTACTCTAAGGATTAACCCCTTGAGTACTAGTCCTCGAATACTATGACTTGACCCCTTAAATACGATAACTTAATCACTTGAATATTATGCTTTAAGTCCTTGAGTATATACTAACTCCGTAAGTACGATCTTAGCACAGAGTCCAGTCAACAAACCCAGTGATTAAGGTATTTTAAGTCTTCGTATTCTTGGGGTTAAGTCTCTAGGTTCAAAGGGTTAAGTTTTTGTGTTCAAGGGGTTAAGTCTCCAGGGTTTAAGCCTTCGTATTCAAGGGGTTAAGTCTCCAGGTTCAAAGGGTTAAGTTTTCGTATTCAAGGGGTTAAGTCTTAGTATTCAAGGGGTTAAGTCTTAGTATTCAAGGGGTTAAGTCTTCGTATTCAAGGGGTTAAGTCTTACTATTCAAAGGATTAAGTCTTCGTATTCAAGGGGTTTAACAGTATACAATATATAAGTGAATATAAGAAGACAATCCGCCACGAAAGTCTTAAGTATGATGACACGTGACAGTAAGTACAGGTACACACGAGAGACGCCAGGCACTGCAGTGGTACACCTGGAGAAAACCTCTCCTCTATATGTTAGGTCCAAATTGGTATGTAATTATGCGGGTGAGTTTTGCCACGGTGCGTCACACACTCTCTCCATGCACGATGACATAACAATTCCGGCGCATGACATAATCATTTTGGCACATGACATGATGATTTTGGCACATGACATGATGATTTTGGCACATGACATGATGATATTGGCGGGTGAGCTCAAGTAGTTGTTCATTTGTTTTTGATAATAACGGTCAAGAAATACTGAACTGGAGGTAAATGAGTTACAGTTGGTCATGTGTCTGTTACGTACAATTGTTTGCTGACAAGGTTAAGCAGGCACTAGTCCCTCAGCTCTGCGTAGATACAGACACAAGTAACGTTTGCATAACCTTCCTTTATGTAATGTGTGTGCATTAAACTGATGTATTATTCTCTTATTTATTTAGTGTGTTGTATCATCAATCTAAGTAACAGTCTAGCCATATGACCACTCTGAGTCTGTGAGAGCCAAACGCTGTCAGTGCTTGTTGGAAGAGGTCTGACATCCGCCACCTTCAGCCAGCAGGCACACTAACCCCTGTCCATGTGATATAACACAAGTGGATCTCTCAGAACACGGTATAATTTATTTTTATTATGAATGAGAATTTTCCATAATACCTTGATAAAGCCCATTCACGTTGAATATATGCATCAAGCTTATAACTTCCGGCTTCGTCAGAATTTGCATCCTTTCAATGAAGAGGAGATACAGTGAAAGCCAAACATACTGGTAGATCATTCAGAAAGTAAATATCATCTTGGACAAGCCGCTTACTGTCACATTTGTATCACTACTGTGTTGAGGCATGTCTAGTGAAGTGCCTTGATCATAAGGACTTTATTCCTGGCGGGGATTTATTTAACCTCTTGAACACCCAAGACTTGTGCTCTGCCGACTGTACGTATCAGCGACGCACACTGAGGATTCATTTGTATAATCCCTGATGCACAACACTCCCCAGAACCCACATTTACATAAGATAATATACTCTAAGATCAAGTGCAAGTAACAGACGTAATGACAGTAATGCTATTCAGATCAATAGAGGTGCATCCCCAGCAGGAAGCAAACAGCCCCGCGCCAGACCCACCATGTATCAGGAGCTGCGCACCGACCTGGCTAATGCGACGGTCCCCCAGTGTGGCAGCTGAGTGTTGCTGCCTCTGGTGATGACCCAAGCAAGTATTATGGAAATGAATCTCGCTGATGTTGGTGCTGACGATGGGAGGAAGTATTATGGAAATTATTCATGCATAAGACGGTGGTGCTGTGGACAGAAGCAAATATTGTGGAAATTAATATCTTTCTCAGCAACAGTGGTAATGACAGATGTAAATATTATGGAATTTAATTTTATGGGAACGTGTGAGATGAAAGTATCAGACGATTTTATGAAAGCTTTTGGTGTAATGATTAGTGTATATATATGGATGACGGGGAAATTAAACCAATGACAAAAACAAAAATAGATTTCAAAGCTCCAGTAAACTAAACTGAATGGACTCATAAGCCTGGCGTGAATGAGTGAATGGACTGAACATGAAGGAACTAATATATGAGAGCCAAGACAAGTAACAGAAGAGGTGTGGCGTGTACCCTCGTGAACCGATCAATAAACCGCCCTGTAATGGTTGGCACAGACATGAACAGGTAAAACGTGGCTATGAGAAGGACCCACTTATGCTGGACGGTCGTGTGTTCAGGTGTTCCCGGGACTCCTCGTTGATTAACCTGTTCGTCGTCATATGTCCTGACCTAATTTAACCCTTCCTAACCTAACTTGACCTAACTTAACCTATCCGAACCTAGCCTGACCTAACTTAACCTATCCTAAACTACCCTAACCTATCCTAATGCAACGTAACGTAACGCAACATAACGTAACGTAACCTAACCGAACCTATTCGTTCAGCCTACCAACACCATGGGACGTACAGGAAACATCGCCCCGAGGCTCAGAACAAGAGTATACACATCACCTTGTAGCGTGTTAGTCGGCGTGATAGAGAGACAACAAAAAATGGATACAAAAATACCAGGTTTACATAGACGCTGATACCCGAGGAAAGTTCTTAAAAGATTAATGGAAGTATTCAGGACGGGCAGACCTAATGTGTGTGTGTGTGTGTGTGTGTGTGTGTGTGTGCGTGCGTGTGTGTGTGTGTGTGTGTGTGTGTGTGTGTGTGTGTGTGTGTGTGTGTTCCAGTTTATGGTCACGATTAACATTTAAGCTCCAGGGCCTATTATGTCTTTCTCTCCCTTACACATGCTATCAGGAACTCGAGTCTCTAAGTCGGTAAGAGGATAACCGTCATGTTTCTGGTGAAGTTTAACCTATGATTCACAACACAATTTAGAAATCTGGGAATCCAAGGGGGGGAAAAAATGTTGGTAGCGCTCAATGTTCTCTGGTAGAGTTTTCGTTCATTAAATAAGTCCGTCTCTGTGTGTCTTTCATAAAAACCCTCAGCATTATACGTCTCTCTCTCTCTCTCTCTCTCTCAGTTACTAATTCACCCCTACAGTTCCACTGCCTTAACTCTCCTCTGAAGCCCATCCATTAAAAATCTAATACATCTGGCTAATTGACTGTCGCGACCTCCCTCCCCTCCCTCCCTCCCTCCTCCCTCCCTCCCCTCCCTCCTCCCTCTCCCCCTCCTCCTCCCCTCGCTGCCTCACACTGGTCCCTCACAACTCACCTCCACTTACTTCCTTAAAATTGAGTCCGTAACCCAGGAGGAAATGGTCTGTGGCCGATCACCTGTAACATTGTACCCCTACACAACACAACACGAACGCTACCCAGTCTACCCCCACCTAATCTACCCCCATTCACTCTACCCCATCCACAATACCCCTATCCAATCTACCTCCATCCCATCTACCCCCATCCACTCTATCCTATCCTCTCTACTCCATCCACTCTACCTGACCCACCACCCCTACACTCACCTGACCTGTCATTATTACCACTACCACCACCACCACTAATATATACACGCTTGTTTTCATTACTTACAAACTACCTATTGCAATCCCCCATTGAAAATTACATTCTAGTTTTGCTGCATATAAATCACCTGTTGAAAGTCTCTGTGTATAATCATGGTAGTTTTATTGCAAGACTAAATACCGTACTACCTGTTGCAACCCCCACTGTAAAATACACCCCAGCTTTACCACAAATAGATTGCACGTTATTAGACAGCTGTAAACACATAACACTTTTAACAAATTTCTCGTCGTTGTTTTTAACCTTTTAAGATACATCCCCAGTAATTTTAACATATACCCATCTTTTCATAATTACACAATCTTAGGAGCATTACTAATTATGTTAATAATGTCTAATTAATTCCTTCTCAGCTCGATGACCATAATTAGTATCGGTTTTCTTTCTCATTTTTCTTATTCTTATTTTTTATTGTAAAGTCAAATTCCTCATGATTTTTTTTTGTGTGTAAATTTCTGTGTATTTTTATTTCCCAACTGTCTTCTCACGACCAGGTTTATATTTTTGGCCCTCTTCCCTCTTCCCCCTCTACTTTCCCTCTTCACCCTCTCCTCCCTTTTCCCCATCTCCTCTCTCTCTTCACCCTCTCCTCCTCCCTCTTCACCCTCACCCCTCCCTCTTCACCCTCACCCCCCCCTCTTCACCCTCTCCTCCTCCCTGCCCCAATACCTTACCTTTATATCCACACAGTCAATGTTTTAATCACCCAACATAGTAACCTTATACCATTCACTTTCTACTGTACGCTTATCTCCTCACCTCCCCTCACCTCCCCCATCCCCCTGACTCCCTTCCCTGGCCACCATGATCACCCTCACTCCCCACCCTGGCCACCCTGACCCTCTACACCACCACACAAAGGCCACACACGCGCACCACTAACTCATCCCTCACGGAAGTACACAAACCTTGTGATCAATGTTGTTAGGAACTACCACCACCACCACCACCACCAACGTCACTGCAGCCACTGTCACTCCTACCACTACCCGTCACTGCCACCACAACTACCACCCGTCACTACCACCACCATCACTATTTACCATCTGTCACTACCACCACCACTACTACCCGTCACTATCATAACCACCATCACCGTCAGTACTACCCGTCACTATCACCACTGCCATTACTACCCGTCACTACCATCGCCACTACTACCGTCACTACCACTACCACCATCCCTACACTACCTCCTCCACACCACCACCATCGGTATCGCCACACCCACCCACCAACACTCGCTGCTGCCACACCCATCCTCCTCCACCACCACTTCTACTACCACCGTCGTTGCTACATCCACCACCAACATCACGTCATAACGATTCATCACCACCGTCATCACCACTACACACAGCTCTCCTTCACAACATTATTTGCCCGCAGTCTGGTACTCAGTGTGCCCAGGTGAGGCCAGAATATGCCTGCATTAATTACCCCTTAAATTGAATTTATGCAAATTGTCGCAAACCCGCAAATTGGAAACCTGATATAGCTATAATCTGACTAAGCTTAATCAAGGGAAAATCCTTAGTTATTGAGAAAGATTATTATGCATCTTGGTCAGTGCTCAGTGATCTGTGGCTGGAAATACAGCGAGACCTGCAAGATGACGCAAAGTTATTTTCCTTGTAGTGTGGTTAGGTTAGGTATAGGTTAGGTTAGTAATTCAGTCTTCGATAAGGTTAGTAAATAAATCTTAGTTTAGGTTAGGTTAGGTACCCTCTTAGGCTTTGTTGTTACAATACCGAAGTAAATAATGTCGTGACATCGGGACGTTTCAGCGATAAGGTTGATACACCAATAACTTATATAAGATTTCCTTCTCTATGTCTATTATGGTCTTATATTGTTCAGGTATTCTCGCGCCTTTGATACATAATTTGTGTCGGGATAATAACGCGTATGTCTGTCTGTCTGTCTGTCTGTCTGTCTGGCATTAGATAATAATTCTCCTGGTGTAAATATCCATCTTTCACCATCAGTACCACATCACCTCCCACACACCATCACCACCACCTCAGCCACCACCACCACCATCATCATAACCACAATCATCACCACTCCCACATACCACAACCATCACCACTCCCGCACACCACCAACAATACCACCACCACTATTACCATCACACCATCATCACCCCTCTCTCATCACCACCACCACCACTATTACCATCACACCATCATCACCCCTCTCACCACCACTATCACCACTATTACCATCACACCATAATCACCCCCTCTCACCACCACTATCACCATCACACCATCACCCTCTCACCACCACTATCACCACTATTACCATCACACCATAATCACCCCTCTCTATCACCACACCACAACCACCACTATCACCACTCACACCATAATCACACCATATCACCATCACACCATAATCACCCCTCTCTCACCACCACTATCACCATCACACCATAATCACCCCCTCTCACCACCACTATCACCATCACACCATAATCACCCCCTCTCTCACCACCACTATCACCATCACACCATAATCACCCCCTCTCACCACCACTATCACCATCACACCATAATCACCCCCTCTCTCACCACCACTATCACCATCACACCATAATTACCCCCTCTCATTTCCTTTGGAGTTTGTGTTTTACTTTTATCATTTTCTTAACTTCGCTTGTGATATAGGGTTTGGAAATGGATACAGTTTTCACTGACTTAGTCTTGAGCGGAAAGCATTTATCAAAGCAAGCATTGAAGATGCAAGAGAAGTTGCAGCTGTTCACGTTAGGGTTGTCGGAGGCATAGACAAGATCCCAGTTAGTATTCATACAAATTATACAAATTTATACAAATGTTCAATATCGTTAGTGAGTTTGGTCTCACAGAACCCAAGTACATCAAATTTGTGGGCAATAGAAGATAAACACTGATCTAAAAAGGAATCTAGATGAAGGGGAATACTGCTGATGTTATGGCTAATCAAGGAGAAGGAATGAGGTAGTAGGAGACTAGAACTAAACTCGGGAGAGTCAGGAAAGTAATAGTTACAGTTGGGGTTGGTGTAACCCAGTGAGTTTTGTAGAAAGGCATCAGGATCGATATGAGGGGGTATTGTGTCGACACCATGGGTAGTTGTGGTAAGCGGTGTGGTGCGGTGTGGTGTGCTGTAGTGTCGTGTGGTGTGGTATGGTGTAGTGTGTACTGTAGTGTAGTGGTGTGAGTCGTCCACCATGAGCCTCGCTAGATAGCCAATGACCATAAATAATAGAGGGCGGTATATTTACCCTCCCGCACGCGGCCAGGACGACACTCACCTGCCTTAGCCCCTCCACCACACACCTCCTACCCTCGGCCCCTCCACCACACACCTCCTACCCTCGGCCCCTCCACCACACACCTCCTACCCTCGACCTCTCCACCACACACCTCCTACCCTCGGCCTCTCCACCACACACCTCCTACCACTTCTTTAACCCGGAAGAATGTATCTAAACCAGAACATTCTTATTAAATATTTTCACTATCATGTACAGTATGTTAAAGGAACGACACATGTATAAGAAAAGGTGAACATTTGTCCCATAGGCAATGAGGATATAGCACATTGAATACTAAGGTTTCGGTATACATAATGTTCCAACGTGCTCGGTACTACACTCGACTGCCTTCACATACCCAACTGTAAAGTCAGGTCCCCTTTCACAGATGAGTGGACTAAGGTCTCCCATGGTGCGAATCAATGATCCTGACAAGTGGAGGTGAGCGCCATATTCACTAGGCAAATCTCTTTACCAGGTGCATATATTTTCACATGAAAGAACCAGCATAAGAATAATTAATAAGAACTGCTTTCATGTACCATCACCTAAGGCTTAAAAATATTTCAGAAATTTGTGTACAATTTTTCCCTCGCCAGGTGTGGCACAATCCTCCGGCTGCATCAGAGAAAATTTGATTTGAAAACGTAGTGTTACGCAGTGCTAAAAATAACACTTCCAACGACGTCAAAACCTGCCGTGATAACCATAACAGAGGCTCGCCAGCTTGAGGAAACCAATGCAAGACAGATAAAGAATATTCGAATACATTTACACATAAATAACTAACAACATCCAACTCCAATACACATTATGTTCTCCCGCCACAAAAATAAAGTACAGTATATATACTCAGGCTACGCTCCACTGTACTACCTTCCTAATATAGCCTCGTAACGTAAAATACGGCTACATCCCAGCGACAGTGAGCACAGATCAATGAACTTTTTGCCCATGTAAATATTTCCTTTACTCGCGAGAGACCTGGTTATAAACACAGCGACTCGCGTTTCAAGCACTCAGTGACCTCACACTCATGGTATGGTGCAACCGAGCCTCTCCCTCCAGGCAGGTGGGGAGAGAGTGCATTTTCCTGCCTCTTCTTCTCTTTTTAAAGGTTGAGACAGTCAGAGGCAGCTAACATAATATCTTGTATCAACCTCACCAGGAAGTAAATAAACATCACGGAGATGCTGGAGATCAAAATAAAGAAAACATCTCAAGACGTTACAATAATACTTCAAACTTGTAACCTCCTGTAACCTTGCCACCAACACCATCATCACACTACTACCACTACCTTCATAAAATAGACCATCTAATTATAGTACCAACACCATACAGCAATCATACCATTACCTCCACCACACATACGGTCCATGTTTACGTAGTATTTTGTTTTACCTTTAACTGTGCAGGTTTTATTATTAGAGGTTAAGACGCCGAGAAGCTGAGATGATGATATATACCTCGACATAATGTGATTTCGTAAGATGTTTTTTTCCCTCGCGCTGAAATACAGTAATTAAGTTTCTAACCCCAATGCTCTCGTTACAGCGGCTCTTGATATTCGCGAGTCTGAGCTGAATTAGACGAAAAATATATATTATATAATCCCACGCCTATATACATCCTCTTGGAGGGGGTAGTGAGGACCTGGTCATGAGGATTCTATTCGCTCAGAGTTAAAAGCACTGAACGTCGATGCAAAATTGAAAAAAAAAAGAGAAAATGGGTAAGTGATAGACGGAAGCCATTACGGGATGATTGATGGCTGGACAACACAAGCCTGGGTCAAGATACTGGCTGAGGAAGGTTGTTGTTGACTCTTACGCTTCCTCATGTGAATATTTCATTTGGTTGACATCGTTATTCAGGAAGTTGAGTAATGGAGGCTGTAATCGTATAGTAATTCCCAGTACAGTAATGACCCACAGATTTATGGATGACACGAGGAGTTGGTCATTGACGGAAACGATACTGACTCGTTATCATGGTCAAGCTGGTATACTATCCTGGCTTGGCTTGGGAGAAACTTGAATAGCAAGTAAGTGAATCCACACCTCTCCAGTCTCAAGTCTAAGATAAAAACATAAAAAGGGAAATACACCAAATTCCTCGTGTCTTATAAGATTACAAATAGCGCGTACCACAAGGCAGGGACAAACCTTCACCGGCATCACTGGAATAGATCAACCACACGTGTCAGAGAAGAGAGAGCATGGTCCTCCCTCATCATCGCAACATACTGTACTGGTGCTCGTCACAGAAAGGCAAAACATTGGTCTGCGTCGACAAGTTCCTGACAGAACCATTAATAAATGACGAGGAACACGGGCACAAGACGACAGGTAACGAGACATCAAAAGCTCAGACGGTCTTGTAATATTTCCTGCTGTTGAGCCGCGGGGTTGTTGCCCAGAGGATCATGTGCTATGATTATTATTAACTTTCTAGTTATAATACGAATTTAACTTATAATAAAAAAAATGTAAAAAAATGAGCTGACATTTATTATAGAAGTTAATTATCCTCATCAAGTCTGTTGTAATTAATGTCAAATATATGTCATCATAAACACTCATAAATAAGAAAAGTAATAACCTGAAAATTAAATCACTTACAAAGTTCGATAAGAGAAAACCATAATACTCAGAAGATCAAGTGTTTCGGTAACATCAGTGAGGGATGGGCAGACATGAGACACGATCATACAAAAAGACTATTGGCAGTGTTGGTTTCACACGAGGAGAAATCAACAGGAAACTTTTGAAGTGGAAAGTGTGAAGAAGTGGAAGACGTAAAAGAGATAAATTTTCTGCTGCAGCTGTTGAGTCACGCTTTCCATTATTCATCTCCCGGCAAGGTTGTGTGTGTCTACAGATGAAGACTGGGAGACGAGTTTGCTGCCGCCGAGAAGGATGTGACTGCGAGATGATGAGAAGTACTTAAGAACATCACTAGTTAGTCACAGCTGCCGGAGCCAATGACTGCAAAGGCGAGAGAGCAATAATAAACAATATCTTGATCTGTAAAAGTGCGCAGCTGTTCCCCCCCCCCTCCCTCTGGCCACAAGCGGGGGTGAAAACATTCAATATCTGTGGTAGAAATTGTTCACCACACACACCACTGCCAGGTCGTACAATACCTGACAATAAATAATGAAGGTGTAGAAACCACCAGAACAAACACTGCTACGACCAAGACAACGTGGAGAGTGTTCCAACTGTACAGTGTACACCCACCAGGCTTCGGCGAGTGCCAGAGCCCAATAGGACAGATCCTGGGCAGATGGTTGTCCAAGTGACAATCGCCTGATAGAGAACACGTGGGTTGCTGCTGGGTGTAGCCTCGCCAAGAATTTTTTTTTTTTGGCACGAGGGACGTGGCACCGGACTTATGAACACGTGTGCAAATATATGTATATTTCAACTGACTATCTTCCGTGCTCTCATTATAAACACACACACACACACACACACACACACATCTATGAAATCTGACACGTGTATTATTGTGAGAAGCGTGGCATACAAATTTACAAATGAGGAACCTGATATCCGCCCTAACATGTACACCAATTTTCCTCGGCATTTCATATCCACCAACTATTTAAACACGAGAAGAGATCAGACGTCAGATTTATGAAGACGCCTGTCAGTGAAGCTCTCAAACACGGGTTGTGAGCTGGTAGTGTCGTCGTTTGTGCATGAATTTTGTTTGATCGTTGTGATGGCGACGCTGTGAACTGGTTATAGAATATCGTTTATATTTCCTCCCTGTTGACGGAGGCAAAGGCAGAAACGTTTGCCCTCCTTTACATCCCGACAACAGTATAGTTGAGTCTTCTACCACAACAATGTCACAAGTTTTTTGGATTACCTTGCCACAAGAATTTCCACTCCGGCATATTTCGCCTAAAGATTAACCACCCTAACGCTAGCCTAACCTAACCTCACATGCTGGGTGGATATTATTTAGGTGATCCAACTTTTCCTTTTGACTGTTGATAGATGGTATATTTACCGACTTAGGATACGCGCTTACAGACCTTAGTCGATGAACCGTAGTAATAAATTTTAACACCAACGGAATATACTTGAGGTAGAAAATAAAGATTATATACAAATATCTTCACTTCGCTCTTACTGAGTTGGCCAATGGCATGTTATCTATAAAGGAAAATGTTAATTACTTTTTAACAAATTATCATATGCAGTATAACATAAACACTGAAGAAAGAAAACTTCAATATACATAACTCATTAGCAGCTCAGAGGTAACACTTTTTTCTCTTTTTTTACGTGAAATCCATCTTTCCCCGAAGCGCTATCCTGTTCCTCGTAACGTTATTGTTCCTTAAGTAAACCAAGTAAAGAAAGAAAGTCTTCTTCAAGCACACCAAGAGACAAAGACTGAAGGGAGAAACTTTATACGAGTTCCCAGAGCGGTTGTGACGACGAGGTCCGGAGGAGGAGGAAGCTGTGATCCACGTGTTTCGGATTAACCTGATTAAGGTGGCGGTAATTACCCCCCGTGTTTACCTACCATCTGGGGGGCCTTACACTCATTGATAGAACAGCCTACGTCTAGCACACCAGGTCACACTGTACACACTAGATTATCTCATCTCATAGTGACACAGAAGATAAAAATATACCTTGTTCTTGATAGCGGGGAGCTGGGTGGTCTTTCAGTAGGCTACGGATTGAGAAGATAAACAGCTTTGTTAGTTAAGGTCTGCCATTACGAGCGGCCGTAAAGTGACCAATAGGGGACGCCCGGTATTTGTTTTACACCTCATCCTTTACACCTCACCTCTCACACCAGAAATTCCGAGTATGGGAGGCAAATAGACTCTTCCAGCCTATTCATCATGTGCCAGACTCATCCGTCTTGCCTCTCAAGAAGCAATCTGCTGTACGCTCGCCCCGCCACTAACCTAACGTCTCCTACCATCTGACGCTACTCTATGCTCCCATCCCGTTACTACCTGTACTAGATAAAAAAAAACCTATTATTATTATTATTATTATTATTATTATTATTATTATTATATATTCCTTGGTCCTATTCTTGGTTAACCTACACACCTTATGACGTAATCCTCGTGTTAAAACAACCCCAGGCTGTCTTCACTACATAACACAAACCTACTGTATGACCCGTGAAACACATTAGCTCCCCGTGTGTATAAACCTCTGCCCTGCGTGACAGTAAACACACACACACACACCACCCTCAGCGCCCAAGACTTGACTGAACTACTCAGATTAGGTCAACTGTTCCTCTCACAATAAATACACAGGGACCTTTACCTTAACCTATCCTTACTGGCTACATTGCCCTCCCCCCACCCATCCCCCCTCCGACCTCAGGGAGTTATGGCAATACTGTACCGTAAACTTGTGGCAATACTGCACCATACTCTTTCGCCTATACTGTGCCCTTTCTCTTGGGTTGGCCTTGCGCTGTTGGCTACACTGCATTTTACGATTATTGCTTCACTGCCTCCTGTGTTTCTGGCTCGGCTGCGTCACGTAGTTCAGGTTCAGTCTCGGTACACAACAACTGTATTACCAGTCTTGCTGCGCTTTATCTCACCACGACTATCGCAAGTCCTCCTTTTTGTTATATATCTGGCTATACTGCACAACCCTGACAATAGAAGTCACATATGTACTTCTGGCATCGCTGCTCCCTGCCGTGCCAACCCACAGTAATACAGACAACAACCTACAACCCTTAACCCACAGAACAAGGCCAACCATCCACAGCCCCACAACTCATAATTCAGACCATAGATCACAACCGACAGATCAAATACCAAGCTAACAACTCACACACCACACCTACCCATAATTCCCATAACCACGGCCAACAACACACAACTTACGGAACATGGGCCAGAGATCAGTGCCCATGATCAACAGAACTCGGCCAACTTGTCGTAATGGGCAACCCACGTCCCCACACCCACGAACAGTCTAAACAATAACTGGAGAGAGATAAACAAAGGGAAAGTGTGTGTGTGTGTGTGTGTGTGTGTGTGTGTGTGTGTGTGTGTGTGTGTGTGTGTGTGTGTGTGTGTGGACCAGGAGAAGGGCCTACCTGCAGCCTACAGCTAGGTAGGTTAAGTCAGGTTAAGGTACGATAGGTTAGATTCAGTTAGTTTAGATTAATTTCGTAGATTAAGTTAGATCGGGTCAGATTAGGTTAGGTTAGATCAGGTTGGATGAGGTTAGGTTAAATCAGGTTAGAATTGGTTACGTTAGGTTAAGTTAGCATAGATCAGGTCAGATTAGGTTAGGTTCGATCAGGTTAAGTTAAATCAGGTTAGATTAGGTTTGGTTTGATCAGGTTAGATTTGGTTACGTTAGGTTAGGATAGATCGGGTTAGATTCCATTTTACACAAGTGCCGCAATGACATTCTCCACCCCACTCTGGACTCGAGGCTAATGGTGTGTTCTTGGAAATAGTGACTATGCAGAAAAGACTTGAGTGGGGCGAGAGGCAGGGGGGTGTTATCCTTGAGGAAAAGCGACTGTTGGGACTATTACGAGAAGACTCCCTGAAGATGACGGTCGTTTACAGGGAGGAGGTCTGCTGGCGTGTCCAACAGCATAGCAGCGACCAAGTCTTCTAAAAATGATTCGACTGGTGAGGCCTTGACAGTCAGTGGTTCCGGTGTGACAGTCGGTGGTTCCGGTGTGACAGTCAGTGGTTCCGGTGTGACAGTCAGTGGTTCCGGTGTGAAAGTCAGTGGAGGGGGAAGGTGTGTGATATTGTGTAACAGTAATGATGACCAATGATAATAAATATGTCTTTTTGCCTGTCTGTGAGTGTGTAGGGATAAAGACGAGCATTAATTTGCACATATACACACTCATATGTAAACGGATATGTAACCAAACACGTGAGCACAATCAAGAAGTACGACACACACACACACACACACACACACACACACACACACACACACACACACACACACACACACACACACACACTGGTAAGTCATTGACGCCGAGACAAGCAAGATGCGTAGTTTATACTCCTTAACAGAGAAGACGAAACAGGCGGACAGAGAAAATGATTAAAACAAGGAAAATGAAGCACAGAAAAATATGACGCACGGGGACAGAAAGAAGACGAATGAGAAGAGGAAACAAGTTAGACTAGAGAGAGAGAGAGAGAGAGAGGGTGAGCATAGCTGCCAGGGTGAGGGGGGGATGGTGAGGGTGAGTATAGCTGCCAGGGTGAGGATGGTGAGGGTGAGTATAGCTGCCAGGGTGAGGGAGGATGGTGAGGGTGAGTATACTAGCTGCCAGGGCGAGGGTGACAGTGTCGCCGCCAGGGTGAGGGGGAAGGTTGTTACACTGGAGTAATTGTGTTAGGAAGGAAGTGTTATCACCAGGGCCCTGTTGACTGATGGTGTGTCCAGTGCATCCATCATCAGCCTGTGTATGTGTGTGTGTGTGTGTGTGTGTGTGTGTGTGTGTGTGTGTGTGTGTGTGTGTTCAAGATTCCTTCTACAACAACAGCAACACAAACACACACCATGACTGCACGCTACCTTCACCCAGGGAGCCATACTGCGGCAAAAGTGTTAACAGAAAAAGAGAGAGAGCTGAACTACCGATCAAGGCGAAGTTAACGAATACGTCACGCAATTACGCCCATACCTGAACCTGAGCTGGGCGTGGCTCTATTCCTCTACCCTCACCCCTCCCCTCGACCCTTCCTCCTTCCCCCCTACCTTCTCTTCCCCCTCTTCTATTTCTTCTCCATTTCCTCACCTCCCTCCCTCCCTTTATTTTTGTACCTACCTTCCCCTCACTCTCCTCTAACCCTGTTTCTTTACCATTTCCTCTATTCCTTCCCCTTTCTTAACGCCCTCCCTGCTCCTGTTCCATACTGTCCCTTCGTCTCCACTTTCCCATCTCCCTATCCTACCACCATTCCATATTCCCTATCCTGTACCTGTACTTTTTCCTCCACTCCTCCCCCTTCCTCTTATCTCCTCATACTTCCCTCTCCGTCTCCTGCTATCCTTCCTACCTGTACTCCCCACCCTTCCCCACCCCCACCTCCGCTCATCGTCCCCCTCCCCCTCTTCACCCTACCTCCCTAATTAATGATGGTAGTTCAGTCCAGTAAAATTAATCTGATCCAATTTAAGATCCAGTTAATTAAGTTTTATACAAATATCTCGTTAAAAAAAACTTGATTCAGTCTTAAAGTTCAGTTCTCCAAAAGTTCTCAGCGATTGCTCAGGACATAAACCACAGGAGGAATTGACTCTAAATCAAATTTGAATGAGCGATTTAAAGACTTTTTCTTCGTAAAGATTTTAGAGCTCTTAAAACCCTTGAGGGATAAATCGCCTCAACATCTGAATCCTAAATAATAAACTCAACCAAAATACAGCTCACAGGGGAAGAATATTAATTTATTTTTAACTTTCACGCTTTCAATTCAACACACACACACACACACACACACACACACACACACACACACACACACACACATCAGCCCACATACATTGCACGAACTAGTCCTTTATAAGAACAGCCCAGTCCCAACCATTGTAAAAATTATCAGCCAACATGCCAATAAATCAGTGTATACAGCCCAGTCCCAACCATTGTAAAATTATCAATAACTTGTAATAAACCAGTGTATTCACTCCCAGTAAACACTACTCCTTACACTGTCACTATGTTGAAATGAACTGTAGTTTGAGCTTTTCCCCATCTAGTTATTATATGTCTTATTTGTGTCACTTATGTTACTTGTATATTATTTGTAATTCATAACCCATTCCCCAAATATGTAACTGTATATTTTCAGCCTTCTGGCTGCCAAGCTCTTTCAATAAACCGTTAATTATTATTATTATTATTATTATTATTACACACACACACACACACACACACAAACCATTCCCTGACCTTGATATGGGACTGACTTATGTGTCTACCGGGTGGTGTGAGAGGCTACCTGAGTCCCTTTTCCCAGGTGGTGGTGGAGAGTGGCGTGTCGTTGGGTGAGTAGCGTGTCTGAACTGAGAGAGAGAGAGAGAGAGAGAGAGAGAGAGAGAGAGAGAGAGAGATATACTTTCTTGGTAAATAAAAGATAAATAATACTCTTGTTTCACCTGCTATTAATATGACACGTTCTGTTCCCTCGAGGTGACAAACACAATTATGCCTGATTAAACTTTTACTATAATTTACAAACTCTTAAAAAATGTTGTGAAGTCTCCTGTAAAGTTGAGAGAAAAGCCGCTTATCGCGCGCCGCTCGAGTTCCCGATGTAATAAATATTAGCTCACAAAACAAACCTTATTTTGTGAAGTCGAACCTAAGTAATGGAACACAACCGGGAATACAATTTATTTCACAATAAACTTACGAAAACAAAAAATAAAGACTTTATAGGTATACACTACAGTAGTAATAAATTAATAAACACTAACAAGGCGGGTCAGTACAGCACATCATGGTGTCTGACACATCAATATTGTTTATAATTACGAAACATGAAACCCTGAGGATTGGACGACAAGGGAATGCCACGAGGGAACGGTGTATACTGTAGCAATATGTATATAAACTGTATCTGCATATGATAAAACAAATATGATTAAAATACACCAACAATTGGATTATAGTCAGATGTTAACTGATGAATCCTGAACAAATATCAAAATGACTCACATCGGTGTAACAATGGAAGTATAATGTATAGACTGTCAATTTGTTTAACTGCCATCCCCAGTATATCAGTCACTATTAACACACACACACGAAACACGATGAAGAAAAAACTATTAAAAACTCATAAACTCATGAATGAAAATTTAGAGGTAAAATTGAGATACTGAGAAGCGATGGAGAGAAACGGCTGACAGGACGAAGATTAGAGGAGGGGTGAAGGACATTAAAATTGCAGTAGTAGTAGTAGTAGTGAATAGTTAGTACAGTTTGTTATGAGAAATACCCAACCCAAGAACAACGGACCTGGGAGGGGGGGGGGGAATGAGAATATAAAAAATACAAGTTAGAGAAGAAAAAGACTACGCTAATCTACACCACGAAGATGCCGGAAAACCATTATTTTGAAGTGAGACAGATTATAAGAGGATGGAAGCACAGAAGAAAGCCGATCATTCTACAGTTTGGCTGTGTGAGGAAAGAAGGATGTACTATAACAGGTTATTCTAGTGTGATCAACATCCACACAGAAACGGTGGGCACCGCGGGCAAGACGAGTGTTACGAGACCACGGCCTTGCCGGCGGTACACAGGATGCCAAATCCACCGAACATTGCCCGTTAAAGTACCTGTAAAAGAGAGAGAGTGAAGCAACGTTGCTGCGAAGAGAAATGGAAAAAAATTATCGACTAAAGGAGGAGAGTTAATAAAAAGAAATGCCTTTGATTCCACCCGATCTAACAGTTGGACAGAAGAAGAGCCACCCCAGATATGAGAGCAGTACTCCAAGTAAGGACGAATGAATCCCTTATAAACCTGAAGCAACTGTTCAGGAGTGAAGTACAGTAGCATCTGTATAACCTCCCCAGGCTTTAGGAGGCAGCTTTAGCTATGTTGTGGATGTGTGGCTTTCATAACAAAACAATAAGAACGATCACACACTCGTACTAACAACCAGAAGATCACACACTCGTACTAATAACCAGAAGATCACACACTCGTACTAACAACCAGAAGATCACACACTCGTACTAACAACCAGAAGATCACACACTCGTACTAACAACCAGAAGATCACAGAGTCGTACTAATAACAAGAACAATAACCACACAGTCGTACTAATAACAAGAACAATAACCACACAGTCGTACTAATAACAAGAGCAATAATCACACAACCGTACTAATAACAAGAGCAATAATCACACAGTCGTACTAATAACAAGAAGAATAACCACAGTCGTACTAATAACAGAGCAATAATCACACAGTTGTACTAATAACAAGGCAATAATCACACAATCGTATAATAACAAAACAATAATCACACAGTCGTACTAATAACAAGAGCAATAACCACACAGTCGTACTAATAACAAGAACAATAACCACACAGTCGTACTAATAACAAGAACAATAACCACACAGTCGTACTAATAACAAGAGCAATAATCACACAGTCTCAAGAACAAACAGAATCAGCCAATCAGTTTTGCTTCTAGCTCTCGTAAAAGAATATTAAGTGACCCATCATGGCATAACATTTTGACGAGAAATTATTCTTGAGGGAGCAATCGTTTCCCCATTGCCACACGAGACCAAAGTACGTACCCTGCATAACCCAATTCATTCTCTACCAAATAAGAGAACCATTAATCACAACGTCTCGAGTTTCCTGGCCTCTCGTGTCTCTTCATCCGTCATCCGCCATCTTCTTCTTCCCTTTTATCCGCTCTCTCTCCACTCCCCGTTTACTTAAAGTGTCCTTCACCTCTTTTTGGCTCCCCTCTTTACGTTCCTCCTCTTCTTCTCCTCACGACTGCAATGACGTATCGTGCTCAAGAATTATCGTGCTCAATGACGTACATTATCAGTGACGACGTGCTCAGACGTATCGTGCCCAGTGACGTATCATTAACCAGTGACGTATCGTGCTCAGTGACGTATCGTGCTCAGTGACGTATCGTGCTCAATCATCTCCCGTTGTCTTTATGTATCTACTACTCAGAACACCAACATGTCCCAGAAATTTACCATTTACCAATATGTCCAAAAAACTTACCAATAATGTCCCTAAAATTTCCAAACATGTCCCCAAAAACTATAATGTGTCAGAAAACTTCCAGCATTTCAAACTCACCAACAAATATGTCCCCCAAATCTACCAGCATATCCCCCAAATCTAGCAACATGTCCCCAAAACCAACAAGCACGTCAAAAAGCCATACCAGGAAATGTCCCCAGAAAGCTCACCACCATGTCCTAACGACTCAGTCTTCTGGCACGCTAAAATTGTCCCACCTGGTCCTATTTCTTGCCCTGATTAAATAGCCAAATTACCTGTCGTAGTTTTTACCTGCTAAATATACTCTCTCTCTCTCTCTCTCTCTCTCTCTCTCTCTCTCTCTCTCTCTCTCTCTCTCGCTCTCTCTCTCTCTCTCATCACTTCTGTGCACCTATCTTCTCCTCTCTACATTCACTCTCCTTCTTCTACCCCCCCCCTTCCATATCCCATCCTGTACATCCTCTTTAATCTCCTCCTGGTAGCAAGACAGGCTGACCACCGTCCTCACACTCTAAAGGTTCCTAGAAAAATTTTTCTCCTTAACTCCAGTGCTTAAAGACGCTTTCAAACTGACTCATAAAAAGCTGCTTCATCGACGTAACATCCAAAAATGATGGAGAAGTGCTTTGAGACTTTACCTTAACTTCTCTTATCCCTCACAGTGACTGAGAGTCAAGTTACACTTAGATTAAAAAAATAATACATCCTCATTAAAAAACATCCTCATCAGTCAGGTCAGGACAGGCGGGCATATTGAGCTTCTAAGGCAGGCAAACGCGAACATCCAAACCGTCGGTAGTCCAGACCTAGTTACCAAAAAGTGCTTTAATCAACATACTCTCTATCATCCAGGCAATATTATATACTTATATCAGATATACTATAACCGTAATCAGGAGATAATCACATTTTTATAATCCGTGATTTAAGGAAGATTTAATCAACATCTTATTGGGAAAAGTTATTCTCATATTCAATTATCCATATATATAAACACATTCTTCTATCATCGTATATCGAGATGTTTTTATGTTTGGGTATACCCGAAGAGCCTCTCCGTGCTGAGGCTCGCCAGCTATCTCAACACATCTGAAACCGATAGCCAATAAGGGCACAGATCTCCCTTTTAACACACACACACACACACACACACACACACACACACACACACACACACACACACACACACACACACGTTCTATAAACACAAGCAGCGCTGGGTGTAACCCACGCTTACAAAGACTCTAAACAACACAATTTGTCCCCAATTGAATCAGTGTATAGCTAAAATGTCACAGGTAATTCTGCCCCCATAACTTTTCAGAGTGAAGTGCTAAGTTAAGCAAAAACCCTCTGTAAATTATGCTAATATTAAGACATTAATTTTTATGCTTCAGCTTACATGGGGCAGTTAAGTGAGGTCTTGCACACCTAAATCATGAGAAACTTCCCATGAGAACCCTTTGAGAATTCTCGCCCTGAAAATATCGCTTTCAACTCTTCCAATTCCTTTTTAAAATACTCCAGTGTAAAAAGGGCAGACCGAGAGAAACCCAAATCTCTTTGCCCCTAAGATCCTCAGTATATTTGAGTCATGTTTTAAAAACACAAAAGAAGAATGTAATATAATTATTTCAGGGGTCCAATTTGAAGAACATTCGAATACTTCATTATCAGTCGATTTTACAATGACATTGAATACTTTTTCTATGAAGTCGATATTTGAAACACATATGGATATTTTCCTCTGTTGCTCAAAAACATTTAACACAAACATACGAAAAGATAAAGAAAGACCAAAAGAGTAACGTCTCCTAGAGGATGTACTGAAGTCTTGACTCACAAAGATTACAACAATTTGCTGGGCCTCACTATAACTCATGGATTTTATTTCATAAAAATCTACTTAGCATACAACGTAGCATTAACAAATGACATTATAGACATCCCCATAAAATCTAATTCTCAATTTTTCCAAGTTGGTTAAAATAAACCAATTAATGTGAATTGTTGTAAAGATCTTCCCACAATGAAAAAAATATAATGTACATTCTAGTTTCATAAAGCATTATTTCCCCAAACAAAGAATACAAGATAAAAAACTAAAATTAATTGGCGGTAGAGGGCCTGAGGAAACAAAGGAAGAGGAGGAGAGAGAAAAAAAAAAAAAAAAAAAAAAAAAAAAAGAGAGCTGTCGACCAGGCATTCTAATATTAGAAACTTGCTGCCTCCATGGTTATATATATGGTATACCGTGTGTGAGGGGCGGCGATATACATACAGGTATATACGGACAAATACCGCACACACACACATCACATACAGGACCCACCCCCCCCAATGCATCAAGTTGACGCATTACAAATAAAAAAATATATATAATGTGGTAAATTTTAAAGTATGAGGTGCCTGCATATACACGTACAAGCATACCTATATGGTCTGATATATTCATCCAATCTATATGTATAAAAAGTATGTATAAAATGTATGTATGTATGTTCATTCCTTAACATACTTGTAAGGATTGTCTCAACTGGTTAGGCGCTAAAACACAAATAAATACCAACAAATGTTAAATAACAATTTAATGGCGTTATCTTGGTAAAAAAAAAGACTAAATGTGCTTAACATGTATTGGCATTTTACTGATGGAATGTAAATGCAATGTGAGAACAATTACTGCAGAACATTTTAATGAATATTTAATTTTTCGATTGCAAAATACAATCTACAATGCTTAGAGAGTCTAAAGGACAGTCAACCAATCCCAGCTGATGATTAAATAGTATAAAACACTTGTGACTGAATTCAGGTCCCTTGAGTTACGTCAGTGGCCCCTGGTGATGAACCCCTGAACCCTGATTGTGACACACGCTTATGAGTTACAAACATAAGCAAGGTACACTCATCCAGATCATATACAGGTAAACAAGGTACAGTACACGCCCAAGCAGGATCATACTGGTAAACAAGGTATAAAAACAAAAAACGCATAAAAATTCAAGCAAAAAACAAGAATCCCCAAAAATGCAAAAAAAAATCAAAAAAACAAAACAAAAAAAAGCACTCAAGACGAAAACAAAAAATGGCTTAAAAATCACACACACACAAAAACTACAAACACAAACACAAAGTAAATCTGCAAGACTCGTATGAACACTCGGCCTGCTAATGACACTGACAAGAAAATAATTTTTGTTTGCCACTTTTAATTGTCGTAAATAAACACGCGAATAAATAAAATAAAACAAATAATTAAACATTTCCACGTTGTAAATTAACATCATAAATCAGTAAAACATCTTTCCATTCATTTACAAATACCATTGTATTGTAAATGTAACTGGTTGAATATACAAGTTATTCTGTGTAATTTACAGAACGTTTATGTGTATACTGAATGTTCATTTCTCTGCCTTAATCATGTAAGTTTACAGAAACCCAACGTTGACCACAAAAAAAACTGTTTGGTCGAGGAAGCAGAAACACACACACTTATTTGTTCTGTTTTAAACCATTCTATCTCAATTTCCCCATCACCTCCTTCAGTGGTGGGGGGTGGGAGGGAGGGGTGCCACAACATCTCTCTTTAACTGGACGGTGAATAAGTAACTCCAGCCCCCAATAATTCCCAGAGGCTGTGGGAGGAGTGAGTGAAGGTTAACCCAGCACCAGACATTACGAAATACCTCACAGAAAATAGATGAAAGACAACCAGCTGAAATATTTATGCCGTGGACACTCCATGCAGCCCTGCCCTCCACCGCCCAGTAGGAAAGGAAAACTTCGGTGTAATTTCCTCGTGAAAGATGGATGCACTGAGTGAATTCAGCTAAAAACACAAATTCCTAAAATAGCATCAAAACTACTCAGAAAATGAACCTTACTTAATTAGGTTATTCCAAATGTAGGAAACAAAACAAAACAATCCCTTTTCTCGACATTTTCCCTCCATCTTGGAGTAGGTCATCCTCACTCTACCCACAGGTCATCCTCACTCTACCCACAGAGAAAGTGTTGCTAGTTCACCTTGTTTGCAAACCTATGTGTACCCATTACATATAGTTAGTTTACATACATATAATCATAATAAATGCTGACACAGTGCTGGTAGGCCACAGAGACACAGGTACAGAGAAACAAGAACAGAATACATACATTATTCAAAGGCACCTACACATTATTATCTGCCTCTATTGTGTCTGAAAATTGAACACACACACACACACACATGCTATATTTATATAAAAACTCACATCCAACCACATAAAACGACTCTAACCAGCAATAATTAACCGCTTCCCCACCCTCCCCACCTCATCTCCCTACCACCCCTCTCCTTCCTACCACCCCTCCCCACCCCCCTACTCTCTACCAATTCTCCCCACCCCCACTTCCCTAAGATCCTCACCCCTCTTACCATTCACCACCCACCCTACCACCTACTCCTCACCACCCACCACAATTCACTACCCCACCATCACATTTCAAAGCCGTTTAGTGCCTCTATCATTTTCATTAGCAATCAGCTGGAGAAACGACCGCCTATTGTTGCTGACAATTTGCAAGAGTGCTTTCACCACCTACAGGATACGCGGCAATGACCCCAACTGTCTCCCGTGTTCAGCACCTTTGTTGCCCCCGTCCCATTAATATCATTCAAAGAATGAGTCTGATTTTAACGGTGCTTATTTTTTAGTGGTAGCATGAGAGGGAGAAGGAAGGAGGGAGGAAAGGGAAGGAACGGGGAGGAAGAGTAGGGAGGGATAAGTGAACGAAGCCATAAACGCTTTTGTACTGCATGTGATACAAAAATTAGCATCAACAGACACCAGTGTAAGTTGACCAACAGGAAGACCAAATTAAATATTGGTGACTGACCAATTATACCAGTGATACAATATTCATTTAGGGATTAATCAAGAAGAGCCAGAAGACAATGGGGGATAATATCGGTAGCGACGTAGGTTAATTATGTTAATGGATTAAGTTTCTCGGGGGGGTTTTCCCAAGTAGATCATGTAGCCTGGCCGTATTATCTAACGCGTCTAATTTACCCACGTCATCAACAGAAATCTAATGTTCGGGGAGCAAAATTTAAAAGCCCCAGTATGTTCAGACGTAACATAGATACATACTGTACATACATACACATACATACACACATACATATGCCAAGACATTACATAAGATAATACAAAGCCTCGTGTAATGAGGATGGTCATTCAAGGGCCACCTAGGAGTGAATTTTGTTTAAGGTGAAGTTGTCGTCAAACATAACAACCACAATCTTGCTAATGGAGTTGCATGAATAATCGAGAAGATCCGGACAACTCTGTCAACTGCACTACATAACCATTACCCTGAATGATCCACTTAACATCCAGGTTCAACACAGAGATTCTGGAGATCACTGAACCCAGTCAGTCTGCTTGAGAGCCACATATGTTGTTCATATTGCACCACATGTCGCCATACATACATACATACATACAACATACATACATCAGACCAAACAGTCCCACCCAGGGAAGCAACATGCAGAAGCTGGAGCAGGGTGGTGTGCAGAGAGGCATAAGTGAGGTGAGGGAGGTGTAGATTATGTGGTGGTGGCGGGTGGGAGGTGTGAGGGAGGTGTAGATTAGTGTGGTGGTGGTGTGTGAGCAGGACATGAGGTGGGGAGGGAGGGGTAGATTAGTGTGGTGGTGGTGTGGTGGAGGAGGCATAAGTGAGGTGAGGGAGGTGTAGATTAGTGTGGTGGTGGTGTGGTGGAGGAGGCATGTTGAAAAAGATAATGGCATGATGTATTGTGGTGGCTGTGGCGGCGGTGTGGTGATGGTGGCAAGGGTGGAAATAGACACCCCACGCAACCCCACCGTCTACACACCCAAAAATCTAAACCTCATTCACCCCACCCACACACCCACACCCCCACCCCACAACAGGCAAGGTCCTCTTTCTCCCTGCAAAAGAAGAAATGACACCTCCTCAAACACACTATCATCTCCACACTGTGTACATACACACATACATAAACACACACACACCAATACATTCTCCTTATCATATATGTAACACACAAAGAGACGTACACACACACACTCCAATAATAATAATAACTCCACCAAATACAAAGTCTCAAGTATATAAAATTAAAGGCATGTGATAAAGAAAAAAATATGTTTGGTTCCCTGCAGTCACCGCCGTAGCCCTGTACAAGATGTCGCCGTCGGGTCGTTTTTATTGTCCTCCCGAGAAGAATTATGATGTCTACGTGTGTTTATATTTAACGCCATCAAAGAAAGATATGGTTTCCGTGTGGGTGTTATAGCTAAGGTAGAAATGGCGGTGTTTTCTACAGCTGTGTGAGTGCCTGGCTTGGAAATGAGTCCCGCCTTGAACAATAATACATGTGGTCGGCTGAATATATGTAAGTATTAAAAGTCTTGTGTAAAACGTATTTCCGACCGGTGTCCACATGATGTTGATCTGTACTGTGTTGAGGTAATAGTTTTGTAAGAAACCCTTAAAGCAGCTTATCTTAACCCTTTCGTCTGTCTAGTATTCAATTTAATTAACTTGTTTTTACCACGAAAAGCCTTTTGTGCCTGACTTTCTAACAAAATGTATTAACTATATTCAAGTTTTTCTCAAATTTAAACAAAACTCAAATAAATAAAAGATAAAAGTTCTAATTCACTTGGCCACGGATCAACCAAAATATTATCTCAGGAGCTAATATCTCTTTTAAGTTCATAACCTACAATAAATTATACCTGTTTCCTTCTCTTCAATCACACCAGCAACAACATAATTTTTACTTTACACAGAGCACAAATACATACATCTTTCACCTATCATCAACAGTGTCACTTTGGTACAAAATACACATGATACATAATACATGATACATAATACACACAATACATAATACAGTTGACCTCTGACCCTAGGTGCCAAACTCAGAAACTTTATAAGTATAATGACAAAAATATTTGTAAGTAAATGATATAAACTGAGGTGAGGTGGCATTAAAAAAATTATAAACAAAGATGAGTTGTGGTCCGAACAGGGAAATATTTATGTAAAAGACAGACACACAGAGAGACAGAAAGATAGACAGAGAGACGGGAAGACACAACCGCGCCATAATAAGTATGTTTTGTTTGTTTAATGAATGAAATGAAGCAACAAAATTCATCTAACCAGTGCCAAAATAGTACCTGCACATGCCTTTTTCCCCTAACTCTGTTGGTCAGTCCTTTCCCCAACACTGCACACAGGCCTTCTTCCCAACACAGCCTGCTGCCTGAGAGACAAACAGGGGGCCACCATTCCTTCAAATCCCTACACCCTCACCAGTACCCGCCAACACGACGCCCACTCAGCGCTTTTCTCCCTTGCTGCGAGACACGTCCTCTCTCTCCTGCTCACACACACAAACAGCAATAACCTTCCTCATGGTCCTGCCGATAAGAAATCCTCCTGCTCCTCCTCTCTCCCTCCTGCCCCTCCTCACATGCCTCCTGATCCCAGAAGGCCACAAGCTTGAAAATATGACACCAACTCATAGCTGCCTTCAGCCTCTTTCTCCTCCACTGTATGTCCCCATGAGAAGAACTTTCACTGCGAAAGTTCAAGCTTGCATATCAGTTTGCTTTTTGACACTGCAAACAATCCTTCATACACAAGAAACAGCAAGCTCTCTTCGTCTCTTTTGTTCTCAAATTTTATTTATATATATATATATATATATATATATATATATATATATATATATATATATATATATGTGTGTGTGTGTGTGTGTGTGTGTGTGAACTGATATTTAGGGAAATGAAGAAGAGAAATTAAAGAATATCACTATCAGAAAAGAGGATATTTTAAGAAGATAAAGCAATAAATATAAAATTCCTAGGCCGATGAAATTTTTTCCTCGAGTTTTGAATGATTGTAAGGAACAGATTATGGACCTCAAACTTATTTACACAAAAATCATTAGACACGGAGTTGTGCCAGACTTGTGGAAACAGGCAAATGTAGTACCTATATTCAAAAGTGTAGACAGAGCACCAGCGCTTCAGTTCACTGGCAGATTAGTTTGACGTCAGTAGTGGAAATTTCTTTGAATCAATTATAGCAAATAGCATCCGATCGCTTTTAGAGAAAAAGCAAATTAATCTACGACTTCAACATGGATTTCCATAAAAGGAAAATCTTGTCTAACAAATCTGCTGATCGCTTATTAGGAAAGTCTTCGAGGTAGTAGATAATGACGAAAAAATTACGGATATTATTTATCAAACTTAGCAAATCGTCGGACAGAGCAATGCGCATCAGAGAGCAGTTTGAGAAGGTAATGCCCCATGCACGAGGGAAAGTTTAAATTGGATAAAATCATGGCTCACTGAGGAAATGAGCCAGAGTGTCAGCGTAGATGGTAAGCAATCTGAGGGGCCGCAACCAGTGTTCCCAGGTCAAAATACCAAGGCCCACTCTTTAATCATAATTCACATAAATGATCTAGGATACTGGGATCAGCAGTGACATAAGCAAGTTTGCGGATGACCAAAATAAGGCGGCAGATTAATTCAGGCAGGATGCAAATGCTGCAGAGACCTAAATAAACTGAAGGAGTAGTCAGAAAATGGGTAAAATGATATCAATAATTTAGAAGTGCAGCGTAATTATTATTATTGGAAGAGAGCAAATACTGTCAATGCCAGCCTTAACAACATCAACCTAGAAGTCGATCAGGAAAAAAGACTTAGGGTACTTGCAAGTCTGGACCTGGCTGGCCCAGGAAAAAAACAGAGGCGCTAGTGTTCGAAATATGGGCAAACAGAGTATTAGGCTTTATATCTAAAGGTGTCAGCACAGAGTACGGAGTAGTCTTATTGCAAAACTATATCTTAAAGAATAAATAACTGATTATGCTGGTTCAGCCTGGGTGCCCTTATTATAGAATGGATACTAATCATTTGGAGTCGCAGCGAAGAGAATGACGAAAATGATTCCGGGACTAGAAATCATATCATATATTTAAAGAAAACTAAACTCAAATCATGAAAGACGAAGAGTGGGGAGATATGAGAAAGGTCAAGTGGTGAAAGGAATCAATAGAGGGATATAAATAAAGTTCTTATAATATCCGAGCAGTGATAGAATTTTGATTTAAGTTGGATAAGTTTAGGTTTAGGAGGAGCAGGAAATGAAATTTCAAAATATGGTATTATAATGCTTTTCTGGCAATCTCAAAGTGCTGGAACGCTGGAAAGTTTTTAAAAGAAGGCTGAGATTCACATGACGAGTAGTAACTCTCGACAGGAGCTGCCATGCACAGCCCAACCGGCCTATTGCAGACGCCTTATTTTCTAATGTTCTTATGTTCTTATAACCACATAGGAAGCAGGACAACACGAAGCCCCAAGTGCTTTCGTGGAATTCACATCTTCAGGGGTGAATACATATTAAGGAGTAATTAATGACCTGGCTAATATACACTGTAAAGGAGAGCGAGATAAAGTCCCTAGAGACAGCAGAAAGATCAGGGCCATTAGTAGCACCCAAACCTTTTCACCTGATACAAATCTTGTTAACGCTAAATTGTCCACCTGTACATGCCAGTACTAGCAAAATGTTGACAGATACAGTATGTTTAATGAGACTAGATTCCAGCAATGTTCCCATCAATAAATTGGAACTACAAGGTAAATATTGAGGTGGTCGCATTTACAAGGTTCCTGCAAAGAATGTGTAATATGTTCTACTTAGGCCAGACAAAAAGAATTTATAACTATATACAACAGCATAAATATAGTGGGGTCAGACAGGCCAGGAATCTATATGTTTTGTCTATTCATATGAGAAGACCGGACAACTCGCCAACTGCACTGGCTAACCATTACCCCGGAGATGCCGATCCGCACAGATCGATTACATCCAGGTTCCCCACCAATGCCAGAGAGAGGCAAATGGCGCAAAGAAAACCTTCCCATATTTCACCCTGCCGGGGATCGAACCCTGTCCGCTCGCTTGAGAGGCGAGCGTCTTACGCCTCTATATCACAGATTCCAAGACAAGGTGAATCAAGTCACCCAAAGAGACCTGAAGAGGTACCCCAACTAGACATCAACACACCCATGTGTTTACATGAAGTGGCTGGCCAGTCAGCACACACACCATACCGTCACTCACACACTGCCCAATGTGAGCCGATCGATCCCGGAAGTCCCCGACCACCACACAACCTCTATTATAAAAGTATATCACCAAGGGCAAGTAAGGATAGCAGAGAGAAACCCTTATTAGCCTCACTTCATTCACATTTAAACAGATGTTACCTGTATATAAGAGTTACAACCATAGTGTCCATGCAAACCAGAAACATTGTAATGCTAGTTTAACACACATGGAGAGAAGACCATCGCCAGATACAGTTTGACGATATAGTAAACAACCAAATCTCCCACAGTACCTGACCTCTATGTCCACAATAAAGCAGCAAGAACCACGCGTAGTCCCTCACTCACCATTCATATAACCTCCAGCCACACTTCCATCAATTCACCGACTCAATCATATTTTACCACCTTTATTCTCCAACCATACTACCATTAATCTTCCAATCTCTCTCACGGTCAGGAAAGAAACCGAGAACAAAAACAGTGACCCTGATATATTGAACATCGCAAGAAAATCCGTAAACCCGGTGATGAAAAGCGGCTGGTAAAATGACCGCTTAATGGCAACCCTCCCGAACCTTGGACCCACTAACACCATCACCTACATTTGCTATGTCTATGACGCTTAAAAGTATCAAACACGTAAAACCACACACATCATAAGATACCGATTCATCAATCACCGCTGAAATGAGCCCTAAAGTCTGGTAGTAGGTCACAAAGTGGTGGACATATTCAAATTACCAAGTAATAGCCAAAACCCAGAGCCAATGGAACATACAGAACCCACCTTGAGGAGACCATCACCCCCATCCAGTGAGTCTGGGAAACTACGTACCACATATATACAAGAAAATAATCTACTAACATAAGGGCGGATATGTCGATGCTTTAATAAAAATTTAATTTATTTCATAACAAAATGGTTCAATTTTATTAATACCGTCAGTGACACTACGTGGGAAGTGTATTAATGCTGTGAAGGTCACGTCAAAAACACACCAAACTGCCAACCACAATTCCACATATTATATAAAATAATATAAAAAAGGCATATATGAACTATAAACATTAAAAACACAAACACACCTACCAATGATGATCGTGTTAAAAGTCTATATAACCTCTTATGCCAACGACTGTGTGTGTGTGTGTGTGTGTGTGTACAGACATGGGGTAATCGTAATATATAATCGTAATCGATTACATTCTTATATTTGACAGAGTAATCGTAATCGATTACATTCGAAATGCAATCGTAAATGATTACAATAGTAAGTACACACCGGTATTCATTTTCTTATAATACTGAGCTCATGATTTTCAATACAGTCATCTACATTTGGTCTTTTATATGACTGGGCAAACATTCACCATCCATATTATAATTAATACTTAGCTGCCAGTAAACCAGTTCAATATTTCCTTACTGTTATTGATGTATAATATGTACTGGACGTTTCATTTGCTTTAATCAATAAAGTATTAGATCGTTTTATTCTTCAAACTATCTTCGATATAATGGACACAGTATGCTTTCTAAACCTGAGGTATAATTTTGCCCCAAGAAAAAGTTATGATAAATTTGATATTTAATAGTATTGTTTTGATAATCTATATTTACTGACAGTAATGTTTTAGGTATAACTTGAAAGTAGTATGCCACATTCTTCATTTATATCAGATACTACTATCGTCCTCTCTTTATATGCATTTAAAGTAGTTAATATGCCAAAACTTCGCCAAATACTTCAGAGTTATTTAGGCCAGATACATCTTCAGCTTATAATTTCCATATTAATCTTATGAAATTTTGATTTTTTTCTTATCTACTAAAATGGCCGCACCATTATGTATTATGTCCACCTTTTATATGATTACCCAAAATTCAGGATGACAAAGCTATACAGTAACTTGAGCTTGTAGTACGTTTGTTTATTATGCACATTCCTTGAAGTAATCATGATTGTAACTGATTACGCATCATAATCCCAATCGCTACATCCATTTTTTCACGTAATCGTCATCCTAAAATTACCATGTACTGTAACTGATGTAATCGCCCCATGTCTGGGTGTACTGCAGGTCGATATTCAAACCAACCCGCTCGTACTGTATATGTTCACCAAACACCGTCTTTCCTCCTGACGGCATCTTATGTACAGCAAGTAGAAATGCCTGTTTTTAATCCTCCCATAACCTTCCCCGGTTTTGAAGCACATAACTATGACTCTCCTGAGCATTACCGGTGCTGTCACCCCTTGAGTGTGCCGGGGAGAGCTGGATTATCATGTAATGTACACGTTATCCACCATGTGCTATGACGTCTAGTTACACCACACTATTTTGTTTCAATCTTTAAATATAAATCCCTCTTCAATATTAAATAAGAAAAAAAATACTTTAAATATTCCTTTGCCTTTGGAAACTTATGCAATCTTTCAATAAAAATATTAAAATAATAATAAATAATAATATTAATAATAATAATAATAATAATAATAATAATAATAATAATAATAGTAATAATAATAATAATAAATAATAATAAATAATAATAATAATTAAATATTAATAAATAATAATATTAATCATTAAATAATAATAAAATAATGATAATAAAATAATGACAATAAAATAATAATAATAATAATAATAATAATAATAACAATAATAATAATAATAATAATAATAATAATAAATAATAATAATATTAATTAAATATTAATAAAATAATAATATTAATCATTAAATAATAATAATAAAATAATAATCATATAATAATAATAATAATAATCATACCCACGCGACACGGCTCAAAGCCTCGTCACCAAATCTAATAGGACTTAAGATTTTCCCACCGAGAAATAAAAGGCCCAGTAAATCAGAGGGTAAAACACAGACGAGCACACTTTAAACTCAAATAAAATGAAGGATTCTCTCTCAGTACTTGGGTACACGGTATGTAAAATAGCGACCCCAGCCGCTATATTGGGTACTGCCCAGGGCCAATACATATACACACACACACACACACACACACACACACACACACACACACACACACACTATCCACGAGGCAACACACCGAGGGTTAAGTTAGGTATATACACCAGAAACTGTCATATTAATCTCATGATATTCCTTACCACCGATAAATAACTTTCAGCAAGAATCACAAACTTCACGGCTGAACAGAAGTGAATACGTTCACAGACTTATGATCATAACAATACAAAATACACATAAATCTTGTTGAGGGGAGATGTAGTCTAGTTGTTCGGAGCCTCGTCCAGGGTTCAATAATAATAATAATAATAATAATAATAATAATAATAATAATAATAATAATAATAATAATACTATATATAATAATAATAATAATGATAATGATAATAATAATATAATAATAATAATACATAATAATAATAATAATAATAATAATAATAATAATAATAATAATAATAATAATAATGATAATAATAATAATAATAATAATAATAATAATATAATAAATGATATATGAAATAAAACAATAATGATATAGATATAAGATACACTAACTTAATAACGAAGATGTATGAAGAGAAGTACTTTAACATCTTGGAAATTTGTGAATACTGCATTAGTATGAAGACGTTTAACGAATTTACGAAACATGACTCGTATCTTAAGGGGACAATATACTCGTACATAAAACTGAAATACTAAATATATTTACGATGACACGAGAGAGAGAGGTCTCCACTGTTCTCATCCATTATTTATCTATTATAAATGGTCAAGTTGCTAGATTAGGTTAGTTTTAAGTTAGGTTAGGTTTATGTTTGATTAGGTTCAGAAATAGCTACCTCATCATTCATTCTTCTCGAATATTTCATTGTTACTTTTAAAATCTAACCTGATTCTTCATGTACATCTACCTCTATGATCATAACTACAGGTACAATCCATTCACGAAAAAACCAACTTTGGTTTGGGCAGTGGGTGGGGTCACCATCCTTATCAGACTTCACTTGGAGAACTTCCATTACCTTGGACAGGATCCCTATCTGTCTCTAACCTTGAAGTCTTTATTTGCAGACATGAAATAAAGAAGGGGGGGTCTGTTCTTTAGGTCCCACAAGTCAGAAATACCTGTCTTAAATCTGTTTCTGAGAAACCATCAATAGTCAAGTTCGCTGAATGTTTGTAGTGATTGCCCGAGGCTGAAATTCCACGGTCACACTATCTTTCAGTCAACCTATGGATCATCCAGTTCTTAGTAGCTACTGTACCCTGAGACAGGAACAGTTTTGTCCTGATATCCAGATATTTTCGAAAATAAAATAGCTTGGCTAACAATTTTCTAGCTTTACAAGAGAGTTTGGTGCTGGAAGGAAGTAATTAAGTAGGTGACGTAGAGCACAATGTTAGAAATAATTGTTACCCACTAAATATAATGTGAAGCATAGTGAAACGACTGGCCATCATAATCAAAGAATTTATTTACTAACATATAACTTCACTAACGCAGATAATCCCTGGTTCGTGTCTAGATACAGAAAGTTGAAGAAAACAAACGAGAAACTGGTTAACTTTCAATGCGTCTCGAGCGGCGATAAACCAACACTCTTTCCTTCCATGTGACTCTGACCGCACCAGCTGATTCATGGTTGACCTGTCACCCTTCAACCAGTAGGACACGGGGATCACACTTCAACCAACACAGGACACGGGGTCACGCTTCAACCAACCACTTGACACGGGGTCGCTTGAACCAATCACAGGACACGGGGTCACACCCCAGTCAGTACGAGGTCACACTTCACCCAACCTGAGTGCACGAGGTCAACTGGCAGATGCCGGTCACACCTCAGCAAAACCGACCCTCGCAGGAATTCCGTGACAATATTTCAGCTTATCGGACTAGCTCTCTTTATCCAACAATGGGACTCACGGGTACTAAAAAGGGCAGACAAGGCACTCGACGACAATTCAGGCAGATAAATGTACCGCAGCGAAGGAAAGTTCAGCCAGCCAGAAGCTGCAGAACGACACTTCGCAGCCAAGATCTCAGAATGACACTCAAGCAGCCAAGAATCTCAGAATGGCATTTCAGGCAAAGCCACTGGTCGAAAACTCAAAAGCAATTCTCAGAGCGAGAGCTATACTATACAGCCAATTCGCCAGGCCCAAGAGTAACAGTTCAATCTGCCTGAGGACCAGAACCACGTGTTAGAAAAACCACAAGCCACGCTATTACTCAAGGACACAACAGCACTTCAATGACCAGTGAAGTCCACACACAACTCTAACCTGAGTAGTATGTGTGTGTGTGAGGAGTGAATTATTGCGTTTTTTATACATTCAGACCATTTAAGTTACGTTTTCTGGTATGTTCTCATCAGACATAGCCGGAACCACCAAGGAGAACTACTG